>NC_142009.1:17269722-17613472 GCF_049901735.1 Notechis scutatus | reverse complement strand
GTGACTTGGCATTATGTGTCAATCTGGACATGGTGCATTACTTAAAAACCATATATTAAAATGGCTTAGGGTGAGATGTTAGCTGATTTGTACTATCCCATGCTTAGATGGCGTATACACCGTTTCTTTCCTATTATTGCTTGTTATCCTAGATCTGTGATGGCAAACCTATGGCATGCATGCCACAGGTGGCATGCAGAGCCATTTGTGCAGGCACGTGAGCCCCAGGCAAACTTACTTGACTACGCATGCACGCAACTCCCAGCTGATTTTCAGGCCTTTTTCGGCCTGCCAGAGGCTTGAGGGAAGCCTCTGCAGGCTTTGCAGGCTGAAAAATGGGCCCGTTTTGTCAGGACAAAAAAAAAAAAGTTTCTGGCAAGCTGAAAAAGGCCTCAAACGGGCCTAAAATCAGCTGGAAGATGTAGTGCAGGTAAAGGAGGGGGGGAGAAATAGCACACACATGCTCAGGGGTATGGGGGGGCTCTGCACATTGCCTTCTGGGTGCTGGCACGCAAGCGTGCACGCGCTCCCAATTTTTGGCACAGGAGCCCAAAAAGGTTAGCCACCACTGTCCTAGATCTTATTTTACTGAAAATATTGATGTTTGATTTTTAAACATGCTATTAAATATGTTATATCCTGGGATATGAAATGATGGGTTCCTGCTTGGTAATTTGCATGAAAGAAAATTAGATTTAGCATAGAGGAGGGAATTATATCCAAAATGGACACTTCAAGGAAAAACAACGGCAAAACAAAACTGAGACAACTTGTTTTCAGTGGTAGCAAAATAGCTCTAAAAAATCTTTCTGAAAGGAAAGTATTATCTTAGCAGAATAACAGAGTTGCAGGGGATCTTGGAGGTCTTCTAGTCCAACCCCCTGCTCAAGCAGGAGAACCTATACCAATTGAGACAAATGGTTGTCCAATCTCTTTTTGAAAACCTCCAGTGATGGAGCAGCCACAACTTCTGAAGGCAAGCCATCTTACATGCAACATTCACTTACCCAACTTGATAAATCAGTCCAAGAGATGAAGTGTGTGTATATAGGCTTAATAAGGAAAGGTGAGTTATGTCAACGATATCATGATATACAAAATAATGCAAAATCATTGGCATCGTTTGCATGATGATGTCAGGATGTCATCGTGGCTTCTAATAGATGCTATAATAGGGTACCCCTGTTTTATTGAGGGATACAGTATACATAACCTTATTGCAGGGGTGTCAAACTCGCGTCATCACGGCGGTGTCACATGACATTTCGGGACTTTTTTCCTCTTTGCTAAACTGGGCGGGGGCAGGGCCAGCACGTGATTCATCCGGACCACGGGCTGCGAGTTTGAGGTGCCTACTCTGCCTGCATTTCTGCTACAACCAGATTCTCTATTTTGTGTGTCAATCTTTTTGGGGTGGATGGTAGTGCTGTCCACAATTTTTTTGAGACCCGAAATTTGCCGCAAAGGCTAATTTAAAGCCTACTTCTGTTTCATAATCAACACTATGGTTTTTTCTTTTTCTTTTTCAGGCCTTTCCAAGGACTCATCCCTAAACCTGGTAAGTGCTTTAATGTCCTAACAATGAAATGCTAGGTGTGTTTTGCCATCCTTTGGTAATTTAACAGGGCACGATGTATGGAGGAAATGTGGTTTTACTGCAAGAGGTGTCTTTGTATCCTAGGCCAGTGATCCCCAACCTTTTGACGCCATGGCCCGGCACCGGCATCAGCTGGCGCCGCGCCCGGTACGGCATCAGCTGGCACCGCCATCTTTTTGATGAAAAAGTGCTTCCGGTGACCTCACCGGAAGCACGTTTTCATCAAAAAGATGGCAGCGCTCAAGCGCTTCGGTGAGCTTTTCTGGGTAGAAATGGCTTTCTACCCGGAAAAGCTCATCGAAGCAACACCGCCATCTTTTTGATGAAACGTGCTTCCGGTGAGCTTTCTACCCGGAAAAGCTCACCGGAAGCACTTTTTCATGAAAAAGATGGCGGCGCCCAGCAAGCCGCTTGCCCAGTAGGAGTTGTTCCGCGGACGGTACACGTCCACGGACCGGTGGTTGGGGACCCCTGTCCTAGGCTACTTATCACTATATTGCATATCATTAGTCCCTCATGATAAAAGAGTTACCAGAAGTTATTCATGGTAGGTTTGATTAAGACAGCCGTGCCTCCCTAGGTTGATTGGGCTATCGTATAGCAGGACAAGATTGCCAGTCTGTGGAACCTTGCTCTAGAATCAGAGAGCAAGGGATAGAAATGAATGTCACTGCGACTTTATTTCTTGTTTAAACACAACACTCAATTGTGTAATTACTATACATTTCCATTGAGGCTCTGTAGCTCCATGGATGTTCGTTTTAAGGCTGCCTGCTGAATGACCTGATGTGCATAGGGTGATCAGACATGCTGATGTGACTCCCTCCAAACCAGGGTATAGCATGATAACCTTAACTTTAATACAGATAGTCCTCGACTTACAACAGTGCATTTAGTCACTGAAGCTACAAGAACACTGGAAAAAAGTGACTTACGACTGCTTTTCACACTTGCAATTGCAACATCCCCATGGTCACGTGATCAAAATTCAGATGATTGGCAACTGCCTCTTATTTATGACAGCTGCAGTGCCCTGGGGTCATGTGATCCCCTTTTGCAACCTCCTGACAGCCCAAAAGTCAAGGAGGAAGCCAGATTCACTTAACAGACGTGTTAGTAACGTAACAACTGTAGTGACTCCCTTAACAGAAGTGGCAAGGAAGGTCATAAACGGGGCAAAACTCGCTTAATAAATGTCCCACTTAGCAACAGAAAATTTTGGTTTCAATTGTGGTCGTTCTTTGTAATGACGCAGCTTGTTGGGATTGTTAAAGAATACGGTAAAGCAGAGATGGGGAATTATGGCCCTTTTATGACTTGTGACAGGCTTCAACTCCCAGAATTCCTGAGCCATCCATCAGAATTCTGGGAATTGAAGCCCACAAGTCATAAAAGGGCCATAGTTCCCCATCTCTGCTGTAAAGTAAAGCTCTTTAAGTAAGGAAACTCTTTGTCTTGTTAACAGAGTTTTGCAGGAAGTTCAGGCAGGGTCCTTCCTCTTCCATTTGTAAGCTCTGTCTGGTTACTGCTACTGCAGAAAAGGATATGAAGAATTTAAAAAGGGAATAGTGCCATAGTGATCTGGAATACATCATAGGATGATGTGAAACAATAATGGGGTTGGTTATTTTGGGAGCTAGCATAATGCGAACTGAGACATTGGCTCTGTGATGTGCAAATCAGACCCTTGGTTTATGCAAAAAGCATAAAAAATCCTCAGTTACATATACACCTACAGCATGCATTGCATACACCCATTAATATCATGTCATTGTTCACAATGAAGCAAGCCTAAAGAGCTTTTAGAACAATAGATTTCCATGAGAAAGTCATACTTCTACTTCCCTTCCCCTCCCCTTTCTCCTTTCCTTTCCTTTCCTTTCCTTTCCTTTCCTTTCCTTTCCTTTCCTTTCCTTTCCTTTCCTTTCCTTTCCTTTCCTTTCCTTTCCTTTCCTTTCCTTTCCTTTCCTTTCCTTCCCTTCCCTTCCCTTCCCTTCCCTTCCCTTCCCTTCCCTTCCCTTCCCTTCCCTTCCCTTCCCTTCCCTTATTCCCTCACCCTGTCCCTTCCAGCTCTTTCCTAAATCTACTGAAAGTTGCTCTAGATCCTGTCAAGACCATTGATCCATTAAGCAGTGTATTACTTGTTTTGACTAACTATACTTGATTTGGGAAGTTCTAAAGTGGGAATGGGTAGGTGGGGGAGAGCACAACTCAGTTTCTTGTTTTTCCGAAATGCTGGAGGAAGCCATCTGGTGATGTTCTAAATTGAGAAAAGGTGTGGCCAAAAATTTTGGTGTTTTGTGGATATGTTAAGGATGGGGATATAAGTTCTTTGCTAGGTGAGTCTTCATAATTTGGCCATTTTGGATTGTATTTAACAGATTTAACAGATAATCAGAGTTGGAAGGGACCTTGTAAGTCAGTGATCCCCAACCTTTTTTACGCCGCGGCCCGGTATCCCCAATCTTTTTTATAGCGCGGCCCGGTACCGGCATTAGCTGGGCGCCGCCATCTTTTGATGAAAAAGTGCTTCCGGTTACCTCACCGGAAGCACTTTTCATCAAAAAGATGGCGCCAGCTTCGTGAGCTTTTCCAGGTAGAAATGGCTTTCTACCCAGAAAAGCTCACCGAAGCGCATGCGCATCTCTTTTGATGAAAAAGTGCTTCCGGTGAGCTTTCTACCCGGAAAAGCTCACCGGAAGAACTTTTTCATCAAAAAAAGATGGCGGCGCCCAGCAAACCAGCGGCCCGGTAGGACTTGTTCCACGGACCAGTACCGGTCCGCGGACCGGTGGTTGGGGACCCCTGTTGTAAGTCATCTAGTCCAACCCCCCCGCCCAAGCTGGAGACCCTACACCATTTCTGACAAATGGCAGTCCAATCTCTTCTTGAAAGTCTCAAGTGATGACGCTCCCACAACTTCCGAGGGCAACTTCTGTTCCATTGGTTGATTGTTCTCACTGTCAGAAAGTTTCTCCTTATTTCCAGGTTGAATCTCTCCTTGTTCAGTTTCCATCCATTATTCCTTGTCTGGCCTACAGGTGCTTTAGAAAATAGCTTGACCCCTTCCTCCCTGTGGCAGCCCCTCAAATATTGGAAGACTGCTATCCTGTCTCCCCCAAGAGTGCAATCTGGATGCTGTGGCATAAACAGGGTGCTAGATGAGGGTCCCACTTTAAAGACAGATACCAGGGCATTCTGTATCCAAGATAGTCCCCAGTTCTTTAGAAAATTTCATTTAGCCCAAGACCACAGTAGCATCAAAGAAGCTGGGGGGTGCATTGTGCCTCTGCCATATCAATCTTTAACTGCTTTAAGCTGAGTTTCTCTTCAACTTTGTAGTTTAGACCCAATCCCAGAATTTTTCAGAATCTGTGTGTGTGTATGTGTGCACGTTAGCCACAACATTGCACATTGATTTTCTACTTTTTTTTGCCTGCACAAAGTGCAAAACCCTACTCACTCATTGCCCCTTCTCTCTTTTCTTTCCTTGATGTACAACGTAGCCCCTAGATGGATATCCACCTTGGAAAAAGCTTACACCACTCTGAACGGTATGTTGCTTAGATGAGGCACTAATAGATGGTAGCAGACCCGACATTGTGTTATATTGTTGCTATGATGATATAATTATTGGGGGTCCATTTGACATTATTTGTATATTCCAGACTCCCTTTATGTATCTGTGAGGTCCAGAAAAAAGGTCTGGCAAAAATATGCAATAATTCAGAATATTCAGGAAGGTTTCACAGACGTTTAGCTATGCACATCCTCTTTCCTCATTCTTTAAGTCAGCTTTGAAGCCAATGCTGGAGGGAGAATGATTGGTAGGCTGAGAAAGATTGGGGGTACTATAGGGCAGGGTTCCCCAACCACCGGGCCCGGACTGGTACCGGTCTGTGGAATATTTTCTACCGGGCCGCCGGTTTGCTGGGCGCCGCCATCTTGTTTTGATGAGAAAGTGCTTCCGGTGAGCTTTTCCGGTTGGAAAGCGGCGTTGGGGTCCTGAAGGAATCCGCGCCTTTTAGTTTCATCGAAGGGGGCGGCTTCGAACAAAACTAAGGTGCGAGGATTCTTTCAGCACCCAAGGCAAGGCGAGACGAGTGACCGTCCCAAGCTGTCCTGAAGCCCATCGACAAAGGTACAAAGGAGGAGTTGAAGGTGGCGGGAGAAGCGGGGGACAGCTGGCTGGCCGGTCGCTCAGCTCGCCTTGCCATGCGTGCTGATGCCGGTACCGGGCCGCGGATCATTTTGTGATGCCAGTACCGGGCCGTGGCACAAAAAAAGGTTGGGGGCCACTGCTATAGGGTGAAAAGCCCTTTAAAAATTGTTTTCCTACCACTGTGTAACCCAGTCCTGATTAGGCCGCATCTTGACTTCCCTTCTTCGATGGCTTTGAATCTTTAAAATAAAACCAAAGAGATTTAAATCACATTTTTACTCTGGTGTCAGCCTACCCTCAATATTTCTCCAGCTTGGTATCCTTTAGAACAAGGGTGGAGAACTATGGCCCTTTTACGATTTGTGAACTTCAACTCCCAGAATTCTTGAGCCAGCATGGATAGTTGGTAAATTGTGGGATTTGAAGTCCACAACTCTTGAAGTTACCATGGTTGGACACTTCTGCTTTAGAAAAAAACAGTATGGTAGATGTGAGTAAATGCAACAGCATGAGACGTGATGATCACTGATCAATATCACGGGGCAAAAATATTTATCCTTTATTTGCAACACTCCCAGGAAGGGAAGCAGCACCTGCTGGGATCTCTATCATTTGGTACAATGACCAAAGAGTGAATCTTTGGTAAGTTGCTTTGGTAGCAGGAGCGTCTGCCGGTGAAGGAGTGGAAAAAGTCAAGATATTGGCTGTGACGGCAAAATCAAAGCCTTTCTCCTTTTTAATATATGTGTAGTACAAAAGGCAGGAGTTCTATTGTGCAGTCATAGCTGCCACGTTGATGTTTTTCACAACCTCTGTAATAGCTCTGGTTGGTAACTTTCTTCATGCATATTTTTTACTGTAAGGAATTAAGTTTGATGTTTGCTCTCTTTTCTGTGGGAAAGCCCTCCTTTTGGTTAAGGATTTCAGGGACACTGAAGTCAGTTCTGCATTTTATGCTCCACTTCTTGCCATCTTCCCTACCTCCCCCATGATGAAAGGGAGAAGGAGAGTCCAACCCAGAATGGTAGCCATAACACATGATTGAAGAGCCTGCAAAAAGAGTGGGGCTTCGGTTGTAGGGTTGTGGCTGCCATCTTGACTTTTGTTTACCCCTCCCTGTAGACATCTCTGAGCCCTACTATCCTTTATACCTCAGGTAGTCCTTGATTTACGACTGCTATGGATCCTGCCCATCATGGTCATACGTAGGGTGATCGTAAATCTGGACACCCATGTAACTGATCTGATTTTATAAACTTTTTTTACAGTGGTCAAGTGAACACTGTGGCCATTGAACAAGCCAACGGTTCACTATGGGTCAGTTTTGCTGAAAACCAGAAGTAAATATTGCTGTTTGGCAAAACACTTGTAAAATGTGGTTAAGCAACTACAGGACTTTGCAAACAGCTGAAAATTTGGACTGGAGGTGACTGGCGATCACGGGGAGAAAAAGAAAAGAAAAGAGGCCAGCCAGGTTGCTTCGGTCTTAGCCCACCCTTCTCCAACTGGTGCTCTCCAAAGATTCTCAAAATCATCAGCCAATTCTCGGAATTGTAGATCCAGTTATAGGAAAGAGAGTTGGAAAGATGGTTTTGCCCTTATTTAATCAACCACCTTATTTCTCCCTGCTAAAGTAATTGTGGGAATCCTCTCAGATAACTGTCAGAACCTTAGATCCAAGGCGTTAGTAGCCCCCATTGTAGCTTTGAACGGTCACTAAGCAATTAGTCATAAGTAGAGGATTCCCACAATTACTTTAGCAGGGAGAAATAAGGTGGTTGATTAAATAAGGGCAAAACCATCTTTCCAACTCTCTTTCCTATAACTGGATCTACAATTCCGAGAATTGGCTGATGATTTTGAGAATCTTTGGAGAGCACCAGTTGGAGAAGGGTGGGCTAAGACCAAAGCAACCTGGCTGGCCTCTTTTCTTTTTCTGTTTCGTGGCCACAAAGCTTCCTGGGCTCCATTGTTTCACCTTGGTGCTGCAAGATGAAATACAGAATCAAATACAGAAAACGAACAAGTAAAGTCTTTCTGGGCACCTACGCTGACATATCTCCAAAGCCTTGAGCGCAACCTGAAAAATTACAAAGCAACAACAACAACAAAAAAAAAAAAACATACTCAATTGGGTGATTGGTGCTCCAGGATCTTTTAGAGGCGGCAACCATCAATTATTTCTCTCTCCTCCCTCTTCTTTGTCGCAATGCACTAATTAGTAAGGACAACACACAAGAATCTCCATTTATCAAGCCCTGACAGGCCAGAACAAAGAGAAATGATATCATGCAGAAGCTGGCAATATCTGGCTGGGGCTCTGGGCAGCCCTTAGGCTAATTTCATGCAGAAGTTCAATTTAGACCTCAGGGAAGAGTTATTTGCTCCTTCCCTGCAGCTTGATGTTTGGAAGTGAGACAAAGAAGGAGGAATGTCAGAAAACATGGCCATGAAAGGATGGATCGCTTGTTGCTGCAGAATAGGTGTAGAAAACTGGGCAGGAACGAAATGACGTACCCTGGAAGAAGGGATGACTGGCTGGTTGGTTAGGAGCAGTATCACATTAAAGCAGAATGCTCGTACACTCAAGAGAAGGACTTGGGGTGACATGACAGCACTCTTCCAATATCTGAGAAGCTGTCACAGAGAATAAGGTGTTAACCTACTGTCCAAAGCACCTGAGGGCTGGACAAGAAGTAACAAGTGGAAGATCATTAAAGAGAGATCCAACTTAACAACTGAGGAGAAATTTCCTGACAGTGGGAACAATTAATCAGTGGTTTGTCTCCAGAAGTTGTGGGTGCTCCAACACTGAAGGTTTTCAAGAAGAGAATGAACCATTTGTCTGAAATGGTATAGAGTCTCCCGCTTGACACGGGATTGCATGAGAAGACTTCCAAGGTCCTTTCCATCCCTGTTATTCTATGTTCTACATCCCATTGTATATGATGGTCAATTGTGATGAGCTTAGAAATCATATCCTTGCAAGAATCCATAAGTAATATTTATGTACTTGGAATATTTTCAATTTTGGCTACATTGACATTGATGTGTTGAATTTATGTTTACCAACCAAGAAATAAAGGAAGCAGTATGCTCCATCCTATAATTGAGTAGATCAGGTTGCCCTGAAAGATCGGTCCCACTGGAAAAAACAGTTAGTTGACATTGATGGTTCATTGTTTGTAACTGGCCTGAGCGTATGAAATTTAGTAATATTCCCAGTTTTAGATTTTTATCTGGCATTCTCTTTGTCTGCTACCACCTACCCTTTGCCAAAACGAGTATGAACCAAGTAGGGCTGAGTGAGGAAAGGAAGGTGTTGATTTATGGTCCTTTGGTTGACACTGCCTTTCTCATAGCCATTCCTACAACTTATCCAGCCCTTGAAAGCTAGACAGATCAAGTCCCTATGGTAGCTTTGATGCGTGTTCCATGGAAAGGACCAACAGGTGCTCATCTTCTGAACTTCTCAAAAGCTTTGCCCAAAGGCCAAAGTAGGCAAGACAAGAGAATGTTGTGATGAATCCAATCAGTATTTCTAATGTTGTCTATTTATTTATTGGTCATTTAAAAGCAACTGTGGAGAGCCTCACACTGCATTAATGAGGCTGACATTTTTGCCATAAGCATTTTCCTCTACATTCATTTCTCTTGAAAACATTATTAATTCCACGCATGAACAGTCAGGGTTTGGTGAATAGGTAAGGTGTGGAGATTTTGATGGAAGAAATAGTGGGTTAAGAGAAAATAAAAGCTTTGTTGTTTAAACTCCACTGATCCAAATGTGTCCACAAGGGGAGAAGTCCAAAGAGTCAGGGTGGTGGCCATAATCATATGATCAAAACTTCTCTTTAAATGGGCCCGGGGTTCCAATCACATGGTCATGATGGCTATCTTGACATTTGGACCCTCTGAGAAGCCCTCCTCCCCTGCTCAAATCCAGTCTGATTGTTTTCCCATCCACGTTGGTTTTTATTATTGTGCCATTCTGGTTTGAGGCCCTCCTTCATTTAAATCCCCACATCCTCCCTATAGACCAGGGGTGTCCAACCTTGGCAACTTTAAGACTTGTGGACTTCAACTCCCAGACACCCCTGCTATAGACTATCCCATTTCAGTGCAGGAACACTTCCTTGCCACAGAGAGTGTCCCATTTTTACATCAAGTTGAATCCCACTCTTGACCCATCATGGTCCCCAAGCAACAACAGGTTGTCCTTGTACTCCATCTGCATTGTCATCCTGCTTACATCCTACTCTACTGTACCTTCTACAAAGACTCACAGACCCACAATATGTGATGTATCACAACTTTCCCCCCCTTTGCTAAAATGGGGGTGGGCGTGGCCAAGCACATGACACATCTGACTGTGGGCCATAAATTTGACACCCCGATGTAATCTGCTTGAATGTAGCTAAATTTTGTTATATTGTCTGCAAAATTAGGCAGATTTTTAGTGCCCATTGATAACCCAGCATGAATGGTAATAGAGTATCTTGTCTTTTTTCATTATTGAAGTCCCAGAGAACTTGAGCTTCTTTATTTTCTATGATTTTTCTCTATTTTATGGTCCCACCAATTCTTCTTCTTCTTCTTCTTCTTCTTCTTCTTCTTCTTCTTCTTCTTCTTCTTCTTCTTCTTCTTCTTCTTCTTCTTCTTCTTCTTCTTCTTCTTCTTCTTCTTCTTCTTCTTCTTCTTCTTCTTCTTCCTCCTCTTCTTCTTCTTCTTCTTCTTCTTCTTCTTCTTCTTCTTCTTCTTCTTCTTCTTCTTCTTCTTCTTCTTCTTCTTCTTCTCCTCCTCCTCCTCCTCCTCCTCCTCCTCCTCCTCCTCCTCCTCCTCCTCCTTCTATTTTTATTCTTATTTCTAACACTGGTCTGTGACAGTAATAAAAAATACTATTATGCATTGTCACCCTCCCTAAAACAGCCACATTTTAAAAACTAAATGTTTGGTTGTTCTTTAACCTATTTCCTTAAGATACTTTCCATTACTTCATTCCAAACAGATGTATATTTTTATACTTTCAAAAGCTCTGCCTGAATATTGGCACCCCTCTTCATTTTAGAATCGTTTCTAAATTTAGAATTGCTTCTAAAACAGGTTTTAATCCCTGGCGTTTTCAAGCCGCGTTGGAAAAATCTTCTGCTTGAACCTTAGAGAGAATGTTATTACAGTTAAAGTATTAGACTAAGACCAGAGCTTTCCTGATCATTTTGGGCTGGTTACTCAGTTGTTGCAAAGATAAAATGAGGGGGAGTTTAAGGATTTAGTTTGTAATGTGATGGTGGAACTGGGAAAAAGGGCTGTTGAATCTCTCCTTGGGCAAGAAGAACGTCACTGGAGGTTTTTAAGAAGAGTCTAGACCAGGGGTGTCCAACCTTGGCAACTTTAAGACTTGTGGACTTCAACTCCCAGAATTCCTCAGCCAGCTGGCTGAGGAATTCTGGGAGTTGAAGTCCACAAGTCTTAAAGTTGCCAAGGTTGGACACCCCTGGTCTAGACAGTCACTTATCTGAAATAGTATAGGTTTTCCTGCTTGAGTAGGGGGCTGGACTAGAAGACCTCCAAGGTCCCTTCCAGCTCATTCATTCTATTCTAAGAAGATCCGTAACTTAGAGGTGTTGGTTTCTTTGTTGTGGGAATAATACAAGCGCATGTGCTATTTTTCTTTCTTTCTTTGCATCCTGGAATACACAAAAAAAATTTATATGGGAAAAGCAGGGTAGAAAAGAGCTTCAGTATTCCCTTTGTTTAACACTGTGGCTCAGATCAAAACTACCTCCTCTTGATGCGCTTATTTTGGGAGAACAGAAAGGAGAGATGCTAACTGACATCTCTCATCACCTCGAAAGAAATATAAGCATTTTTTTTTAAACTGCTCATAGAATGGCTGGGTGGGCAGAACTGGATGAGGAAAAGATGTGCCTGAATCTGGGGCATTACTTTGATAGGATACAAGCAGAGCTTTTTTTGCCTAATTATATTTAAATAGTCGCCATCATTGCTGGGTGACCAGGAGTTAATCTGTGCTGTTTGCAGCATGCATTCGAGCCCTTTTATCAGTTCCCTTCCTTCTAGGATAACACACTGGAAAGAAATGAAAAGCAAGAGCAAACACTTTTTCGCTGCTGCCTGAGTCACAAGACTGGATTCCAGGACCTTAAGTTATACAGGGAGTCTAACAGATCTAACAGATAATCAGAGTTGGAAGGGATCTTATAGGTCATCTAGTCCAACCCCCTGCCCAAGCAGGAGATCCTACACCAGTGGCCCCCAACCTTTTTGTGCCACGGCCCGGTACCGGCATCACAAAATGATCCGCGGCCGGTACTGGCATCAGCACGCATGACAAGACAAGGCGAGCCGAGCGACACGCCAGCCAGCCGTCTCCCGCTTCTCCCGCCACCTTCAACTCCTTTGTACCTTTGTCGATGGGCTTCGGACGGCTTCAGGACGGTCGCTCGGCTCGCCTTGCCTTGGGTGCTGAAAGAATCCTCGCGCCTTAGTTTCGTTTGAAGCCGCCCCCCTTCGATGAAACTAAGGCGCGAGGATTTCTTCAGGACCCAAACGCCGCTTCCAACCGGAAAAGCTCACCCGGAAGCACTTTCTCATCGGAACAAGATGGCGGCGCCCAGCAAACCGGGCGGCCCGGTAGAAAATGTTCCACGGACGGTACCGTCCGGGCCCGGTGGTTGGGGACCCCTGCCCTACACCATTTCTGACTAAGGACAGTCCAATCTCTTCTTGAAAGTCTCAAGTGATGAAGCTCCCACAACTTCCGAGGGCAACTTCTGTTCCATTGGTTGATTGTTCTCACTGTTAGAAAGTTTCTCCTTATTTCTAGGTTGAACCTCTCCTTGGTCATTTTCCATCCATTACTCCTTGTCTGGCCTTCGGGTGCCTTGGAAAATAGCTTGACCCCTTCTTCTCTGTGGCAGCCCCTTAAACATTGGAAGACCTCTATCATGTCTCCCCTGGTCCTTCTCTTCACCAGACTAGCCAAGCCCAGTTCCTGTAACCGTTCTTCATATGTTTTAGTCTCCAGTCCCCTAATCCATCCCCTAATGGTTGCTCTTCTACTTATGATCATAATTGAGCCCCAAATTTCCACCGCTAATCAAGACAGTTGTTAAGTGAATGTTGCCCCAATTTATGACATCTCTTGCCACAGTGGTTAAGAGAATCACTGCAGTTGTTAAGTTAGTAATCTGGTTGCTACTCCATGTAAATCTGGCTTCCCCATTGCCTTTGTTTGTCAGAAGGTCGCAAAATGTGTGACCACGTGACCCTGGGACATTGCAGCCATCATAAATACATGCCAGTTGCCAAACATCCTAATTTTGATCCCCTGACCATGGGGCGCTACAACGGTGGGTTAAGTGTGAAAAACAGTCATAAGTCACTTTTTTTCAGTGCCGTTAGGGTTTTGAACGGTCACTAAATGAACGGTTGTAAGTTGAGGACTAACAATAGCAGGTAACATTTCAACTGGACTACAGAGAAATGTCTGAAGTTACATGTCTTTTGAGCACTGCAGCAATACAGCCAGTGATCTAAAGAGGTGGTGGGCTATTGTTTTCTGGAGGACGTCAAGGAGAAAACGGACTTCTGGAAATGCCCCAGCTATGGATTTTCCATACTGAGTAAAAGATTTGGTTGGGCAGTGGAGTCAGGATCAGAGAATGTAGCCCTTCTGTAAGGGATTCTGTGATGTAATCCCCAGAAAGTGGCCTGAAAGTTGCCACTGAATTTTAATTTTTAATAAAGCAGAAGAGGAAATGTGTTAAATACACTGGGAGTAATCATATTAATTGTTCTTAATTAAGTTGATGATTCATTAGAATTGAATAAGAATCCCATTTAAATAAGCTTAAATGGAAAAAGTAAATGCAATTCAGATTTTATCCTGGCCATCTTCACTTGTTTTTTTGCAGGTTAAGGGAAAAAATGTTCAAGGGGGAACATTTTTTTGGTACCCAAAACGGGCCCCGAACCTTCTTGGTTTTACTTGGTTTTCCCTCCAGTTGTGGGGTGTTATGATAATACGTTCATCACCCACAGATAAGGATGTTAATATGTGGAGCCCTGATCTAAGATTTCCCATAGGAACTGGACATCTTTGTCTTAAGGTAGAAGGTAATCTCTTGGGGGCAGTGTGTATGTGAGCTTGGTGGTTTTCTTGCAGATGTTTTATTACCAAACTAGGTAACGTTATCCGTGCTAGCAGGTAGCATTGATGGTGTTGCCTAGTTTGGTAATGAAAACAACCAAGCTCAGAGAGCACCAAGGATTCCACAGTTCAACCTCGAGCTACAAATATTCTTTTCTATCTGAACAGGGAGTGTAGAATGCTTGGTCTTTGACAGTGGTATGCTGGCTCTGAGTACCCAGGACTCTGGGAAAAGCTGCCTGTTTTCCTTCCATTTATTCAATTGATTTAATACAGGGGTGTCCAACCTTGGCAACTTTAAGCCTGGAGGACTTCAACTCCCAGAATGCCCCAGCCAGCTTTGCTGGCTGGGGCATTCTGGGAGTTGAAGTCCTCCAGGCTTAAAGTTGCCAAGGTTGGACACCCCTGATTTAATATGATCATTCTCCAGCCATGTTTGGAATGATTTCCCCCCTTCTATCCCGTTAAATAACAACCTGGTGTCCACAATGGGAAGTCTGGATGCTGCATTCAAGGCCTTTGAAACTGTTGCTTCTCTGGAACTTAAATTACATCCTTCTGGCCTAAAGCGGGCGACACGGTGGTTCATTGGTTAAGACACTGGGCTTTTTGGCTGGAAAGCCGGCAGCTCAGGTTTGAGACCCAAGCGCCACTCAATGGGGTGAGTCACTCTCATCCTCGCTCCAGCTTCTACCAAACTAGCAGTTCGAAAGCATGCAAAAGCGAGTAGATAAATAGGTACCACTTTGGTGGGAAGGTAACCGTGCTCCGTGATATGATGCTGGCCACATGACTGCAGCAATGTCTTCAGACAGCTCTGGCTCTGTGGCCTTGGAACAGAGATGAGCACCACCCCCTATAGTTTGCAGGCATGATATTCTTCCGATTAAAATCGGAATTCCGATTTTTTTGGGAATCCCCCCACCCCTTTCCCCCCACCCCTTCTTCTCCTCCTTCCCCTCCCCTCGGAGGCCCCGAGTCAGGAGTTGCTGGCGCAGCTCCGCGCGGCTCAGTCCCGCGTTGCCTCAGGAAGGAAAGGCAAAAGGAAGAGCCGCGGCGGCGCTTGCAACGGCAGCAGCGGCTCCTGGTTTTGCCTTTCCTTCCCGAGGCAACGCGGGACTGGAGCTGCGCCGGCGGTAGCAACTCCTGACAGCCCCAGCCGGATACCTGAGCGGAGCCCGGGCGGTGCGAGCGAGGCCGCTGAGCGGCAGGAAAGGGAGCTGGGCCAGCCACAGACCAGCCTCCGTGCAACACGCCACCGCCCGGCCCTGGCGAGGGAAAGCAGCGGGCGCTCCCCGGGCGCGCGGCGGGGGTCTCTTTTGGCCGGCCCGATTTTTTTTTCAGAGCGGAATATCATGCCTGAGTTTGGCAGACCCCTGCCATAAATGTCAGGAAGATGGTTTTGTTGATTCCATATTCATTGACCAGATATTTTATCTGCAATGCCCTCCATAAGGGGCTACACTGCATGTCCCAAAATCCATAATTAACATGCTGCCTGAGAGTTCTGAATCCTAAAGGCTCAGGACACAGATTGGAGAAGGATCTTCTCATCCATCCATGGCAGTCCAAGACCCAAGGCTACCTACAGCTCCAGGAGCACCTTCAAACCAGCCTTGCTGAAAATCAAAGGTGGGTTTCCTTGCTGTTTTAAGGCAGGAAACACCCACAAACTGCAGTATGTGTTCGTAAATTTATGTTTAAATTCAAATTTAAGAAAATGAAACGTAGGAATGCCCCCAAATCCTCCTGCAATACCTGTTTTGTATAATTGTCTTCATCCCAGAGGATACTTAGAGAACAAAAGGGCAATGCATATTCCCCCAATTTTTCACCTTCAGTACCCTGTAGGATAGAAAGGGCTGAGGAAGAAGGACTGACCCAAATTTATTCAGTGAATTTTCAGTGAGTGAAAATAGACTTGGACTTCCCCACTCTTGATCCAACATCTTCTCTGCTATACCACTAGCTGGTTCTCTCAGAATACTCAATGAGAAAGAGCTACTAAACACGTGGCCTTTTCTTCCTTGGCAGATGAGGATGATGCAAACCGGTTGGGCGAGAAGGTGATTCTCCGAGAGCAAGTGAAAGAGCTGTTCAATGAAAAATACGGTGGGTTGCTCTATTTTGAGTGCGTAGGACTTGACCATCTTGTAGGGGTTGGTTCCACAGCTGGAAATTCTGGGTCCAGGGTTCAGAGGCCAAGAAGCAGATCTCTCAATCTGAATTTCTCGTTCCTTGATCCCCATCGTGGCTGGCTAGTCACTATGTCTCAGCTTCATGTGTTCCACAGGGCTCTTCTGAGACTTAGAACAGAATAGAATAACAGAGTTGGAAGGGAACTTGGAGGTCTTCTAGACCAACCCCCTGCTTAGGTAGGAAACCCTACACCACTTCAGACAAATGGTTATTCAACATCTTTTTAAAAACTTCCAGTGTTGGAGTATTTACAACTTCTTCGAGGCAAGTTGTTCCACTGATTAATTGTTCTAACTGTCAGGAAATTTGTCCTTAGTTCTAACCTAATGCAAAAGCTTCTGAAGACGAAAGCTATTAATATTGCCTTGAACTCTATGATTGATAGTCAGAGTGCAAATCATACACATGAAGTCCTCATTTACCAACCATAATTAGGACAAGCAACTGTGTCACTAAATGCTACAGCTGCTAAGCGAAAAGTCGCAAAAGCACACTGGACCTACCACATCACTTCCAATTTCCTCTATAAAACAAATCACGGTTGTTAAGCGAGACATCACGTGGCCCCGACTTGCAAGTCCACTTCCACATTCTCCATTCATTCTGCTGGTTGGAAGTGGATTGCATGACCATTGCAACAGCGCAAAGGCTGCAAAAGCGAGGATTGGCTGCAATGTTGGGTTTTGTTCAACCAGTTGTAGCTTCAAGCTTCAAACACAGCAGTCATTAAATGAGGACTACCTGTAAAGAACAGCATTTGGTTTGTTCGTGGTTTGTTGTGTTCTATAAATACTCCTGGGGAGAAGATAGATGTAAATCTTTCATTCCTTCCAACACAATTCTTGTTGAAATTCTGTGACCTATTTTAGTGGGAGGTGGGGAGGGGGAGAAACTTCTCAAATCCCATATTTTGACAATGTGCTTAACCAGCTCAGTTAAAAATCTAGTGGATGCTTTGGCACCATCAATTTAACTTTAATATTCCTACACTTGGGCAATGGTTATCTGAAACTTTGTGGAAACCCAGCCTATTCTGTTAGTTTAGGGTTCAGCGTACAGATAGTTCTCGACTTAAAACCATTTGTTTAGTGACCGTTCAAAGTTACTGGTCTTTCTGGCTTTTTCTTTTTCCTTTGAAGACATTTCGCTTCTCATCCAAGAAGCTTCTTCAGAGCTGAAGAAACTTCTTGGCTGAGAAGCAAAATGTCTTCAAAGAAAAAGAAAAAGCCAGAAAGTCATTTGCCTCTTCAAAAAAGCATCTTTGGGACAACTGTGGATGACTGAGAATCTCCACAGACATTTACGAATAAGATTGAGAAACAAGGTGGGCTTCCTCTGTTTTGTGATGGGATAGTGGAATTCTTTGTTTTCGTTTCAGGGGAAGCTTTAGGCCTGAACCGGCCTGTTCTGGTACCCTACAAACTGATCAGAGACACACCTGATGCCATCGAAGTGACCGGTTTGCCGGATGATATCCCGTTTCGGAATCCCAATACTTACGACATCCATCGGCTAGAGAAGATTCTGAAAGCACGTGACCGGATCCGGATGGCAATTACTAGCCAGCTCCAGTACGATTCCGTTCCCAGCCTTCCTTTTAATTTTATATATTTACTTATTGCAATTATTTCTATGCTGTTTTAATCCATCTGTAAAGCCACAGTGCCATCTGCTGGCATTAATATGTAATTACACAATTCATTGGATCAACCTCCCCCCCAAATCAGAACCTTCCAAGATAGCAGTTTCTGGAATCCCACCAAAGAGAGTTATGAGATTGCTGTGCCAAAATATTTGCCAAAGGTTACATTAGCAAAAGTAAGAAATTTAATATTTAAATCTGCCATTGTACCAGCAGACCATTTATCTATCTAACCTGAGTAGCATAGTACAGAGCTACTATGCTTGGCAATTCATTCTTCAGAGATTGAACTGAGGCCTGTTGTGGCTCGATGGCGGCTAGTGGAGCTGGCAGCAGGGTCGGGACAGCGAGGTGGTTGGGGAGGAACATGGGCCAGTCCTGGAGGCTGAGGAAGTCTCAGGCGAGGGCTCCGCGTCAGAGGCAGAGACGGGGCCAGGGCAGGCTGGCAGTCATCAACTTCCTTCAGAGTCGGACAACAGTGAGGCGGGGGAGCAGCTGGAGCCAGTTCCCAGCCTGCGCATGCACAGAGCTGCCAAAAGAAAAAAACAATTACGAACTAAGGGTCGACGTGGGAGTAAGGCCACAGGTGAACGGTGAACGGCCCCTCCCACAGGGATTAAAAGAGGAGCAAAGGGGGAGGGGGGCTTTTGCAGGAAACAATTTGTTCGTTGCAGCGGTGTGAAGATCTGTTTGTGCAGCTCACAGACTCTGTGCCGAGCCCTTCCTTGTCAGCACTGCATTTGAAAATATTTACTTGGCAGCTCTCCAGGCTAAATAAAGTCTATGCTCCTAATTAGACCCTTGAAAGCCTGTTTGCCAGGCCTTTGGCTGAATGTGAATGCAAAAAATCCACCTTCGTTTAATAAAAGGGATTTTGCCGGAACAAAAAGTCTGCTTAGTGCTTTTTGGGGACGCCGAGATCAGAACAAGTTCTGTTTCCATTACCTGCTCCTTTAAAGCTCTTTTCAGTTTCAATATTGTGATCTGAATCCAGAACCATCCGCATATTACCAATGTTAGAACTCTCTCGGCTGAGCCAAGCTACCTAAATAGTGTCTCACACACAGAATCCTTGAGTTGGAAGGAACCATTCTGCCCACCCCCCATCCACCTTCTGCTTAATGCAACAATAAAATGTCCCTGACATATCTTTAAAAGAGAATATTTGTAGCTCAGGGTTGACATGAGGGGTCCTTGGTACTCTCAGCTTGGTTATTTTCTTGCAGATGTTTTATTACCCAAACTGTCCTAGCACTGATGATGTTACCTAGTTTAGGTAATAAAACATCTGCAGGAAAACAAGCAAGCTCAGTGACGTATCTTTGTCTCATCAATGCTTGAACCCATCTCCTCTGCAGGTCATAGATTCTGCTGTCAGCCTGCTCTTTCTGGATATTTAATGGTTAGATTTGCACAACATACTAGATTTGACTAACCGGTAGAAAACCCAGACATTACCACATTAAGGTGTTAAGCTGTAGTATGATTTATTAGTTTGGGATGCAGTACACTAATTGTATTTTCTTAACCTAGCTTAATTTCAAATGCATGACATTTTTAGAATCATTGGGTTTGTTTTGTTTTTTTAGTAGTAGACATTCAGCCAACTTTTTTGGACAAGAGGTATATTTTTTGCAGCCACATGGTAGATGGGGCTAAGTTATCAATGAACGAACTTGAGTCAGGCTATTAGTAGTTCTCAATTTATAAACCACAATTGTGGCTGGGACTTTTGTCACTGAGCTAAGGAATCATTAAGCAAATCATCCTGGTTTTATGGATGTGGCCATTAAGAGAATCACATGGTCATTAAATAAATCTGGCTTCCTGCATTGACTTTGCTTGTCAGAAGCCTCCTGGGAAAATTGTAAATGGTGATGATGTAAACCCAGGACATGGCATCTATCATAAAGAGATGCTGGTTGCCAAGCACTTGAATTCTGATCATAATGGAGGTGCTGTGATAGACTTTTTTCAGCATTGTCATAATTTTGAATAGTTGTTAAACAAATGGTCATAGATTGAGGACTACCTGTAGGTAGGGGAAGCCCTTTTCTCTATGGTATCCTTTTGTTTCTCTTCTTGGCTCCCTCCTCTGTGTCCTAACCAGTCGACAAAAAGGATGGGCGCAAATCTAACAAAGATCTGAACTAATTCTCTGGCAAAAAAATTTTTTTTTCTGAAATCAATGCTGGAACTGAATGAAATTAAGCCTAGAGCTAATAATCATTAGACTAACCCTGATTTAGGAAAATGTTTCATACAAACTTCCAAACCTCCAGGCATTCCTATTTGTCATCTGGAACTTTAGTGTTAGCCCGTAACAGGTGGAGATATTTTTAAGAATTGTATCAACCTTAATTTCTAAATGCCATCTCATTCATATCTTTCTTTTTTCCATGCAGGCCGTTTGCAGACGTAGGTCCTGAGGCCAAACCACCAGGTAAGGTGAAAAATAAACATAGGAGATTTTTAAAAAAAAAAGATATTTATTTTTAAAGAGAATTTGTCCCCCAGTTCATAACCATACATAAGGAGCTTTGGGTTCTTTTTTAAACTATCCAAGATTGGTCCACATTTCAGGAAGCTTTCAATGAGATATTTAAAGACCTGGAGGTTATTCGTAGAAGGAAGCCGCTCCAGTACCCTGGACGGGGCTAAGGGAGTGAAAATAACTGATTTCATTTCTGCAGCATCTCTAAAATAGTAGTATCTGCTTAAAATGAGGGCAAATTATGTAAGGCTTGCATGTTCATAAGGCACCCATAATACCATGACTTGATGCCCACTGTCTCTTGATTTTTTAAGAAAAAGAAACAGGGGACAAAAAAGATGGAAAGATAAGCCACATCTTGAATGATCTTTGCATTCTAATTGTGTGAACTCCCATGAGATTTAATCCATTTTTAATGGGCATATATTGTGTTTATAGCATTTTCACTATACTCCTGAAATGATATACAGTTGTTCTGCATTAATGTCTAATTAATGTCTAAGGCAGATAACGCTTAGGAATGGAAACATTTTGGATTTGAATTATTGTTCATAAATTGCTTAATTTGGAAGGAAAGCTGGGGGGAGGGGTGTTAAGACAAGAATGAATGTTTAACTCTTTCCTCTTTGAGAAAGCTCCTCCTAATTTTCCCATTCCTAACGCTATTTTAGCCTCAGTGGGAGGCTTAGTAGATGTATGAGTTTGCTAGGATAAAGTCCATTTTGGTCTAAACAAAACTGAATACAAGTAGACCCTGATTTGTATACAGCAGGGGTCCCCAACCACCGGTCTGTGGACGTGCCGGTCCAGCGAACAAGTCCTACCCGTCGCTGGTTTGAGGAAAGCTCCTCCTAATTTTTCCTGTTCCTAACGCTATTTTAGCCTCAGTGGGGAGGCATAGTAAATGTAAGGATTTATAGGATAAAGTCCATTTTGGTCTAAACAAAACTGAATACAAGTAGACCCTGATTTGTATACAGTATGGATGTGTCTAGCAGGAAATAATTGACTTCCCTGTGGATGTCTGCTTTTTTTCCTGTTTCTTTTGCTTTCAACTTAAATGTTACCTTTATAGCTGGCTTGACTTTGACAGCCCCTTAGATAGAGGACCGTTTTCTGGAAATCTGGACAAAATGCTACTCCAATGTACACCATCTGCTTGGGAATAATTCTGATTAAATTACTGGCTTGTATCCAAGAGAAACACGTCCTTCCTTTTGTGGATCTTTGCAGAAAGATTGAATTAGACAGCAGTTGCGGTTGCAAAATTTGCTAAGCTTAGTTAGCTTCAACCTTGGTTAGGTTTCTTTTTTCTTTTTGGCGAGTTATGTTTTTGCAGAACCCCAGGTAATTCATGGTCTAATGCAGGGGTCTCCAACCTTGGCAACTTTAAGGCTTGTGGACTTCAGCTCCCAGAATTCCTCAGCCAGCAAAGCTCTGCTGGCTGAGGAATTCTGGGAGTTGAAGTCCACAAGCCTTAAAGTTGCCAAGGTTGGAGACCCCTGGTCTAATATATTATGCAAAAGCAGATTAAGCCAGTAACCAAGTTAAGTGCGTTATATGAACTCAGCCAGAGAGAAGGTAGTAGGTCATTGACAATTCAGTTCAGCCAAGCTACTTAACTTGGTTATTGACCAAATCCATTTTCTAGATTTGCACAATCCATAACTGAGGCAATTGTGCTGAGCTTCTAGCAATATGGCAAGCCACAAAGAAACAAACCAGGCAGCCACAACTCCCTGCTCCAGAAAAAACGTCCTCTCGGGGCAGCTACTTGGCAGTATTCCCCATCCTCTTGCTTTCAGAAGCATTGGACTACAACTCCCATGAGCCCACAGGGTTAAGCTCCTCCTTCTGACATTATAGAGCTGAGTCTGACACTATAAAAAGCCAGCCTCTGGCTGGCCCGCCCATCTTTTAGGCGAGGATACTTGACAGACGTAATGTGTCTCTGGAAGATAAACAAGAAATTAATTTCACACACACACCCCCAACCATCATAACCAGACATATAGGGTGGGGCTGGACTTGCTTGCAGCGTAGATAGAAAGGGCATTCTCAGGTAATTATACCAATGCCCATTCTCATCAACGCTGCTTTGAGAGTCCAAGAATGGGACATACCAAACCTGGTATGGTCCAGTCACTCCGACTGAGGAACCACCTGTTGAAGCGCCCTCCGACCAAACCAAATATTATGGGAGTGGGCGATGCCTAGCATCATCCTGGGGACAATTAGCATATGGGGCTGGGATGTCTGAGACACCTCCAGTCATTATGTGGTAGAAGCCAAAATGCCAGATGACCGTCTCCAACTTACCATTCAGCTTTCATCCTTCCTGAGCCAAATGACTTATGAATTTTGCAATTCCATGTATCCAGAAAGCACGGTAGCCTCATCTAGGTACTGTGTCTCTGCTCTGAGGAATGTATGGTTTGAAATAGAGGAGAGGGATTCTTAATTCCTGCTCTAGCCACTTTTCCATAACTAACGTTCTGGAGGCTTGTCCATTACATCGATGGAGAAGGTGTTAGAGGCGAAGAAGAAGAATCATCCCAGTTAAAACTCTTGTTCTCCTTTGAATGCCTCTAGAAAACAACAGCATCGTTCCTAAACGGAAGCGGAAGAGGATCTCAGAAGGGAATTCTGTCTCTTCCTCCTCGTCCTCGTCGTCCTCCTCCTCCTCGTCAAATCTAGAGTCCACCTCATCAACCAATCAGATCTCACTTGTGGTAAATATAATCCCTGCAGCTTAGTTTTGAGGGAGGAAGGTCTGTGCCGGAATTACTGTATATTGTCTAAACCAGGCGTGTCAAACTCCATTTCATTGAGGGCCACGTCAGGGTTGTGTTTGACCTGGGGGGGGGGCGGGAGGGCATGGCTGGGGGTGTGTCCAGCTCAATATAACTCGTGTTGGGGGCACCTGTTGCGGCCCAAGCGCTCTGCCAGCAAAAATGGGCTCCCGAGCTCTGTTTTCGGCTGCGATGGCCTCCTGCAACCCTTTGCCAGAGAAAACAGAGCTTGGGAGGGCTGTGCATGACCTTCCCAAGCTTCCTTTTTGCTGGCAGAGGCACTGCAGGCCAGTCCTCCGCTGTTTCCAGGGCAGTCCCTCAGGCCAGACCCTTTGAGTTGGATACCCCTGGTCTAAACTATATGATTTCAGATTTCAGGCAGGGATTCGTCTGCAGGATCCCATCTGGGTCAGACAACGGGGACCAGAGGTTTAGTCTTCCGAGTTTTCGGGCTCATGTTGGAGCCCATCCTCAGGGATCTTCTGGTGAGAGAGAAGTTCCCTGAGGATGGCCTCTAGCATGAGTCCAAAATCTCAGAAGTTTAAACCTCTGATGCCAGTGACCAACCCAGATTGGGTCCGGCAACTTGATCCTGGGACACATATATTTGCCTTCCATTTCTGAGAGATTTTTCTGATAACACACTACCTCCTGCATGAAGAAAACTAGCACCCCAGTAAGAAGTTAAGGGCAAATATTTTCCTGAGACACTAACTTCCTGGCATACAGGATTCTTATGAAAAGAGGTTATATCCTTCAGAGCTATGTCGAAGTACACAATAGGAAACAGCTAAAATACAATAAGGTCGAGAACAAAAGCTGATGCAAAGAGAGACAGGAGAACATCCATCTCCATTTCACACAGAAAAGCTGACCAGACTGGCTGCTTCTTCTTACTTGGACATTGCTTGTGGAACGATGTCCTCCATCATAGAGGAGGTCCCTGGCTAGAGATGAATTTCTTTTGAGCTGATCTGATTTTGTTATTAAGAGGAACAAAACCCGAGGGCAAACTGAGGTTAAGTTCCCTCCTACTGTCTTCTCGGCTGTTTGCTATTGCACGGGGAGAGTTAGTTAGTCATCCAACTAAAATAGGTACACCTAGCTCCCTCCCCTTCTTGTCCAATATTCAGATATCCCCTGTGAGCAGGTGCTGGTGTGGATGTAGACTTCAATCCAAGTGAGTGCTAGTTTGAAAAGCATATTCTGAGAGGCCCAAGGTGAGGGCCTCTGTGGTTGTATCTTCTTTGGCTACCAGAGAAGTAAAGTCTTACACCTAGGCAAGAAAAAACAAAAGTACACATATACACCGGGTGAAACCAGGCTTAATAGCAGTGACTGTGAGAGGGATCTTGGAGTCCTAGTGGACAACCAGCTAAACATGAGCCAGCAGTGTGCAGTAGCAGCCAAAAAAGTCAATGCAATCCTAAGCTGCATTAACGGAGGGATTCAGTCAAGATCAAGTGAGGTACTAGAACCACTCTATAAAGCCTTAGTGAGACCACACCTAAGTACTGCGTCCAGTTTTGATCACCATACTATAAAAAAGGTGTTGAGAGACTAGAAAAAGTACAAAGAAGAGCAACCAGGATGATTAGGGGACTGGAGACTAAAACATACGAGGAACGGTTACAGGCACTGGGCATGGCTGGTCTAGTGAAGAGAAGGACCAGGGGAGACAAGATAGCAGAGTTCCAGTATTTGAGGGGCTGCCACAGAGAGGAAGGGGTCAAGCTATTTTCCAAGGCACCTGCTGTACTGACTTTTATCGTCTCAGCTGATCAGCACAAAAGAGCGTGTTGCTGCTCCTGAGCTGTGTTACTCCTCGGAAGTAACATAGCAGGTAAGGATTTTTGCATCGCTGTTCACATGCGCGCAGTGCGCGCCACGCATACGCACAGTGCACAATCACCAAAACGGTTGTTATCCTGGCAGCATCCCACCCCTGCCTACAAAGTCCCTTCCAATTCTGTTAATCTGTAATCAGAAGGCAGAGCTGTTCCTACCAGTTAGTGTTTTCTTTTGGGGTGTGTGGCTCCAGTAGGACGGCTGACCTTGCAGAAGGTATAGTCTACAAAACAAATATCCCTATAGTAGCTTCTGCTGCCTCTTATCGCAGCAATCCTTGTTTTTACCTCTCTGCATGTTGGAGAACAGCAGCACTGCCAGTTCTGGCTGTCAGGCAAAGGCAGCGGTGTTGTCCAGCAAGTGAAAAGGTCAGGATGGGGATTCCCCCTCGTGAGAGGCGGCAAAGAAAGGGAGCCATGGCAGAGGAGGAGAAGAATCCTACATCTCTGGAGGAGAGGAGAGGAGAACTTTATATTTCTGCTTTGCTTACAAGGCAAAGGAACAGAGAGGTGTTTGTGGGGAAGGTAATAATAGCACTTAGCAATAGCACTTAGACTTATATACCGCTTCACAGTGCTTCACAGCCCTCTAAGTGGTTTATAGAGTCAGCCTCTTGCCCCCCAACAATCTGGGTCCTCAGTTTACCAACCTCAGAAGGACGGAAGGCTGAGTCAACCTTGAGCCTGGTGAGATTCGAACTGCCAAATTGCAGGCAGCCGGCAGTGAGCATAAGTTGCCTGCAACACTGCACTCTAACCACTGCGCCACCGAGGCTCATAAAAAGCCAAGACGGCAACCATGATTGCAGCCAATGCCCAGCTCATTTTTTTTATATAGGTCGTCCTCGACTTATAACCACAATTGAGCCCAGAATTTATGTTGCTAAGGGGAAAATTTGTTAAGTGAGTGTCTATGGAGGTTCTCCACTGTTAAGTGAGTTTTGCCCCATTTTACGACTTTTCGTGCCACATTTGTTGAATGAATCACTGCAGTCACTGTACTAACCAAGTTAGTAACCTGGTTGTTAAGTGAATCTGGCTTCCCCACTGACTTTGCTTGCCAGAACGTCGCAAAAGATGATCGCATGACGCCGGGGTACTGCAACCGTTATAAAGCTGTACCAATTGCCAAGTAGTTGAATTTTGATCACATGATTATGAGGATGCTGGAAAGGTTGCAATTGTGAAAAAGGGTCATAAGTCACTTTTTTCAGTGCTATTTTAACTTCGAACGGTCACTAAATGAACGGTTGTAAGTCAAGGACTAACTTTATACAGTTTCTAACTTGCCTTTTTTTGACCACCTCCCTGTGGAAAATTCTGCAAAGCAGCTCAGCATCAAAACTTTAAATGCACATACTTACATTAAGAAATGTATGAATAGTAGAATTCCAGTATTTAGAGCAGAAAGCAAAACACAGCTGGATTTAGAACACATCTGAAACTGGTGAGGTGGATATAGTTCTACAGGTGTACATGACCTACGGTAGGATCAATGCCTACTTATATTTGATGAGTTCCAAATAGAACAAGTTAGATATTTCTCCCTGGTGATGAAGACAGGTAAAAACACCACTCAGGGTTACAAAAAACAGTGTAAAAATTAAAGAAACCATCCCTGAGTTTGGTGGTCCCTGAGGTCCAAAAGGTTGGCGACCCCTGCTTTAAGTGACCGGTAACAACCAAGGCTTCCTTAGATGTAGCTATGTGCAGAGTCTTCGCTCAAAGCAGAAGTTGCTCCATGTTGAATTGTTTACATTTCTTCCTATGGATAGGCTGTTTGTAATGCCTTTTTCTTCTTGCTTTTCCCTGCAGCAATGGCCGATGTACATGTTGGACTATGGGGGTCTCAATGTTCAGATCCCAGGACCTATGAATTATTGAGACATCACCTTCTGCAGATGAACCTCAAACAAAAAGAAAGAACTGCTCGTGATGTGTATTTTTTTTTTTGTACAAAGTGTATATTCCAATATGTAACAATGCCTTTTAGTTTTTCCAATGATTTTTACACTATATTCCTGCCACCAGGGCCTTTTTGAATAAAAAAAGAAAGGAAGTGTTGCCTTGCTCTGAAAAAAAAATTGTTTTAAAAGTTATTCCTCATCACGGTTGCATATTTCAACACACGTAAGAGTCAAGAGTTCAAGATCAAAATATACATTGGTTATTTGCTAAGAACAAAGAAACAATGTTTATCCAGCCAAATTGTTGATATATCAATGCTTATCCAACCAACTTTTTGGTACAACTGTCCCGGATAAAGAAGGTGTTGTGACTGTGAACCTTATTCAGGGGAAAAGCATATCCAAAGGCAGCAAGGCCACTGGTGAGGCGGGGTTGAAAATGTAGGCTCTTTTTTGGATATTGAAGGAGTTTTTAAAATAATAAATAGGTGCATCCAACATATTGGAGGCATAATGCCTCTCTTTGTTTTTATATTCCTGAAAAACAATACCAAGTGGGGAAACTGTCTCCCCCTTAGTTCAGCCCAGTTTGTAAACCTTGGCAACTTTCAGATGTGTGGACTTCAACTCCCAGAATTCCCTAGCCAGCAGGGTGTGCTATGGAATTCTGGGAGTTGAAGTCCACGCATCTGAAAGTTGCCAATGTTTACAAACACTTATCTAGCCTATATATGACCAATACCCTCTCTTTTCCTTCTCTGTCTCGGCCTCTTGCCACTTCCTCACTGGGCCTTTGTCCCATTGCTAACCATGGTAATATCAAATGATTCTGGAAGATTTGAATCTACTTATAGAATTCTGTATAGTCGACATTATATCAACAAAGTTTTGGCTCTCAGTTTGGTTAGACAACAACAAGATTTTATTTTATTTACTTATTTATTTAACTTACACGGCTCCCATCTTGCCTAGAGGCAACAGACAGATAAACATATACTCTTGAATTTGTCTTCTGGGACATTTACGTTTTCTTGGCAATAGTTCAGAACAGATTTCCATTGTCTTCTTCCAAGGGATGTTCTTTACTTTCCAGTCTAGGCCAAAAGCCTTGGAGTTTTTTTAGTGAGCTGCCCTCCAAGGATTAAATATATCCAATCCTGCTTAGTTCCCCCCCCCAAATCAGCTCAGTGCTGCTGTCCTCTGCTTTAGCTGTCCAAATGTCTCCTTTATTGATATTACTGGAAGGAATACTAGGAAGAAAACCAGTCAGTCAGAAACTACATGTGCGTTAAGAAAACAGGTAACTCCTTAACAGTGTATCACATCATTGGGTGTCTATTGTTATTATGGATTAGCAGACCTCTGCAGTGATTAGGGAACACTGGGCAGTTTGTTAAAGCTATATTTGTTTAAACTCACTATCAACCCAGCCCTGTTCAGTTATAACTAAACGTATTGTGTGAACCTAGAAAAGGGAGTTGAGCAAGTTATATGAAGGCAGCCCATTTAACTTCTTTGTAATTCTCCTTTATTTCTTTAAAGCAAAATGGTGTGGTCCATAAAAGGAAATCCAAATTAAACAGGTACAGGTAGTGACCTTAATTGGAACTGGAATGTCCTTCACTAAATGATAAATTTATAAAGTGTAACATGTTACCCCATCATTTTACAACCACAGTCACAGCAGTTCCATTGCTAATGATAAAAGTGAGGACTCCTTCGCAACTTTTTACTGGCTTCTAACAAGCAAAGTATGATGACCCGGGACGTGGCACAAAGGCAACTTAGCCAGAGAATAAGTATGGGTCCCTTTTTTAACTCCAACTTTGTCCCCAATGTTCCGGTTACCTTCTGGTCTGGAGAAAACAACTCTCCCATGAACCTGCAGCAGCCTTTGGCTGCAGATATTCCATGTTGTAAATGTTGTAAACAGAAAACTTTAAATTATAAATCCAACAAAGCAAAATAAGGTAAGAAATCCGGCAGGGCAATGGAGTTCCAGAAGTGAAGTAACATGGCAGCACATCAAACCAGTTGGGAGGATGCCAGGAACTATGAAAACAGCAGCCAACATTAGATAAACTCAGCAATTGTTCCCGACAACTGCCCTTCCCATCTGCCTCTCCTTTAAACTCCATCCCCAAGTGTGCCTTGTGAAGGGAATCAGGGCCCTTTCCTCCCTCGTAAGCTACACAACCCATGTTGCTCTCTTCTCCGTTTTTCCCTGTGTGCCCTAGGATGATGAGGGGATGGGCCTTGGTCTTTCTCTGAACCGCCTCTCCCTTGTTCTACCTCTCCCCCTGCTCTGCCCATCCTGACTCTGAAGGTGGGGGGGGGGGGGTGACACAAAGTCAGTGGAAGCTGGCAGGAAGTTCCAAGTCCCAGGTGGCTTGCAAGGAGGCTAGCAGGCAGGAACGTGGCTGCTGTCAGGAGAGAGGTACACGAGAGACTGGCAAGGCATGGTGTGAATGCAGCAGGCCTGAAGGTGTTTGTGAAAGTGTGCATTGGAGGGCAAAGTGTGGCAGGGCTGGGGGCAGTTGCTGCTGGTGAGGGAGAGCTTGCAGGGATGCAGGCAGCCCCAGACCTGTTGTGCAGCAAAAAGCCCCAAAGCCGTGGGGTTTTCCCATAGGTGTGGCTGGGTTGGCAAGCCCAGCGGAGGGGAAACAGAGGAAGACAAAGAAAAGCAGCTATGGGGGCCTCTGGGAGGAGGATTAGTTTGAATTTTTATCATATTAACAGTTGGGAGGGACCATGTAGGTCATCTAGTCTAATCCCCTGCTCAGGCAGGAGACCCTACACCATTTCTGACAAATGGCAGTCCAGTTTCCTCTTGAAAGCTTCCAGTGATGAAACTCCCACAACTTCTGAGGGCAAACTGTTCCATGGTTTGATTGTTCTCACTGTCAGAAAGTTTCTCCTTATTTCTAGGTTGAATCTCTCCTTGTTCAGCTTCCATCCATTATTCCTTGTCTGGCCTTTGGGTGCCTTGGAAAATAGGCCCTTCCTCTCTGTGGCAGCCTCTCAAATATTGGAAGACTGCTATCATGTCTCCCCTGGTTCTTCTCTTCACTAGACTAGCCAAGCCCAGTTCCTGCAACCGTTCTTCATATGTTTGAGTCTCCAGTCCCCTAATCATCCTGGTTGCTCTTTTCTGCACTTTTTCTAGAGTCTCAATATCTTTTTATAGTGTGGCGACCAAAACTGGATGCAGTATTCTAGGTGTGGCCTTACCAAGGCTTTATAGAGTGGTATTAGTACCTCACTTGATCTTGATTGTATCCTTCTGTTAATACAACTTAGGATTGCATTGGCTTTTTTGGCTGCTGCTGTACATTGCTGGCTCATATTTAATTGGTTGTCCACTAAGACTCCAAAATGCCTCTCACAGTTACTGCTGTTAAGGCTGGTTTCACCCAGGGGGTCTCTGAAATAGTCAAAAGTTCAAGGACTGGTTGAAAGACCATTTTTCACCACCATTGTAACTTCAAATGGTTGCTGAATGAGTGAACATTGAAGACTATCAGTAATACAAATGTCACACAGAACAGCAGACAATCTTTATGATTTTCTGCAGGGCTTTCTCAGTCTAAGCCTAGGGTGTCCAATTTTGGCAACTTTTAAGACCAGGCATGCCAACTGTTGAATTCTGGAAGTTGAAAGTCCACAAATCTTAAAAAGTTGCCAAGGTTGGATACCCTGGCTAAGCAAAGCAGGGAGGCTACATTCTGGAATCCTGACAGAAGTTCCCAAATGGTCTTTATAATTGTGATAGTTCAATTGGTATTATTCCATTCCCCCACCCAGGAACTCTGGACTGTAATGGTGACCATTTTGAAATCACGAATGGTTTCAGTTAACTCTCAACCTTATGAAGAATTCTGAGAACTAAATCTTGATTCACAATTTTGTTACTGTACATACTTAAAATTCTGTCACAGAATGTCAACAATTTTGAAAGGTGTTTTGGCTAAACAAGAGTTTTGAACCAATCAGCTCATTTCAAGAAGAGCCAAACAGTATGTTATGATTAGCTACATTGTAAATCGGTGTTTCCCAACCTTCACTATTTTAAGATATGTGGATTTCAACTCCCAACCTCTTAAAATGGCAAAAGAAAGCACTGATTTACAATGAAGTTACACGACAAATGGCATCAGGCAAGACTCTAAATCCGGGATATGCAATATAGCACTATCCAAAACCACAGGAGGACAACAGATTACCAAGCCTTGCTGTCAACAGTAAAAGTTTGCTAAGCTCACATTGACATGTCAATAGATTCCAACCTTTGCAGCAAGTCAAATAATTCCATTACAAAAAAAGATGCCCACAGAGTTTAATTTATTGACTGCAGTTAATACACAGGGTGCAAGTAGCTGAACATATTTGAAGCGCTGGAGTTTTCTCCAGGCAAGCCATAATGCAGAGCAAAATAAAAATCCATTTTTCCTGCACTGGATCAGCTCTGACTTTCTGGACACAGGGGACTATAGGAAAGCAGTACCTATTGCAGTTTTGCTAAAAGGGAACTGAGCTATATCCAGGGTTGTACTGGGGGTGTGAATGTAAAAATATGTGAAGATTGTGGCTGAGACTATATGGTCTAAACTGGTATATCAGTAGATGATGTTAATGGTGTGTATAGTTTTCTTTAAATTAATTCTGAGATCTAGATTGCTCCATAGCACCAATTTAGCAAGAGAAAAAAGGATCAAAATGTCATTTCCTAAAAAATAATATACCATGACCTTAAGTGTCCATGACCATGACTATAATCATGGTAGGATGCTCAACGTAGATATGGCTGTTGATATAGGTCCAAAAACTATTTCTATGCGAAACCCTTTTCTTGCTTACCATTCTTGTTTCTGAAACTAATTTGGCAATTGTGGCTAGGAGAGCCTTTGCACAACTTCACGTAGTGCGCCAATTGTACCCTTTTCTGCATTGTGAGGCCATGTGAGGCCATGTGCTCAGTCACTCACGTCCTGGTCATCTCCCACTTGGATTATTGCAACACGCTCTATATGGGATTATCCTTGAAAAGTATTTAGAAGGTACAATTGGTTCAGAATACAGTTCTGGGGGTTCCACGTGTGTAAGCACTGTTAGACAAGCTGCACTGGGGACAGCAGAATAGAAGAGGAAGAACTGGAGAAGACAACAAAATTCAAAAACCTGCAAGTAGAAATAGAACAATTGTGGCAAAAGAAAGCAAAGGTAATACCAATAGCAATAGATGCCTTGGGTTCAATCTCAAAACAACTGGAGCACCACTTGAACACCATCAGCATTTACAAAATCACCATCACTCAAAGGCAGCTTTACTTTCAACAGTTTATATCCTACACCATCAAACATCTGCCTAACCCAGGTCTTTGGGAAGGACTGAATAGGTGGATAAAATGCTAAGCACAGTCTAAACATCTGGCTAATTGTGTGACCAATCATAATAATGTATTAAACTAGTATGGTGACTTCTGGGCAACTCATAGCAATCAAAGAAATGAATGTTGGCTTGGTGAACTTTGTGCCCGTGACCCTCTTTCAGCCCAATCCACCTCCCAGCTTGTCGTGGGAAAAATAGGAGGAAATAGTACATACATATTTTGCCACCTTGAGTTATTTTAAAAAATAAATGACAATAAAACAAATAAAAGATAAAAGATGACAAGTTGTGACAGACCAGATAGAATGAAGTCAGCTGTCTCGGTAACAGTTCTGATTTCCCAGTCTAATATACTTTTAATTTTTACAAGGTTGCTGAGCTTAGGTCAACCCCAGCATGAAATTAAAAGGCAAATTCAGTCAGCAGATTGGTACTGAAGATTTGGGTAAATCAGAATACAATTGATTTATTGTTAACAAAAAAATTACTAATTGTAAATATTAAGTATAAGGGATACAAGCTTTATTATAAATGATAATTATTACAGAAACACACATAGTAATTGTACATTGTTGAAATCAATACTATCACACTACAGTATATTATTAGGGTGGAGTTACACTTGAAACAATTGCTTCATTACTAACACTATTTTTAATATGAAGCAGTTAACAGCATGCAATCTGCCGTCTTGTTTTTAAAATCAACATACATCTTGTTTTAAATAGAACACTAAATATTATGTATTTATCTAAGTTATATTTGGAAATAAATGTTCTAAAAAGCATAGAACTGCAGTCATAACATTTTCAACGGGCGACGTCTTTTAGTGTAAGGCAAAATGATCATATCCCAAAACTAAATAAAGGTCTAAATTGCGTCCAGTCCCAATGACCTTGAGAGAAAAATACTGTACTTGGGCAGTGTTTTGTTTTTGTTTTAAATATGCTTGGGTTTATTTTCATTTTTCCCTAAGTCGACGATAGCCAGAGATGGGGCAAAACACTACTGTAGCGGCCCTTGTCGTTTTTATTAAACAGCAACGCTAAACAGCGACGGGAAAAGGTGATCCTGCCCGTCCTCAGAATCCATGGAGGACATGAAAGGAAAGACCTCCTTTCTGAGGCCTTCCTCTCCCTTGCCAAATCTCCGGCCTCTGCAGCAAGATTCCCTCATTGTGCAGCGAGAAACGGGTGGGACACGTACGTTCTCTCTGTACGCGCGCTCGCCTGCCAGGTCCTTCACATCACAAACCAGGTGTGCAAAGGGTGTGTGTGTGTGGTGTGTGTGTTCATTCGTTGGCCATCCCGCAAAGGTTTTTAAAACGCCCCAGGTGTGTGTGGTGGTGGGGGGGGCTGCAACCCCATCTCCGCTCCTTTTCTCCCTGCAGGGCGCTCTTCCCGTGGGAAGGAGCTGCAAAGGCCTTAGCAGGTCCACTCGGCTGCCTGGACTACAGTGGTCTTTCCCCGGCCAGCTCCTCCCCCACCCACCTTGTAGCCGCTTCAAGCTATGCACAGCCATGTTTTTCCCACCCTCCCACTCCTCATTGACTCTCTGGTCCTAAAGAAAAGAGGCCAGCGTAGCCTTTTCCAAGGACGGCCCGCGCGCGGGGCTTTCTGGGAGTGGTAGTCCTCTTTTTCCCTCCCAGCCGCTTGGAGGGGCTCGGGCAGAACTACGTTGCCCGAAGTAACCCCGCGGAGAAGACGCATGCGCAGAGGCGAGTTAGTGGAGAAAAAAAAAAAAAAGACCACCCTCGCCCTATTCAGCCTCCTTCCCCCTCCCCCCACCTTCTGCTCGGTTCTGGGTTCAGGGTGAGCCGTTGAGCTGAGGCCTGCGCGACGCCCGAGACTTGAGGATCGAAGAGGCGAAGAAGCAAGCCGAGCGCGGGAGAGCAGAGTCGGCCAGCCCCGGGAGCCTCAGCCGAGCGGCCTGCATTGTTTTTCGTGAAAGTGGAAGCGCGGAGGGACGGGGACGGGCTACTCCCCCTCCTCCTCCCCCCGCGACTCCGGAGCGACGAGTGAGTGGGGGAGGGGAAGAGTTCGGGGAGGGGAAGGCTCAGGGAACGAGCAGCTTCTTTCTCCTCACGCTCCCCCCCTCCTCACCCCCACATGGGGGTACAAGCAGTGGGGGTGGGGTGCGAAGGGGAACTTCCTCAAACGTTTTTCCGTAGGCGCGTGAAGAGGGGGGACACGAAAGGGCCCCTCCCTCGCGCGGTTGACGGGGGGTGAGGCGCATGCGAGGAACTTAATTGGCTCTTTTACCTCACAACGGGCTCCGGGGGGGCAATTCATTTTAATTCATTTCTGCTAATGATCCGCTATCATCCTCATTATCGTTCCCCTCTCACACTTCTGCCCGTTTCAGTGTGGAAAGGTTTGCTCCACTTTTTAAATTTTATTTTAAACTATTACTCCTTCCTTTCCCCCAACCCCCAAAGCCCCTTCTTGGGAAACGAGTGTCGTCCTTGCTGCTTTTCATGCCGATTTTTCTTTGCTTAAAAAAGAGGCGATCTGAGGATTTTCATGACTCCCCACCGCGGTGACTGTCGGTGTTTTGTTGGCCCTCTCAACCCTTCTCCCATGTTCATTTGATCGCTTTTGAGAGAGTGCGGAATGGTAAATTCCTTCTCAGAAATGTAATCCATTTCTCCTTTTTTCCACTAAAAAGATAGTAAGCGCGTTAAAAAAAATATTACAGACTTAATGTTTCCCTCATACTTCTTACTAGCTATATTTTCCATTGAGCAGATTCATTTTCAAAGTCTGGGATATTATTATGGTAGAGCATATAATGTTTTTTATACGATTTTCCTTCTCAGTTACGACTTTATAAAAACCGGATTATGAATTTTTTTTATTATATGCCTTTTAATCCTGTCAGCTACTCTTAAGAATCTTTCTGCCTAAAGAGCGGGGATTAAGTAAATTAATTAAATTAACTTTTTTTCCCCATTGTTGCTGCTTGTTGTTCAGGAAGGGGAATGTTTTGAAAACATTTAAGCATAAAAGTTTCAACTCCTGTCCTTTCTGGAAAAAATAGCATAAAACATGCAAGGATTTCAAACAGTAGCAGTAAGCTTTTCTTTCTGAAAAGTTGGGGATAGAGGTAAAGATAAATTATTTGTATTAGTGCTGATAATTAATATGTTTTATTCAGAAACTGTCCCTTTGGAAAGGAGTTAAGGTAAACTGTCAGAAAAATTGAGGGAAGAGCTCCCCCAATGGCCCAGTGATTGTAATTGATAATATTGCATTTGCATCAAAGTGTAGCTATCTTATTGGAAGCAAGCAAGCACAATTAGGACTATTGTAACTATTGAGGTTCCCTCTGGAAAATCAACAAAGGATCCTCTGAAGAACAGGTGCTGGAAAAATTCTAAGTTCCTGTTAATAAGGGGTAAACTTATTTATTTATTTTTATTTATATTCCACCTCTATTATGTTTATAAATAACTCAAGGCAGCATATATACACAGTACTCTCTCCTTCTATTTTCCCCACAACAATCCTGTGAAGTGAGTTTGGCTGAGAGAGAGTGAGTGGCCCAATGTTTACGCAGTCAGCTTTCATGGCTAAGGTGGGACTAGAACTCAACAATCTCCTGGTTTCTAGCCTGATGCCTTAACCACTAGACTGAACTCTTTCTATATGGGAAAAGAGATGTATCTTGAGCATTTGGGAAGAAAAATCTTGATGTGAAGTGGAAAAGAGTGCTTTTTCTCATTCCTTTTATCTCCCTGTCCACTTTTCTTATTGTAGCAGAATTTTTGTGACCAATTTGGGTGAGGGGCTCTCTCTTAGTATTATACTATTTTTATTATCATCAGCAACATTGAAACCTTGGCCTTTTTGCCATAGAGACAGGAGAAAAAGGGGACACATTTTAAATGAGTTTTCTTCAAACTCTTCTTCCCTTGTCCAAAGAAGCCTTCAGCCACCTTAGACTTATTTTGAGAAAGGACCAATGAAGCATTTTTATTTTAGATAAAATAGGGAGGTATTGCTAACCATTTACCAGAATGGTTGTTTAGTGGTCCTTTACTATTTTTTTAACTGACTGAAAAGACAATATTTGAATATGAATGTCTTCCACATATTTTTTTTTCACAAGACAAGAGGAAAAGAACAAATCTGCAACATTTATTTCCCTGTGTATTTGTGTCTCTTCTTCATGCACTTATTTTATTTAGTGGCCAAATGAAAGCCTGTTTCCCATCTTGTTTCCTTTCTCAAAAGTAGAGGTGACCCATTCAATTTTTGTATTCAACTTGGTTTTTAAATGTAAGAGTTTTAGTGTATTTAAACAAAAATTACCAATTTTGGATATGAATGAATTATAACTGGGCTCTTATAAGCTTCTTTGGTCGTGTAGTTCAGAAAGCAGAAAACCAAATAAATAATTAAATAGGAATAATTTATATCCCCTCTCAGTTGTCCATATTCTCTTTTTTCTACTGTCTTCCCTTTACGTTGTTTTTCTTACTATGGAAAGCTTTTCCCCCTATATATATAGAATGCAAAGAGATAAATAACATGATTCTCCTTTTATTCAGTTCCTAGAAGTCAATTCTTTAAAAAATTGTCAGCTTATTGGCAGAAAGTGCTAATGTAAATAAATACAAGCATAGTTCTGTAGACATTGCTTGATTATATACATAACAGTCTATAAATAATCATTCAGAAATAAGTTTCATTTTCCACATAGATTATTCCCAATTCTCTAAATAGCTTTGTGTTGCCCTTAACCTATTCCCAATTTGTTTCTCTTTCCTTTTTATGGTGTTTGGAACTTTTTTCCTCCTTGGCTGTGCATTTGATTAGAAATTATATAATATCAGAATGGGCCTCTCCACCCAGCATTCCTCCAGTCCTCAAATGTTTTAATGAATCATGGTACAGGTAGTCCTTGACTTATAATAGTTCACTTAGTGACCGTTCGAAGTTGCAATGCCATTGAAAAAAGTGACATGATCATTTTTCACACTTATGACCATTGCAGCACTCCCATGATCACATGATTTACATTTGGATACTTGACAACTGATTCACATTTCTGACGGTTGCAGTGTCCCAGGGTCATGTGATCATCTTTTGCAACCTGTCAAGCAAAGTCAATGGTGAACCAGATTCACTTAAATTGTGTTACTAATTTAAGAACTGCAGTAATTCACTTAACAAATGTGGCAAGAAAAAGTGTAAAATGTGGCAAAACTCACTTAAGAAATTTCTCACTTAGCAATATAACTTCTGGGCTCAATTGTGGTTGTAAGTTGAGGATTACCTGTATATCTTTTCCTTTTATTGCTTTATTTAGGAAAAGCCTCTGAATGAAACCTTTGCTACCCCACCACAATCTATGTCAGTTTATGTCTAAATACATAATGTCTTACTGTCTAAATTTTCATTCCTGCTTCCATGGTAACTTCTGTTTTCTGCTGGCACCATTTTGCATTTCTCGTCAGAAGTCCAGTTGCTGCTTCTTGCTTGTGTATGATCTTGATCTTTTCATGCTGAAAATTTAGAGCTAATCACACTTCCCTCATTTCCCTTTCATTTTTCTCCAAACCTCAGTTCTGCAGATAAAGGAGTATTACTGCTGGTGGTGTTTGACTTTGTGCTTCTCCAAATTAATGCTTTTAATGGGAAATGACTTACTTTAAACACAACTGATCTTCCACTTTTACCTTGCCAGAAGTACAAGGGATGAGCAGTACTAATTTGTTTTTGTTCTGATCCGTGGTTCTTCTCTTTCTTTTTCTCCCTTTCCCCTCCCTATCTGGTTGAAGATAAAACTTTGAATTTTCTCATGATCCCCTCCCACCCATCTGACATCAATTAAAGCAGTATGCTTTGAACAAACACTTATTTTTGTGATGTTAGGGAATACATATAGTCTTAATTAGAGCAGGTTCTTTTTTTAAGGAAAAAACTCTTCTGAAGAATGCACTTGACTAATTGGGTTTTATTCTCATTTTTTTCTTTTTGTACTACTTTGATGTAGCCCTTGATACTTTAATACATGTTATTTAAATGCTTCAGTGCTCTAAATCCAAACAGAGAAGGGGCATTCCAAATCGTTTTCTGTTCTTCTGGAATGGAGCATAGATTTTGCTATTAGAAGATCAGATAAGTTTTGAGGTTTTCTGTTTATCCTCAGGATTCTTTTTAGTTTCTGGACATCTTGCTTTTTATCTTTTTCCTTTAAACCTGAGAAATTTATTCATGCTACAAACTCTATTTAAATATTGGTGTGCCTCAAATCCTTGGGCTGAAAGCCAATTTAGTATTGTGCTTAAGTTATCAGGCTAAGATTGTGAGTTTTAGTTCTGCCTTAGGCACAAAGCTAGTTGGGTGACTTGGGCGACTCATTTGTGCAGCCCTTAGAAGGAGGCAAACTACTTCTGAAAAATCTTGCCAAGAAAACTGCAGTGAGTAGTCAAGGCCAGGGGTCTCCAACCTTGGCAACTTTAAAGCTGGCTGAGGAATTCTGGGAGTTGAAGTCCACAAGTCTTAAAGTTGCCAAGGTTGGAGACCTGAAGTCCACAAGTCTTAAAGTTGCCACGGTTGGAGACCCCTGGTCCAGGCAGTCTTCGGCAGTCAAAGACTGATTCAAAGGCACACACAAACAGACATGAATGCACACACAAAATTCTTGAATGAGGTATGCAAAATATGTTTCTTTTCACCAAGGTATGTTGCATACTTTTCAACTGAATGCTATTTTACTTGGGATGAAAGATAAGACATTTTTCATAGTCTTGGAAAGGTGTATTCAAGACTATGTGTTCTATTTATGTTATGCATTTAATTCAACATACGGTGCTGGCCAAATCCAAAACAGCTTTGGGTGGATCACAATATAAAAATAACACAAATAGAACAAAATAAATAGAAAGGCACTAATAAAAATAAGTTGGCAATCCGGACTAATATCCAAACATATGTAGCATGTGAAAAACATATCTAACAAAGGGGTTCCATCCACCCTACCCTGAGACATTGGTAGAACAGACAGATCTTTAAGGCCTTCTAGAATACCATCAGGGTGAGAGCTGCCCATATCTCCATCTAATAAAAATACGTATGTTTTGTTATATAGGGTTTTTATTTGTTGCATTTGCATCATGTATTTTGATAAAGGAATGTTTAAAAAGTACATGAAAATTTGTCACACAGAAGAATTGTAACAGATATTTTAATATGTCACCATTTTAATAAAGGAATGTTTAAAGGGTACGTGAAAAATTGTCACCTGAAAGAACTTTAACAGATATTTTAATATGTCACTCACCCTAACATTTTTCAGGCACCATTAAAATTTTAATTGCCTGATTTTTAAAAAAATCACTTTAATATGTAACACTTTTTATTTTAAATGTATTTTAGTATTGTTCTTTAAACATGTTTAAAGGCTAATTGAGATTAAATGGATTAGTCTTCATAGGGGTCCCTCCCTATGCAAATGTGGTAGAGCAAATTACATTTCTAGCCTTAATAATGTTACTTTTCGTGCCAGTCTTGGCAAAAATATGCCTGAAGTTTCAAGGTCCTAAGGGCATTAGTTACTAAGTCCTTACATGAGATTCTAATTAGATTCTTCAATTCTCTTTTAGAGTTTTCTTAGAGGAGCATGTTTTACGTTATTCAGTTGAGTGCTTGGGAAAGACTGATTTTACCTTCTGTTTACTTAAGTGTTTTGGATTGAGGATAGACTGCTATTATTGGACCTAATACATAGTATTGTGAATTAGTATTGTTAGATTACATTTATATCACATTTTTCCTCTGAGAGCTCAAGGCAGCACACATTCTGGGTCTCCATTCCCACTCCCCCAAATAGCCTGTCTATTCTTAAATCAAATAGGAACTTGAACATGGGGCTGTGTAATCCTCATTGAAACCATAAACTCTACCTCGTATTGATGATGTCTGAACTATTTAGTAAGTCTTTTTCCTCTAAATGCCCATGTTGCCTGTTTTTGAAACACCCTTTGTCAATATTGAAGCCTTCAAATACAGTATGTACAATTATTTAAAATCAAACCACAAAAGTGGGAAATAGAATTATGTATGCATATATTTCACTGTATTTATAATTGTCCCAATTGGAAAGATTTTTCATGTAATGTTAGAGATGCTTAGCATTAAAAGAGCAATCATAAGCATATTTACTTAGAAACAAATTCATTATATTTAGAGGCTGCAGTCCTAGCCATAGGTTTTGTTAGTAAAGACAATTAAATTAAGTAAGATATCTGAGTAATAATGCATGAGATTAAGAAGTAAATGCAATAAAATAGGGAGGCAAATTAGTTTTCAAACGTTTGTATTAGGCTAACAGGATGACAAGATTCTGATTTTTGCAGCAATATATACTATTAGGCTATTTGTATGGTCTGGCGCTCATAAAACTTCACATTAAGAATTACATTGCCTAGCCCAGTGGTCCCCAAACTTTCATTTCACCAGTATTCAAATTGTTTATTGACTCCAAATATTTTCAGCTACTCCTTGACTAATGACTCTTTGTTAAATGGTTTGAAGTTAAGACAACTTTGGAAAAAGTGACTTATGATCCATCCTTGAAGTTACAACCATCCCTACAAACATATGAGCACAGTTAGGGTACTTGGAAACTGGCTTACATTTAGCGCAGGGTGTCCAACCTTTCACCTTCCCTGGGCCACATTAGAAGATGAAAATTTGGTTTGGGCCGCACATAATTAAATTAAATAATTAATTAAATTAAATTAAATTAATAAAATAAAATTATTATTTATTATTAATTATTAATTAAAAATTATTTATTTTTATTTTATAATTTTCCAGCCAAATTTTGGGGTGGGGGGAAGGGGGGAAGAAAGCTCGCCCGCCTCGCGCCTACCTCTCCTGCAAATTATTTATTTTTATTTTCCGGCCAAATTTTGCGGGTTGTGGGGGAGGGGGAAGAAAGCTTGCCCGCCTCACGCCTCTCCTCTCCTCCGGCAGCGGTGGCGGGGCAGAAGCAGCAGCGGCGACGGGGCAGCAGAAGCGGCGGCGGCGGCAACAGCAGGAGGTGGCGGGGCGGGACTTTTGGGCTGCGGTTGCCCGCCTTTTCTGTTGCTCGCCTCGCCCCGCCTCGCGCCTACCTCTCCTGCAAATGCAGCAGCGGCGGCGGCGGCAACAGCAGGAGGTGGTGGGGCGGGACTTTTGGGCTGCGGCTGCCCGCCTTTTCTGTTGCTCGCCTCGCCCCGCCTCGCGCCTGCCTCTCCTCCTCCTCGCTGGATCTTTCATGAAGGTTGGGGTGGGCGTTGGGCCGCATTACGAGGCAACCTGGGCCGCATGCGGCCCGTGGGCCGCGGGTTGGACAAGCCTGATTTAGCGTCTTGCAGAATCTTGTGGTCATGTGATGGGGATTTATGATTTTCCCAGCTGGTATATGACAAAGGGAAGCCTTCATTTGGGGAAGCCAGATTCATTTAACAACTCTGATAGAAATGGTAGTAAAATTGGGTCTAGTCTTGTAATGATTTGTTTAATGACTACATTTCTTAATGACTGAAATTCTGATTCCAATTGTGGTTGAAAGTGGAGGGTTACCTATATTATATGAAAATAATTCCATAAATGCTGCCTTAAGCAAAAAGCACTATGAATAATATTATCAACTCCTTGGATAGTTTCATCAACCCTTGGTAATTGATATTGATCACTTTGGGGGACCCAGAACTAACCCCTCCCCACAATCTAGAAAAGTCATAGAACAATACTGTTCAAACTTGCCTTGTATAGAAAATACCACTTTTCAGATACATCTCTTTTTTGTTATTTCAGGTTCCATTTTATTTGTGCAGAATTCTTATAATGCAGAGAATAGGTATGAACATACAAATTGAACTTTTATTAGCTTTTGAAAATAAGGAGTGTTTGAAATGTATTTGAATGTTAATAGCTTAGAATGTTAATACTCCTTATAAGCTGTTGGTCTAAGCTCCAAGCTTGACAATTTGATTGCAAACGTTTTGTCACCATTCGAAGAGATATCGTCAGTCCGCTTTGAATTGTGCTTGCTTTGAATTGTGCTTGCTTTGAATAGTGCTGAGCTGTGTGAGCACTGGCCTTTAAATACCTTTTTAGGTGATGCAAATTAGTGTGGGTGTTGCAACCAACATCCACGCTAATTTGCATCACATAAAAAGGTATTTAAAGTCCAGTGCTCAGACAGACAAGCACAATTCAAAGTGCACTGATGATGTCTCCTCGAATGGTGATGAAACATTTGCAACCAAATTACCAAGCTTGGAGCTCAGACCAACAGCCTATAAGGAGTATTTCTCAAAATGATATATGGATGGGGATATCAATATATATTGATGTGCATTTGTGGATGAAAGATGGCAAATCTGCTTTTTATTGGTACAGTCTTAAAATCTTTCGTGATTATGAATCTTAGAATCTTATAGAAAGAAATAGATAATACCATCAATGTTACTGCTTTGAGCATGATAACAAAGAGTATATAGCACTTTGGATTTAATCCGGAAGAGTGATTTAGAATGTAACAGGGTGGTAATGCAGTACCTATCTGCAGCTTGTTAAAACCAACTCTTATTTTTTCCAGGAAAATAACATGAGTGCATTAATGAATCACAGACAGGTGTGACATTGTCCTGCTTCATGTTCTGAAGTATTTTGAATTGAATCCAAAGTATTGTGCAAATACTAATTTTGTTTACTGGTAGTCCTCGACTTATGACAGTAATCGAGCCTAAATTACAGTCATAAATCATGCCAGTAATTAAACAGACCATCATGTGATCGATACGATTTTATGATTTTTTTTGGTACCAGCTGTTAAGTAAATCACCATGTTTGTTATGCAAATCTATGATCATTAAACAAATCTATTGTCCACAATGGGTGGTTTTTGCTGGAAACCTGAAGTAAATACCAGTTTCTACCCTGTTTCTCCAAAAATACGGCCTCCCCAATAGGAAGTCCCAGCATGTTTTATAGACATGAAATGAAATGAAGCCCCTCCCCCAAATTAAGGCCTATTTAAAACATGCGAAATGGGGGAATGGTGGGGCTTGCCATTAGGAAGTACTTTTGTTGCACACCGGATATGGTGCTGCCTGCGTTGACCCTGATACGAGTGCTCCACCAACCCGAGGTCAACATCCCCACTTGCCTGCCCGCCCGAAGATGCAAGGGGAGAATTATCACCCCGTGGCCTAGCCATTTTTGGGCTCAAAAATAAGACCGGTCTTATTATTGAGAAACACGGTAGTAAAAATACCGTATTGCGGTACGCCGACTGGGCATATAAGCGACCCCACTTGGAGGCATGTTTTTCAGGGCAAAAAGTCATCTTATACGCGGCAAATACGGTAACTAATCATCCAATATTTACACAGTGTGTATGTTATTCTGTGTTGGGAGTGAAGGATGTTTGAACTCTCTTAGATGGACTGTCTAAAGGAGCGTGTCTCGGAGTAGGCAGGCGTTACTCCAGAACCCTGGCCCTTCCCGGCGGAGTCCCTCGGGCTTTCCCGCAACAGAGTCCTCTTGCAACGCGTCCGCTAGGTCAGCCAAACGATCCCGGCGGGGTCACCGGAAACGCCCTCCAGAAATCCCCGGGGCTGCAGTGGCAGGGCGGAGTGCCAGGGGCCATGGGAGGAGCAGGAAGGCAGGCAGCCTTCACATGGCCCTGCCTGGGGTGACAGGAGCAACCCACGCTCTCGCTCCCCCCAGTCGCTGCAGCCTTGGGTGGAGCGAGGCGAGCGGGATTCGAACCTGATTCAGAGACGTGGGGAGGCTCTTGGCGGAAGCGACGCTGGGGATCCGGGAAGCCAGAGGCGCCTTCGCTGCGTCCCACAAGCATCCGAAAGCCGGCAGTGGATATACCGTATTTGCCGGCTTATAAGACGACCCCCCCACTTGGAGGCATGTTTTTCAGGGCAAAAAGTTGTCTTATATGCCGGCAAATACGGTAATAAATTGTGATCGTGGGACCACGGGATGCCACAAATGGCCATAAATGCAAGATGGTCAAAATAGTGACTCTGAAGGCTGGCTGTCAAAATATTGAATGCAGGTCATCAGTTGAAATTTTGAGCAGTTACTAAGTTACTACTAAGACATAAGTCAAGGACTATCTGTACTTACTAGAATGATACCCTAACTTTTCTCCAAGCATTCAGGGTGATTTATGTGGAGACGACCTTTCATTTTATCCCCAGAGCAGCAGTTCTCTGATCGGAGAGAGTGACTGGTCCAAAGTTACCCAGTGAATTTTTATGATTGATGGAGCATAGGTCTCTCAAATCTTAGTCTAACACCTTAACTGCTATACCACATTGGCTCTTATCTAAAACAAAAGAAGAGAGGACAAAAAGAGAGGGAAGAATGGGGAATTGGTTTAGTAATACTAGATACGTATTTGTAAAAAACGGAATAATATCCACTATACGAGCATTCTGCAGAAAAAGGTGGACAGTGTTGATGCCGTCAACACAGTCCACTTGACTTGATGCCAAGTCAAGAGTGTGTCTTTACTGGAGTAGGACAATACAGTAATCACAATCTTCAAAAAAAACAAAAACCCAGCCCACAGTGCAATAATCATGAATGGGTTGTTTGTGTTTTAAATCTACACTTCAATGTAACTATATAGCAAGGATGCTGAATCATAGTGTGAACATTATATTCTTGGTTTTGGTGGCCTGTTAAAAGTAGCGAACTTACTTTGTGTTTGATTTGCTTATTTATTTGTTTATGCACATTTATACTCTGTACCAAGATGTCTTCAAAGAGAAAGAATCTCAGGTCAACTGACGGAAATAGCAGGAAGCAAAACAAAGCTATCCGTTTCAATTTTAAGATGAAGATCATCAAAGCTTATGATTCCAGGAAGAAGGTGAATACTATAGCACAAGAAGAAGGCATAGCCCATTTCACCACCCCACTATTGAAAGATAAGAAAAGGATCAGAGAAATGATAAAAGAATCTCTAGGAATGAAAGAAGTTATAAAAACAATGAGAAGGCTTCATTCACAAAACAGAAAAACTCATTATATTTTAGATCGAAGATCAGATACAAAAGAGGATGCTGATTGACCATCTTATTTTTCAGGCTAAAACACACAGAAATGAGCAGGCGAGTGCACCAAAACATTCATTGCCAGCTGTTAGGAATGATAGTCACCTAACAGTTCGGTTGGCAATATATAAACCAGGATAGTTATTTAATACTGTTGTATCTTTAGAGAATGCTGTAATTGTGATTGGCTGAGGTTCCTCCGACAGCCATAAGATGGAGCCAGAAACCTGGTTTGCTCTTCTTGCATTTCCCTATTGCCTTTTGTCTGATCGTCGTTCTGCTGAAATTGCTGTGAGTCTTGCAACTGTTAGCAAACTCCGTTTACTGAACTTTATTTATGATACTGGACTTCGTTTTTGGATTATCCCTGGACTGATTGTATTGAATACTACCTGCTTTAACCTTGTATGATTTTGGACTGTTTGTTGGACTTGGTTTATCCATTTACTGGAAGTAAAATCTACATTTTACTATTCAGTGTATCTGTATGCTGGTTGTGTGTTATTCAACACCACTCTCACTACGTTTCCCTGAGTGCACTCCTCCTCCTAACGGGGAATACCTCAACACCAACCATGGTTGGTTTATGTGGTTTCAGTGAAGATTTTAATTACCGCAACTCTCACACGAGGTAAAGCTGCAAGCACTGATGAAGAAGCTGTCAAATATTTTTTGGATAATCTTGATGATAACATAGGGAATTATTTTCCTGGACAGATGTACTATATGGGTGAAACTGAATTATACTGGAAGAAAATGGCAGGGTGGGCCTATATACACAAAGAGTCTAAATATATTATGTCCACAGTATTTTGCTGGTCTAATTTAGTCACTGTGTTGAATAATGAAATAAGATTGGTTTGGCATGATCTGTTTTTAACAAACCCGTGCTGACTGCTAGTTATTACTTTATTTGTTTCTAGATGTTGGCAGATCTGTTTTTTTATTATCTTTTCCAGTATCTTCCCAGGTATTGATGTTAGGCTGATTGGTCTATAGTTTCCTGGGTCTGTTTTTTTCCCCCCTTTTTTGAAGATGGGAACCACATCAGCTCTTTTCCAGTCCTCTGGTAGTTCCCCGGTGCTCCAGGATTTTTGAAAGATATGGGTCTAAGTTTACAATGTTTTGGAAAGGTACATTGGGAAATGTATGAAATCTCAAAAGTGTAAACATGACATATATAAAGAAAAAAAGTACCAACCAAGCTTAATGGATTCTTTAAGAAAGTTACTGTTCCTCAACTTCACTTTTCTTTCCATCACTTTCCCCATCCACAGGTATAGAAGACCCAATCCTCGGCCATCAGCCATTATACCAGTGTATCTAATTTTTCCAAGAACAAAGAAAAATATAATTTATGGATAATTTGATGTTTGCTGATACTATAATTGTAAATTATTATGCCTAATTTTGTACTTACATAATAAACCAACTTTTCAAACACTGAGTTTCCATTTAACCTTTGTTGTTTTTTATTTAGGCTTCTTGTTAAAAATAATGCATACAGTATTAAAACAAAGTTTAAAAGATACAACTTTTAAATTGTCATAATCACGTGTAAAGACTGAAAGGTAATTATTACTACAGTGTATTTTTTATGGCAAAAATGGTTAGAATGAAAGAATTGAAATGACTGTATGATATGTTAAAAGTGTTTCATGAAGTGTAAAAAATATTGATCGTGGAACACTGAAGAAAAGTTGTGAGCTCAGTTGCGGTCATGCCTAGGCTATCATGATATTCACTTAGCTGCCATTTTGCTTTAAAGGCCTAATGTTTGGAATGAACCTTGGTTGATAAATAAGGAATGAGTGTAACATGAATTTCTAACAAATCTAATTTCTTAGTGGATTTTTTCTTGACCACAAAATCACTGGCTGTTCAATGGTTGCTTTCAGCCAGGCTTTCCTTCAGAAAGACCCATAGTCTTAGATAGAAAAAGAAGATGGGAGAACAACAAAAGACGATAAAATGGGGGGGAGGGGGGAGCTTTAATTGTTCTCATATTTGTGTGTGTGTGATTTTCTTTATCTTATAGGAGGGTAAATTCCTTCTATTCAGGTAAAATTTTGACTCAAGTACAGTTTTTTCTTCTCTGTAGCAAAAATGGCTCAAGCAGCAATAGCAGCAGCAGCATCCAGCCACGATGAGGACTCATCTGAAAGCAGAATGGTGGTTACCTTTCTCATGTCAGCCCTTGAGTCAATGGTAAGATACAATATGAATCCGCTCTACTGTGACTTTTCCCACATGGCTTATATCTCCAGGACTTTTACAGTATATATATGTTTGTCTGTTTCGTTTTAATCATCAGTTCATTTGCAAACCAGACTAGGAATATTTGACAGTATAGACCATTGTTTTCTAACATTGCATCTGAGTATAGTACAGGTAGTCCTCAACTTACAACAATTCATTTAGTGACTGTTCGAAGTTATAATGGCACTGAAAAAAGTGACTTATGACCATTTTTCACAATTATGATCATTGCAGCAACCCCATGGTCATGTAATTTACATTCAGATACTTGACAACTGGTTCATATTTATGGCAGTTGCAGTGTCCCTGGGTCATGAGATCCCCTTTCGCGACAAGCAAAGTCAATAGGAAAGCCAGAATCACTTAACAACTGTGTTACTAATTTAACAATTGTGTTCATTTAACAAATGGGGCAAGAAAAATGGGGCAAAATTCATTTAAGAAATTTCTCACTTAACAACAGAAATTTTGGGCTCAATTGTGGTAAGTTGAGGATTTTCTGTGGAAGGAAAAATAGAGTTACTCATTTGACTCAATATAGAAAGCAACAGTATTTGGTTTTTCCTGTATAGAACTTTTTTCATTCCAGCTGGATGTGGTTTGAAAGTAAATAATTCTCAGCTACAAGAAACAAAAGAAAAATGTTTCCCTTCTCATCCTTGACATCTTGAATGATAGTCGCTTCTTACATGCTTTTACTAGTCCCATTCATAATCTCTCAAATTTGGCAGTGAAAATAAAAAATTTGTGTGGCTTACTTAGTGCCTCTACTTTGAGTCATGTTGTTTTTCCAATATAGGCATGTGAATATGAACAATCAGTTCTTATCAGGACCTTCATGTGACCAGTGGTAGTCAAACACGGCCAGTCTAAAGTTTGGAAAGGACTTTGGTTCTTCCAGAATGTTTCCCATTGTGTCTCATGTGTCTTTGCTAGAGATAATGGCAGGTGATTAGGCTCCTCATTTGGTTTGTAGATTATCAGTCTGCACCATTTAAAAAAAATTTTTTTATTGGTTTTTAAAACAAACGTAAACGAACAAAACATAAAAACATCAGGCCATCTTCCATATATATACATACAATGTGCCGGTTGGTTTACAAATTGTTTTGTGCTTCCATTTCGTAGTCTTCAATTACAATTACATTGTATATAATCTCGTATTTTTAATCAATTATTAAATACATTAATATCATTATTAATCAATCATTTGACTATACTTTAATTCATTCATGCTTTACGAAATAATCATATTTTACTTAATTTGTTTTATGACAGTTCATATTATCATCCCAAATCTATCCTAGAATCATTTTGTAGATATAATAAGAAAAGAATACATCTTTATATATTTAGTATTTTCTAAAAGTCTACATATTCCATTACTATATTTTATTGTCTAACCATTGATAGAATAGATCCCAAATTTTATAAAATGTTTGCACCATTGATTATATGAAAGCCCTTAGAAATTGTACTTGGATTTCTAATTGCATTTCCAATTCGTCATAATTGGAAGTGGCTAAATTTCATTTTCAAATTTCAGTTTAAGAACTGTCATTGTTAATGCCTATAACATTATTTCAGTAAAACGGGTTATTTTTCACTGTTATATGCTGCCCAGAGTCACATTTTTGTGAGATGAGTGGGCATATAAATATGGTAAATAAATAAATATTAATTATGCAATTCTATTATCTTTTACTATATTGTTGATATTAAGAAACCAGTAAAAGTAAATAAAGAGAAATACTGTGTAAATCTGATCTAGCACCTAAGCAATACTGTAGATAAGTTGTCACATTCTTTTATTGCTGGAACACTTTCATGTTGTTTGCATAGGTCTCAGTTTGTGCAAGGGTTTTTTGGTGAAAAAGTTCTCTTTGCAGAACAGGCTGTAGCCGTGGTTTTAAAAAATACAGCAATGCCAGGAAAAAAATTATTAAAAGAGAGTATAATACATTTTCTTTTAGGTCTTGCTATTACAGTTCTAAATGGCGACCTTTTATTTCCATAGTGCAAAGAACTTGCCAAGTCTAAGGCAGAGGTTGCCTGCATTGCTGTGTATGAAACAGATGTGTTTGTGGTGGGCACTGAGAGAGGAAGAGCCTTCGTCAATACGAGAAAAGATTTTCAGAAGGATTTTGTGAAGTACTGTAAGTCTGAATGAGAAGTTCACAGACTTCTTAACTTACTTAAAGTCCGTTCATTAGAATCTGCACATCAATATTTTTGCTCATGTAACATTCCTTTTATGTCTAGTAATAGTGTAAATAAATAAGATGGGCTATTTTGAGAACTTTCATGCAACTTCTGTGCCCATTTTCTGTAGCAGAAGAGAACAGACTATGCATTTGATAGCATTATACTTCCCCCCCAACAGAAAGTAGTGCAATATAATCACAAACTATGGTGCTCAGTATTGAGAGGACCAATGAGGAATGGTAGGAAATAATTGACATGCTTAGATTATGGATTATTAAGGACACTGGGAAAATGTCCAGTTCGTAGATTTTCTGAAACAGAATATTGGTATCTCATATTTTCTATAAAAAATGAACCCCCTAAAACTTCTGACAATTATATATTAAAAATTAGTCATACATTACATATGTAATAATAATTTACAGAAGTTCATCAAAGCGTTATCAAACCCATAATGCAAGTAGTGTGTCCAAATAATGCCTTTTTCCCAAACAACTGTTATTCCTAGAAATCTAATTCAACAATGCTGGTTGTGTAAGAAAATTTATTTTATATGATTTATTTTTATAGAGCCATGGTAGTGCCAGTGGTTAGAATGCAATATTGCAGGCTACCTCTGCATTCCCACTGATAACAGCTAACAGAAAATCAGAGTTGGAAGGGACCTTGTAGGTCATCTAGTCCAGCCTCCCGCCCAAGCGGGAGACCCTATACCATTTCTGATAAATGGCAGTCCAATCTCTGCCAGGAGTTCGATCATGACCAGCTCAAGATTAACTCAGCCTTCCATCCCTCTGAGGTTGATAAAAGACTCTGTAAACCACCTAGAGAGGACTATAAAGCACTATGGAGCAGTATAAGTCTAAATGCTATTGCTATAATTGTGGCAAGATGGTGTGAACACAAGAAATGTGAAAAAGGTCTTAATATATGGATAGACTCGTAATTTAAATTAGTAGTTTATGGACAGTGCCAGATTTCATAATTTCTTCCTAGGTATTAACGAAGAGGCAAAAGCTGTAGAATTGCAGAAGACAAAATCATCATCTCTTGATAACAGGTTGACTGTGGATATTGTGGAAATGGAAGCTCTCAAGAAGTCTGTGGAGGATTATTTCTGTATTTGCTATGGTAGATATTTAATTTTAAATGCAAATTGTTTTTCAAAGCAGGACTGTGATGTTTCTCATTCTAGATTTAAATGCAGTTGATTTTGATTTGAGGAAGGCAGTTAAACCATCAAGATAGAATGCATGATTTGAATTCTAATTCAATAATGAATGTGTGTCTGTTTCATGGGATTGGACTTAATTAACTAGGTATATATAGCCTGCTTTATTCCTTTCAAGAACTATACAGAATTCCTATATAAATAAAATATACATTGTACTTAAAGTTAACCTCATTGTAACTAATATCATAATGAATTAGTTCTTGAGCATGCTTTTTATTCTTTCCAAATCAGCACAATGTTGGAAAGAACTTACCGTATTTATCGGCGTATAACACGACACAGGCGTATAACACGCATCTTCATTTTAAGAGGGAAATTTCAGGAAAAAAATTAAAAAAATTCTGCCTGCCTGCCTTAGTTTCTGGTTGTTTGGGAGCAGCTTGGCTGAGAATAATAACTATTCGCCTCTTTTACTCAGCCGAAGCTGTTCCGATTCAACCATTAACGAAGGCAGGCAGGCAGGCAGAACGGAGCACTGCGGGCGGGCGGGCGGGCGGACGGGGTGGGGTGGGGAGAAACGGGCGCTCAGGGAAGCTGCGGCGACAGGAAAGCCCCCCCGCTTCTTTGAAGCAGTTTCTTCCTGTGCTGGTGGAGGAGCGAGAGAGCGACTGAGAGAGCTGACCCAGAGAGAAGGACAGGCTTCGTTGCTTCCTCCCTCCCCTTCTTTCATTTGTGTCCTTGATCCCCGATCCCAGCAGCATTCACCGAAGGCTTCTTAACATATATCGGGCGTATAACACGCATACATCATTTGCCCCCTATTTTCAGGGGGAAAAAGTGCGTGTTATACGCCGATAATACGGTAGATTAAAAAATCTCGGTCTCTGCCTTGATTTCAGCAGGTTAACTCTATGAAAAGAACAAGACCAAATTTGATGTGATGAAAAAAACTGAATTTGACTGCTCCATTCAAAATCTCCCACCTACTCATAAAAACACAAAGATGCAATTTGAGAAAAAATCAGAAACTTCCTCCCCAAAACCTTACACAGTATCCTTGGTTAGAGCCATACATGTAGGTAATATATGCACATATGCTGAGTTCCTGCAGAGAAACTGTGCTAATCTGTCTACACACAGATTAAACTAGTAAGGTAAAGGTTCCCCCGCACATATGTGCTAGTTGTTTTCGGCTCTAGGGAGTGGTGTTTCTAAGCTGAAGACCCAGTGCTGTCTGAAGACGGCTCCGTGGTCATGTGGCTGGCATGACTAAACGCCAAAGGTGCACGGATCACCTTCCCACCAAAGTGGTCCCTATTTTTCTGTGCATTCGAACTGCTAGGTTGGCAGAAGCTGGGACAAGTAAGGGAGCTGACTCTGTTACGCGGTGCTAGGGATTTGAACCGCCGAACTGTCGACCTTCTGATCGACTACCTCAGTGTCTTAGCCACTGAGCCACCATGTCCCCAACTGGTATTCCCTCCTAAAAAACCCTGTTTTTAGGATTGACTGATTGACTTACAATCTTCGTCGGCCTCATTCACGAAATTACAAATTTATAACTAAACCCCACAGAATCAAATATGGAGGATAAATTCCACAAAGGATAACTAAGGGTAAGAGCTCACAAATAACAAAGCCTTGGAATGTTTATGGACTATTAATCACATAGAAGCTATATGCACCTTTGAGGAGAGAGTTGCATAATGTGGGAGATGCCACAGAGAAGGCATGTCAGCGCTGCCACATTCCTGTGGCTGGGAAAGTAGGAGGGGGGAATTGTAGAGTATTGGTAATTAGACATAATAGCATTCTTCTCTTCAGTCAAGGTCATGTTATTCCTGCACCTGAAGGAGGAGTGGTTGAAGGGATGTCTCTAGCTGGGGTGGATGATGATTGGACCTATGGGTGCAGGGGTTGGTTTTGGACTTTTGAATTACTAAGGGAAAACCAGGGACTCTCAGATTTGGGTTTTCCCAGATGTGTCAGTATACCTACTCTAATAAAAGGAACTTCGAGAAAATGCCTGTCTCTTGAGTTTTTAATTGGAGTTGGGTTTTTCTGGAACCCTGACATTAACCCGAATCTCTAAATAGTTACCAACACCCGAAGGGGGGCTGTCTGGGGTGCTGAGCCACAGTACCGACCTAAAGTTCGGGCAGTGCGAAGACTCAGCGAAGATGGAGGAGAAAGAGGTGACAGAATTATTGGCTGATTTTTATTTCAAAACCAGTTCACTCATCAAAGAAAAAGACACGTTTGCCATTGTTTTGTTGTTTTAGGAATAGAAGTGTTGCCTCATTGGTACAAATTGATTTTTTCCTATCTAGGTAAAGCTTTAGGAAAATCAACAGTAGTTCCTGTGCCATATGATAAGATTCAGAGGGATCCATCTGCTTTGATAGTACATGGTCTTCCAGAAGGACTTGCTTTTAAGCATCCTTCCAGCTATGATGCCACAACACTGAAGTGGATTTTGGAAAACAAATCTGGGATTTCATTTGTCATCAAAAGGTACAAACAATTTCATTTTCTGAGATACTTTGAGCTTGCAGCAAAATATTCTTAAATCACTTTGTATAATAAAGTGTAAATATGGGTTATTAAAACCATTTAACTTTCTAGCAGGACAGCAGTTCCCATGTAGAAACAGACTTCCATGTAAACCTATGCAGATTCCTGGAGAGCAACCCTTACCAGGAAGAACATATCAAAAGACCAAGTTTGGGAACAGATTGGATACTTATATGAAGAAGACAGATACATATTTTTTTCTCTTCAGATAATTCAATAGCAATTAGAAACTTCCAAGAAATCAATTGTTCTGGCATTGGAAAAGAGGAACATTTTAGTAAGAATTGCCAAGATTCCTCTTATAAAGCTTTAAATTAATTTGTAATAGTATGGAAATTTCCTTTCTAAAACTGTGAGAAATGATACCATTCAGCTGTGAATCAGATATGTTTGTTTATGATACTATTTCCACCATTCCTTTAACGTCCTTTTATGGTCCAAAATGGACCTTGTAACATTATAGATAGTTGTAGGAAATATGGAGAAAATGTTGAAGACATGATCTGAACCCTCTTAACGCCATTATCATATTTATAAATAGATCTTGTAGAATAATAGAATTTATTCTTTCTTTATGTAGGCCTTTCCTTGAGCCAAAGAAACATTTAGGTAAGTCTTGATTTGATCTAAATTTTAAAAAAATCATTTTCTATACAGTACCAATTATATTTCTGTAGTGTTTTTTTTTTAACATAAGTTGATACCTGAAAAAAAGTGTACAATACTGAAAGTTCTAATTTTTTCAGCCTTTTGTGGGCCAGAATAATTTTGTTGGTTACTCCATCCCCCAGACATCTCATGCCTGAATTTATTCCCAATGCCATCTATATATACATCTGTATATACATTTATATATATGCACCGGAGACAAATTCCTTGGGTGTCCAATCACCCTTGGCCAATAAAGAATATATCACTTTTGAAGTAGCTCTGGACCCTGCAAATGACATATTTTAAAAGGTGCTTTTTGTACATCTCCTACATGTTGCAACACATCTCTTAAGATTTTGCAGCTGTTTATTTATATTGAAAAAATATATGCTACCAGAATTGTCAGTAATGATAATTTGGAAGACAAAGAGCCGGGATGGCGAACCTATGCCACATGTGTCGGAAGTGGCAGATCCATCTCTTCAGGCATAACAGCTGTTTCCCGTTGCTTTTTTTGGGTTCCAGCGTGTACATGCGTGCCAATCAACTGGTTGCACATGTGCGGGAGCGCCGGAAACAGGAAGAGCAGCTCCCCGAAGCACACGCACATGCTGGCCAGCTGGTCTTTGCACATGCATATGCGTTAGAAACTGGAAGACCAGGTGGCCGGCACGCATATGTGTGCCAGGAAGCTAAGCTTCTGGTTTCTGCTGCTCCTGAGCGTGCGCATCGGGGAGCTGCTCTTCTGGTTTCCAGCACATGTACGCGCGCACTCCCATTTCAGCACTTGGTGCCAAAAAGGTTAGCCACTGCTGCTATAGAGCCTTGAACAACATTGCCATGACACCATTAGAATGTGGGGGGAGTTACAAAATTCTCCTGACAAACTGGATAGAAGCATTCCTGTCAAACAGACAACAAATGGTCAAAATTGGGAGTGTCCTATCAAATTCTGTACCTGTCAATAGTGGTGTCCCCCAAGGCAGTGTTCTAGGACCAACTCTCTTCATATTCTACATAAATGACCTCTGTGATCACATTAAGAGCAACTGCGTTCTCTTCGCTGATGATGTAAAGCTGTTCAATACCACAGACAATACTGCTACCCTTCAAAAAAATCTTGACTATGTATCAGAATGGACAAACAAATGGCAACTTCAAATCTCAACAAATAAATGCTCTGTCTTACATATTGGCAAAAAAAATATCAGAAAATAAAATACAAGCTGAACAGTCAAGACCTTGTTGATGATCCAACCTCTGTAAAGGACCTAGGACTACTCATTTCTAATGATCTAAGTGCTAGAGCCCACTGTTAACTACATAGCCAAAAAGGCATTAAGAGTTGTTAACCTAATCCTATGTAGCTTTTTCTCTGGTAATATATCACACTACTAACTAGAGCATACAGAACATTTGCTAGACCAATACTCGAATACAGCTCATCAGTCTGTAATCCACATTACATATCTGATAGCACAGTTGAGAAAGTCCAGAAATATTTCACAAGAAGAGTTCTCCACTCCTCTACTTGTTGTAGAATACCTTATGCCACCAGACTTGAAATTCTAGACCTAGAAAACCTTGAATTACGCCATCTTCAGTCTGATCTAAGTATAGTATATAAAATCATACATTGCAATGACTTACCTGTCAATGAATACTTCAGCTTCAACCTTAACACAAGAGCACACAATAGATACAAACTCAAGATTAACCGCACCAATGATTGCAGGAAATACGACTTCAGCAACAGAGTGGTCAATGTCTGGAATACTCTACCTGACTTTGTGGTTTCTTCCCCAAACCCCCAAAACTTTAACCTTAGACTGTCTACTATTGACCTCACCCCTTTCCTAAGAGGTCTGTAGGGGGCGTGCATAAGCGCACCAACATGTCTACCATCCCTGTCCTATTGTTTCTTTTATTTTTCTTACATGTACCCATTTCATGTATTCATAACTATGTATATACTTATACCTTTTATCTTGTAAGCGATTGACAAATCAAAATAAATAAATAGATAAATATAAAATAAAATAAAAGTTCTGAATGAATTTACAGAGAGATAAAAATGGATAATCCAGATATTTTTTAACATAAGGGTTACTGATGCTAAATGGAACTGTAAAAGTTCTATACAATTATATAACAGAGGAAAATAATAGTTTTCTGCAACTATTATTTTACATTTTCATATCTACTGTATTCAGTTTGTTTGTGTGTGTGTTATTAGATTCTTTTTTCATTTTTTTTTCAGGCCATCTTTCAGATTCATCACACATGATGACATCTCCAGGTGTAAGGTATAAATCATTTTATCCCTTTTTTGTCTACAAGTTCTCTACAAACAGTTCAATAGTATTTTTTCCAGTGGCAAAGCGTGAGGTGACAATATTCAGCATTTGTCTTAATTTTAATTTTGTGGTTTAAAATTAGGGATTGAGTTTAGTGCCAGAACACCTACAACTGGCGTTCATCATCTAATGAGGAATTTGGATCAAGTTGCACAACAGATGCACTTGTCTAAAAGTTTGCTGTAGCTATTTTAAGGCCCTTTCAAAGCCTTCTAAGCATAGGAAGTCTGGAAGGAATATTTCTTTCAGCATCCTGGAGAGCCAGTTCGCCTAGTGAGTGCTCATTTAGTTTAATCAAATGACAAAATAAATTCATATGGTATATAATACTCACCAAGAATTGTCTATTCTCTGTTTGTCTAGTTGCCCTTCCATTCAGGTGAAGACTGAGCCCAATGAAGATTCTGGTACGCATTTCTGTTTCTTTTGAAAATACTAATTCCTTGAACACACAAGGATATTGTTCATAGCAGTGTGTGAATTGACATTAATCTGTGTCCATAAGAAATTCAAGTATCTGTCCTATCAAAATTCCATGAAGCTTTTTTTCAATATCTCCCTCAAATGTATTGCCAGATATATTTTCCTAATATACATGTTTTATTTGAGTTTCTCAAAAATATATGCATTTTTAATATGAAGCAGCCAATAATTTTTTGTAGTCATTTCTAAACTTCTACTAATAAGCTTCATGGCGTAGCCAGGGTGCATGATTTACATTGTAATTAGTGGATCTTGAAAATACCTCTTTGCTAGGAATTTACTTTAATACAAGGCTTGGTCCTAACCTTTAATAATAATTATAAGAAATATTTACACATGGGAAATTGAGGCTGTTTCCTGCATTTCGTTGCCACTGTCATTTGAGGTAAGCGCATCCATAAAAATTATGGCCATTGCTAAAATACTTATTTGCAAATGTGATTTTTTAACCCGCCCCCATGCAAATGTCTGTTTTCCAACTATGAATTGGGTAATTGACTGGCTACACACCTTTTCAGAAATAGTACACACTTTTTGGATCTTTATTTTGGGTGTAAATTTCTTAAAAATTTAAAAGCTTTAGTAAAAATAAAGCATTTGAATGTAAAAATAAGAATATAAAAATATAAGTTCCTTTTCAAATCTTGGAGTCTTTTATTGCACTACAGGCCAACAAACATTATTTAAATGGTAATATTCATTCATAAGACATGCAGTAACAGGAAAATTTAGTGAAGAACAAAAATGTTTTATAATATCTGATACAGTAACTAATAATTCTTTCCCATTGCAATATGGAAGGACTATAGTACTAGCTGTTGTTCATTGTTTCAACTTAGAAAAATCTTCAGGTTTCATTGGTCTGTATAATTTTTGATACTCATAACTGGTGATTTATATTATCCAATCCTTAGATACATGTGGTTTATCTGCAGCAACACTTGCTGGAGAAATATGGCAAATGTGAAGTAGGTATTTTACAGATTGTTTCTATCCATGCTTCTTACTTGGACTGAAATAAATATGTACATATTTTGTTTTTGGTTGATTTTGGAAATGGAGTGATAAGCTGGATGGGATTTGATCTGATAATTGTCAAGAAGAAGAAAAACATACAATTTTCTGGCAAGGTAGATGAATTGAATTATAATGGTGATTAGTGCACTGTTGGAAAACTTGAAGACCAAGTTAGAGACAGGTCATGGAGAGTATCTATGTGGTTGCTAAGAGTCAGCACTGACTTCAATGGCACATAATCAGCTATTTTATAATATTGACATTGCTGAGTATCAATTTGTTACATAACTTGGGCTTTAACATATTAATTGGCAGTTAACTCAGAATGTGTTGATTTTCTTGATGCATATGAAACAGCAAAGGGTGAGCATTGATTTAGATTCCTATTACTCATGTAAAGGAAATATTGTTTCTATTTCAGGACTTGAGATGGTAACAGTTAAAGAAGAATCAGAAGACCCTGAATATTATCAGTTTAATATTCCAGGTAACAGTGAATGTGAACCTTCTTTTATACAGTCTAAAATCTTGAATGGTAAATTATGCAGGCAGAAAAATGGAATGAAGGACAAGTAGTTGGAAAACACCATAATGTTTTGGATCCTGTATAATCATATAGTATTTGAAGCAGAACTTGTTTTTGGTTTAGGTGATCTTTGCCTGCTTCCTGCTCATTTATATGCCGCATTTGTTCCCTATGCACTGTTGTCTGTGCTCTCCTCCCCCATTTCTTAAAAATTGAGAGGTATTTGTGGATGTTTTAAATAAATTACATAACTTAAAAGTTAAGTATAATTATTCTATTGATAGTCAAATTTGCTGCCAAATACCAAGTATTACAAATGTGTCGTATTGGAGGGAAGAATGGAAGGATAGGTGGCAATGCCATATGAAAGTTTTATATATCTCAACACCTTATTGATTCTTATTAATGATAGCTATCAAAAATTATGTGGACTTGTGTACTTTATTTATTTAAAAGCCACAAAGACATCCTTGTTATGGACCATAACTTTGGTCTGCTTACAAACAGGAAAAGTCATAAAAACTGCCAATTCCTACCAAAACAATACCCCATACATATATCAATAATAACTTTATGAGGCTCTGTCGCAATGCTTGACATAAGAGCCAGCTTTTCAAGGCTTTCTAGAAAGCTAGATGGATAGTAGCTTATCAAAGTTCAGGAGGAAGAATGTTCCAAAGCACAAGAGTTGGTACCAAGAAGACACTTCCAATGTCGAGCTAGACAGCAGAAGATCCTCCACCTTACCTGTCCTGGTGAAATAAGCACTTTGCTTAAAAATTGCGGGGATGATAATACAAAATAAAGCAGACAACCCACGGCAATTATTTATTAAACTTAAGTGTATTCAAATTGTTTTTGCCCTCTTGGAATATTCATTTGGAAGTGGCATCCTGATTGCAAGCTGTACATACGTGGGATTAGCATGGTTTAGTTGACATTGTTTACTTTGGCATACAATTAAGGACTAATGAAATGTGTAAATTTGTAATGGGGCTTTCGCAGTAGCTGTATACCAATTATTCTGAAAATCATTTCAAAGGACAGCATCATTTAACTTGCCCTACTGGAGAAATGGATAGCATATAAATTCAAGAAATAAGTAATTGTTGAATGATCCCAGCCTAATGTAGTTTCCTGGGGCTAGGGTTTAAAATAAAAGCACAGAATTGAGTAACCTTTAGAAAGGTAAGCAGGTCTAAATCTGATTGATACTTTGGTGGGAGACCACCTTAGAGTCCTTTTTTATGTCACACTAAACTTTACAATGGAAGATAAGGGTTTTATATTATAAAAAATGTAGTTTCATTTGTTCCTTCCATAATTTACATTTTCTTCCAGGAGGCAATTTTAATGAAAAGCTAGTCATGTTCAGTATCTTTTGTCGAGGTATTTCTTCTTTCTCCTTCTTTCCTTCTCCTGACCCAGATAAGATTTTTACTGGTTTGTACTGCCCCCCCCCCCTTTTTTTTAAAAAAAGACCCATTCTGAGCAAGATGCTCTGCAAGGAGACAAACATTTAGGATGGTGAATGCTAACTGGACAACTGTCCAATTCTGACCCGTCGCCTAGTGCTGGCATTGCAAAACATCACCAGGTTGGTTTGCACCAGAATCCTGAAAATAGTGTGTATGAGCTGACAACAGAAACGGTATAGGATGAAGTGTTAAAGCATGGATATTCTTTACAGAACCATATCAGACTTCGTTTATGCGGCCAAAAAATAACAACGTTAAAAACCTGCTTTGCTTACAGATACCTTCTTTCATATCTTGAGGATAATACCACATTGCTCCGTTCCCCAATATCCTTTCTATAGTATGCCCTTGAAGCCTTCAGTTATAACAGAGGCGGTAGTGAAATTCAGTCATAATCTTTTAGCAAGGGCAAGTGATATATATATATAGGGGTGTGGTTCCTTTGTGTAGACTTTATTTTGACTTTATTATATTTTATTTCATAAAAAAATTGTATTGCTTTTATTGAGCAAAACAAAAATAGTAGTGATGGTGATATTATACATTGTCAAAGAGAAAAAAACATAAAAGTTAAAAGTGTTTAACAAAAAAGTGAAAAAATATGACAAAGAAAAATATACCGTATTTGCCGCGTATAAGACGACCCGGCGTATAAGACGACCCCCCACCACCGGAACGCCCTCCAGAAATCCCCGGGCTGCAGCGGCAGGGCAGAGTGCCAGGGGCCGTGGGAAGAGCAGTAAGGCTGCAGCCTCGGGCGGAGCGAGGCGGCGGGATGAAGCGGAAGCGCGCAGGGGATCCAGGAAGCCAGAGGCGCCTTCGCTGCGTCCAACAAGCATCCGAAAGCCGGCAGTGGATATACCGGCGTATAAGACGACCCCCACTTGGAGGCATGTTTTTCGGGCAAAAAGTCATCTTATACGCCGGCAAATACGGTATATAAAATAATTACAATTTCAATATATTTTGTCTAATGCATATTTGTCTAATGTAAATCCCACTGAAGTATGTATATATTTCTGTACATTTATACCATATCTTTTTAACTTACTGTATTCCGTAGGAATAGGTCCCATATTTCATTATACTTATTTATACAAATATTGCAGCGTTGGAAAGATAACTAACTGTATGGCTCCATTTAATCAATGGATTGAACACCTGATTGAACTTAGACATACACAGCCTATTGACTTTAAAAAGTAGCTGTTAGGATTATAGAAGAAGATATGCAAGTCAGGCATTTGAAAGCAATTTCTTAATATGTAACTGAATTTTTTCAAGGATCATCATAGTGCCTACAGAGTGGGGGGTTTCTGAAGAACTCTTAGACGGTTTCCATGGAACCATAAATTTTAAGCAAAATCTTATGGTATGAATCTCGTGAGACTTCAACTCAATGTGACCTTAAATTCCCAAAATTTCATGATTTTTTTTTCCCAAGATAACATTGTAGAATAACTTCCACCTATTTGTTTGAAAAACATCATAAAGAAACCCTTCGCGGGCAAGCATACCTGATTGAAAATTCATTACTGTTCCTAAAATGCCTTGAATTTGGATTTAAGAGGTCACCTTGGAGAAATGGACACTATACAAGTATATGAATCACTAATAAATGGTCCCAACTGTATAGCCAGAAGACTGTACTCCATCTTGATTACTGTCTTGATGACACTGGAGAATGTTCCTGCCTTTATATTTCATCACAGCTTGTACTGACCATATGCTATTGGTTGACTTTCAGAAATTATGTGCAAAATTTCGTTAGTTGAATGAATAGGCAGCTTTAAATTATTGTTTATCTTTATGGTGCTGATATGGTATGGAGTGTGATATGATTTGCTGTCATTCTAGGATCCAGAGGTAAATGACTCTTGGAATTTTCACACTGCTGTAATTCTTAATGATATTTCCGTATCACATAAAAGATGCTGAATACAAGTATTTCCCATAAATGCCCACCATAATCCTCTCATCTATTTAGAAAATGTATATGGCCACTCATCTGAGACAAATCATTCTGGGTAGTAATAAACAAAATAAGACTGAATGAAAAATATAATTAATAGCAAATATAATAGATATAAGCTGAAATATCTCAAAAAAAAAAACTGGGATTCCCAAATGTGCTTCAGCTTCTGCCAATAACTCGGTCCTAATGTCTAAGATTTCGCCAGGTTTTCATAGCCCTCTGGAAGGCCAGCAGAATCAGAGCCATTCGGATCTCAGAAGTAAGGTTGTTCTTTAGAGTGGACGCCATGATAAGGAAAGTGTATCTCCTGGATCGAACAGGATTGCATTGTTTCATTGAGGTGACCTGAGCAAGATCTGGTGGGATGGGTAGAAGTTACTGGAGACAGGCGGTTCCACAAAACAACCTCTGCTTTATTGAGCTTTAATAGTTGATAACCAACAACTTGAATGACTACTGGAAGCCAATGCAGCTTGCTCAGCAGTGGGGTTACATGGGTGAATCTTGGTGCACTACTGCCTTCTGGACCAATGAAGCTGCCATCTGTATTCCAGAGAGCCCCATTTAGAGAGTGCTGCAGTAATCCATATAGAAAGTGGCTCATCTACCTATGGATTGTTCAAAGGAAAATCTGGAACCTTCTGGATTACACAAAACTCACGACTTCTCATGTTAAACCGTGCAATTCATTGGAATTTGAAAGTACATCACAAAACACATGGGGTGGTATGTGTTTTATACAAATGACAGAGGGAGAAGGCTGTAGATGCATTTGGAACTTGTTCATTCTAAGCATTAATAGCGGTTTTAACTATTGTTCAACACCTCTCCCCGTTATAAGAATTCTTTGCTCTGTAATTGCTTGATTCAGCTCAGCATGCTCTCATAATGGAAATGGAAAAATCTTAGTGATTTTTTTATGGCTGTCTTTATTTACAAAGCAGGTCCTTCAGAAACTTCGGCGATTGATGAGAAAATCGCCATGGCAAAGTCTTATACAGGTATAGCAATTCACTTGTTCATTATCATGGTACTATTTCTCACAACATTAATGCCACAGTATCATGTCCTGCTTGCCAGGAACACTGTTCGTCTAAATTTGATTTCAGATCCATGGCCTGAATTACATTGACCAGTGATTTCTTGCCCTCATTACTTTTCTATTTTGGAGTCATTCAGAAACTTTGTTTCTGTTTACAGCTGCTGTATTCCTCCTTTTTCCATTTGTGGGGAATAAAGATACCTTTTTGCACACTTTTCTGTTTTCCATATTTTCTAACCCTTTATATTGGCAAATTAGAAGGGTTAGCAATTCAGTAATACAAAGGAAATCTGTTGAATATAATGGGAAAATGTGTATATTTTCCCAGCTACTTGCTGTCATCCATTCCCCAGTACTTTTTAAAATCTATGCTATCTGGATTATGCGAAGAGAACTCTTCCAAATTATCAATTACCTAAATACTGTACTTTTGGATTTTTGTTTTGGATTGACTTTTCCCATAGATTTCTGTTTGCAGTGATCCTGATGGAGGCTGGGTGCCAATGTGCCATAAAACTCAGCCTATTTAAGAAACTAATTCTGAAATTTCATCCTTCACTTTTTTATGATGGTATGTTTATATTTGTCTAAAGGGAGCAACCAGGGTTCCGATTGCAGTGAAGGAACAGATGTGGAATTGCCAGTAGAAGGTTAGATATATGTAAATTTTAAAAAATAAACTGTTAAGGTATTTAAAAAATTAAAAGAGCACAGTGCAAACATCCATTGTGTCTGTGTCTTGCATTCTTTTTTCATATTCCACATGGTTGTGTATTTATTTTTCTCCCCTTGAATTGTGATCCTGCATGTTTATTGTGGAAAACTATTGAGAAATATTTTCAATATAATCTCCTTTCCCTTTCTCCCTTCTTCCATCTTCTAGTAAAGTATAAAAGTTACCAATATTTGGAAAGAGTTGATAGTTGATTTCCTCCATCCAATTTGTCTTTTCCATCAAGTTTGGTGGATTTTATTTATCCTTTTCCTACTGAGTGGGCAATAGTGCTGCTACATAACAGATCTTGAATGTATGAAGGCAGCATGTGTGATTTTTTTTTAAAGGTGGCAATGAAATATATGTGTTTGTAATTTACAATTATAATTAAATTTTATGATAGATCTGTCTTGCTGCCTATTTCAATTATTTCAATATTTAAAACTAGCAGTGCAAGATTTGGTGCAATGGGATGTGAAGAAAAGTATAAGAAGTTATTTAGTTGTATGATCTTGCTAATATGAATTTTATTGAACAGATTATCTCTTTCAAATTTAAAGAGCTTATTTCTGAAACGGGATTGCTGCTGTTACTACAGAGAATGTGACTGGTGCTTGCCAAAGTATATATTAACTTTTCAGTTGATTTCAGTGCCATAATATTAAGGATTCTTGTTTAATAAAAGCTGAATTGGTAGGCTTACAAATTGTAGTTCATAGGAACAATTCTATTATGGAACTATTTTTGAATCAACATACTGGCGAACAGTTTTATGAAACATTAATTTAGCAATAGTGTGTCATTAGGTTTAACTCCCTGTTCAAATTTTAAGATCATATTGTCAAATTACTCTGGTTCCTGAGCTTTTTTTGTGCATTGTAACATAGAATCTGAAAATAAAACTGTTTTGGACTGACCCCAAGGTTACGTTACTGAACAAGCCAGTATTTATATATATTAATGTATTTATTTTAAACGTTGAAGGAGACTTCCCTGTTCCTTTAGGGTCGTGTTGCTTATTTTGATGGAGTGATTCTGAAAAATTGAATTTTTTTTTTATTAGAATCTAAAGAGGAAAATTCAGCGGGTGTAAAAGGCTAACAATCAACATTTGTATTAAAAATAGTAGACCTTAAGTTAACAGTGGAAGTAGCTTAAAAGAAATTTCTTCGAAAGCCTTTGTGGATATGTATAGGGTGTTAAAGGATCCTCAGTTCTGTACAGTGTAAAATGGCATATTATTGTTTGGACATAGAATCTTTTCTATGTCTTCTTTTGTTGGTCACCTTTTATGCTGTGTAGATCACTTCTTTGTCAATGTAAAATTTTGAATCTGTTTCGAACATGCTTCATTTTTAAAATGGATCACTTGCTGTCCCTTCTTTCTTTGATTCAGATAAAAGAGGAATTGAGAAGTTTGTTTTTGTTTTTCATTAAACAGAGATAGATCTATTATCTGTACTGATTAATCTACACTATGGTTATTTGAAAGGGATGAATTTCAACCTTTGTTCTGTAATGTTGGCTTGGTTCAACATGTCTAATAGAAATAGCATGTAGAATTTTATACCGCTTCAGTGCTTTACAGCCCTCTCTAAGTGGTTTACAGAGTCAGCATATTGTCCCCAACAATCTGGGTCCTCATTTTACTGAACTCAGAAGGATGGAAGCCTGAGTCAACCTTGAGCTGGTGAGAATCGTACTGCTGGCAGTGGGCAGAGTAGTCTGCAATTTTGCATTCTAACCACTGTGCCACCATGGCTCTCAAGTTGTTGAGTTTAAAATTGGAAAAACTTGTTCTAGATTGTGTGGCTATATAAAAGAGAATGCCAATTATGTTTTATTGCCATGTCTAAACTGTTGTTCACTATTATGTCAATATATATATTTATATTGTCTGACATTGCGACATGTATTCCCAAAGTGGAAATCCTGCACAACATGTTTCCTGACATGCCTTGCTGGTAGGCAAGAATGGGAAGTCTTAACTTCAAAAGAAGACTTGATAAGGACCATACAACCTTAAAGCATTAACTAAGGTTCAGCAATTCCTAAATTGGAATGGAAAGCTGAATTCAAATACTTCTACCGTCTACCATGCAACTGTTATTTATATGCTGCTTTCTGTTTCCTTAAAACTAGTGACTTACTAGAACATTATGCATTTATATGGTTTAGTAAGGTTTGGTTTGCTATGACAATGAAAAAAAGTCATCCTCTAATACAGCCTTGAGAATTGCATAACCCTTTACTAAGTAGTCTTCCTACTCACATGGGCTAATCCTAGATATTATATTAAATTGATAAACTGAGTGAGTTACCTAATTCAAAATGTATTTTCATGCTTATATGCCTGGAATTTAGCTTGCTTTGCTCACCCAGATTTTCATTAACACAATTGTTACATTTCTATATGCATATTTCTAACTGACTAAAGACAGTATAAAAGTATTAAATTCTATTGTTAGAAATCTCCTTCAGAGAATAATCTAACAAATTATATGTAACCTCTTTCTAAAGAGCAGGTTTTTTTGCACTACAATTTTGATATTTTTTCATTTCTGCCAAAGGACAAAGAGCATGGTTAAACATGTGTTTGAATTAATTTTTCCCTTATTTTAGATATTTAAAATAAATGACTAAAATGATGGAAACAATTCTGTTTGAAGATATTACCATAATAATTTAGTACCTAACTTCTGGTTGACTCGGACATGAATTTTATTTTCTACCCTTTTTTCATATATATTGCAATTTACATTTCCTAAATGGACGCTTTAACGTTATATGCAGGTGGTCCTCAACTTAAGACCACAGTTGGAACTGGAACGTACATTGCTAAGCAAGGTGATCATTAACTGAGTCATGGGCCTGATTTTATGATTTTTTTTTATTGTGATGATTAAGCAAATTTCACTGTTATTAAGCGAATCTGTCTTTGTTGAAAACTACCTGGGAGGATAGCAAAGGATGATCACATGACAGTGATGAAACTATAATTATTGAAAAACTGGTCCAGTGCATGGATTCAGCAATTGTAGTTTGGAAATATTAGCTCTTTGAAGCAGACTAGGTCAAGAAATGCTGGAATTTCTTGCTGTGTTATTGATACATGCTTGTTTCTCCACCTGGTCTGCCTTGAAGAGCTGAGTGGAAACAAATCAATTTAATAATGGAAGTAGTGGAGTCCATTATCCTTGTTATAACCCTCTTCTCTGAGTCTTTTGACTGTTAGAAAGAGCTGTTCATTTGGATTTGATATGTATTCTGACCTTGGCACTGGGAATAGGAAAGAAAATAAGAACAGTGTCTTTTCAGAATGTCTCATGTTGACATACAATGCTGTATCAGTGCTTTATGATACTTCCATTATATAAAATGTTTCTGCTGATAATTGATGACTTCAACGTGGGGAAAAAAGGTGAACCACTCAGTAGGTTTGGACAGCTGTAGAATACAAATGAACTGGAGAAAATACTACTTGCAGTTACAGTTCTAATCTTTAGATAACAGTTGTGTTAACATACATTTTTAGAAATATTACTACAATCATTCTCATTTGTTTGCATCATGGTAATTGTCTCGTGTGAGAATTTGTGTATTTCCTATATTCATCATTTTGAAAATGTTTGACAGCAAAGATTCAAGTGAATCTAGAAAAAAGCTATTAATCTTGTTACTTAAACATCCACATGTTTCTATTTTCATTTCATAGATTTTAAAGCTTGTGATAAACTATTTTGGCTTATATGTTATGGGTCTGTTTTATCCATAGTGTACAAGATATATGTTGACGTGCCCCTGTCGAGTAAAATCAGTCTTACAGTGTGTCTGCGCCGTTCAGATTTGGTTTTTTTGTTCTGCTTTTTTCAGATTCTTCTCAGCATGCCACTTCTGAAACAAGTGAGGATCCTGAAGTGGAAGTGACCATTGAAGGTTGGCCATTTTCTCAACTAATTTTATTTTGCTCACTTGTTTCAGAAGAATCTCAGTCATGTGGCATTGTGTACATCACTTCTATCCTTCCTCCCAAACCCTTCCCATTCCATAAGATAACTTGTGTTGGGCAAGCTAGTCTTTTGTAAATGCAGAATTTGAATCATGTTTTTTAGAGCAGTTGATGTCAAAAATGCAAAAAAAAAAAGGGGGGGGGGATATTCAATTTGATATTACTGCTTACCAGAAGGAAGCAGGTTCTGTTTCAGTTGAGGATGTTTCATTGGGCAATGATTAAAGCTATGGAAGTTCTCCAGAGTATTCAAGAAAGATCCATTCATTTGGTAATCTAGTAAAACCAAAAGACCTGTTTGTCTGTAATCTCCCCACATCATTTTGGTCTTGCTGAAGTTTTGTAAGATTTGAGGCAGATTAAACAAAGTGTTCACTTGAGAAATTCAAATGGTAGATTTGAGAAGTAGAAAATACCTTGTGAAGTTGACCGCCTAATGTTAAGGTCTGGTAATCTACCTTAAGTAAAATCATCTTAAATCTGTTTCTTCCTGCACTTATCTCCTCTCCACCCACCTATTGCCTGTAATAAATTGCTATTTCAAAAACTACACGAATCTCATAAAAGAAAGAAAAGTGAGATGAAAGAAGTTGAAGAACTGAAAGGGCGTTCAGATTTTGCAGTTCCACACTAGTAACTATTGTGCTAAGAACTGTGAATTTAGTAAACAAGGTTGGTTGAATTCTGATAAGACTGTTTAGATGATGTATGACTTGTTCATGCCTAGTTATTTGGATATTCTTTGATGAGAAATAGGAAAATAAGTTATTTCTGCATGTGAAGAAAAGTATAATATTGATAGCTTTTCCTGCTTGAAAAATAAAAGCACCATGTTCTGTAATGTAGTGTCAGATTTTGTAAATAAAGTTAATAAGAGTAAGTCCTTTCAGTGTTAAATTGTATTATTTTACTTACTTTGTCATGAATTTGAAGGGTGTGACATAGAAATATAATCTCAGAACATAGTTACAATGCATTTTTTCTTCATCTCTCTCTGTTTCATTTCTAGTACTGGCAAATGTCAGTCTATTAATTTTTCAAAAAGTGTTCAAGAATGCTAGTCTCTATTTGCTAACAACGGACTCACACTGGAACATCTGTTTATTTTACTTTGAGCAGCTGTTGGATTAACCTGGCAGGCTAATGTAGGTTATTGGGGGGGGAAGGGTGGAAACAAAACTAAAAGGGACATTCCTGTTTATGCATGTGTATGTTTGCATCAGACATCTTCTTTTCTCTTGCCTCATAACTTTTTAGTTGATAATTGCATCCTTGAATATATAGTTTAACATACTTCTTATCAAAAATAAGTTTTTCTTTCTTAATGTTTTGGCAGACATTGGTTTCTCTCTGTTTAAAATGCAAGCTTATTCACATTTATTAGAGCACTAGTAACATTTTACACATCTATTCCTGTTAATTTATTTAGTGTTTATTCATTTATTGCTGGAATTACAACCAAATTGTGCGTCTTATATAGCGAATGTTGCTGAAGCCCCGCCCACCTGCCAGCCCCCACCCTTCAGCCTCTGCCTCCCAGCAATTTGCCTCCTTACAGCAAACAGCCTGGTCAGCTTCAGCACAGCCTGATTAAGAAAAAGCAGCTGATTGTCAGTTGGAATTGCCTCCTGATGATCAGCTGTTTCCAGCTGCAGAGATTGCCATTGCCTATTGCCACTTCCGCGTGCCTCATTTTCGGCCTCCACATCCTGTTTTTGTCCTCCGCGCACCCCATTTTCTGGCCGTTCCGATCTCTGCTGCCTGGAACAGACAGAAAATGGGGCGTGCAGAGGCAGAAAACAGTATGCGGAGGCCAAAAATGGGGCACACGGAGGTGGCAATAGGCGATGGCGATTCCCGCAGCCTGAAACAGCTGATTGTCAGGAAGCAATTCCAACTGACAATCAGCTGCTTGTGCTCAATCAGGCTGTGCTGAAGCTGACCAGGCTTTTGGCCTCTGTACACCCCATTTTCTGCCCGTTCCGATCCCTACTGCCTGGAATGGGCGGAAAATGGGGCTCGCAGAAGTGGCAATAGGCAATGGCGATCCCTGCAGCCTGAAACAGCTGATCATCAGAAGGCTGACAATCATCTGCTTTTTGCTTAATCAGGCTGTGCTGAAGCTGACCGGGCTGTTTACTGTTTGCTGCAAGGGGGCAAATTGCTGGGAGGCAGAGGCAGATTTTTTTTCTTTTTTTCCTCCCCAAAAACTAGGTGCGTCTTATACTTTGGAGTTTCTTATAGTCCAAAATATACGGTATCTCTTGTCCCACCATCTAAGAATATATTTATTTGATATTCTGAGAGAGATTTATATCCAATAACTTTGTGATATTTTTATTTTCAAGTCATTTAATCTAATGTAGAATCTTTATATTTGGTTGGAACTCCAAACAGAATGGGGTAGGATAGGGCCGTGTTGAAACTAAGATGGGAAAAGCCAGGGTGCAAATTCTAACCCTACTGACATAATTTGAGTATCAAATAGGAAAGCGAATCCTTATTTTGGAATAGTTCAACAGCAGATTATTTGTCATGATTTTTAAAGACAATGTGATAATGTCAAGTAACAGCTGTGATGCATATGTTTGTCTCTCTGAAGATGATGATGACTATTTACCACCACATAAGAAGACAAAGAGCATAGAACCAGTTAATGATACTTCCACTGTGGGGAGAAGAAAAGCTAGAGAGTTCAATTTTGGTAAGTTTTAGATTAAATTATCTTTTTGAAGCAGTTCTAGTTTAGACCCATTCACTGGGAAAGTTCAAACAAGGCTAATTAAGACTGTCTTTCACAAAACCTATTTTGCTAGATCATTGTGGCAGAATGGTATGCCTGGGAGAGGTGAGCAAATAAAGGTACGAGCATATGCCAAGGGTATATATGTTAAGAAGTTCTGGCAAGTAAGATAATATTAATAAGAGATGAGGCTGTCACGTTCCTTATTCTTGTTTCACTGAGGTATAAGAGGAAAGGGAGGAGAAGTACAATAGGATTTGCAAGATTGTATTATAGTCTATCTCAATAGATTTCTGCTTTTCCTGTTGAATGTGGTTCCTGTTCTGGTCTACCCCAAAGGGATGACTATAATACAGGTAGTTCTTGACTTTGGACCACAATTGAGCCCAAAATTTCTGTCAAGTGGGACATTTGTTAAGTGAATTTTGCCCCATTTTACATCCTTTCTTGCCTGTTAAGGGAATCACTGCAGTTGATAAGTTAGTAACCCGGTTGTTAGTGAATCTGGCTTCCCCATTGACTTTGCCTGTAAGCAGGTTGCAAAAGATGATCACGTGATCTTGGGACACAGCAACAGTCATAAATATGAACCAGTTGCCAAGCTTCTTAACTTAGATCACATGAGCACGGAGATGCTGGAAAGGTCGTAAGTGAAAAAAAGTTATAAGTTACTTTTTTCAGTGCTGTTGTAACTTTGAACGGTTACTAAGCGAACTTGTAAGTCGAGGACTACTTGTATAAGCAGAGTCACACAAGGCATAAATGTCATCTCAATTCTCCAGCTAAAGCAAGCAGGCACGTGTATTGTGCAGTTTTGATATAGGAAGATGCTAGAGGTGAAATATGACTTAGTGACAATGGTAAAGGGATAGTTTCAAAGTACACAAGAGAAGGCAATGATAAACCAAGCTGGGTGGTAAAACCAGAGTTAGGAGGGAGAGGAAAAAGACAGCAGAGTTTGGAATGGGTCAGGAGAGAGCAAAGTCAGACTTTCCCTAGAAAGTCAGAGTATATCTATAATTATTTAGGAATTAGATATAGAAAAAGTGGTACCAAATATTCAGTATGGATTTGGAAAAGACAGAGGAACATGAGACATTGCTGATACATACTGGATTATTCAGAAAGCCAAAGAATAGCAAAAAGAAGTGAACATGTGCATTGTTTATAGAAGGATCCTTACTTGTCAATCATACAAAGCTGTGGAATATGCTTAGAAAAATGGGAATGCCAGAGTTCTGGGGAAGGTAAGGTGAACTGAAGAAGGCTCCATGAAAGCAGAGCCAATGCCAAGAGATCACGCCCACGGAGAGGGAGCAGGTATGATTGTCAGGGAGGGGGCACCCGAGGTGCAATGCAGGCAGGATGTGCAATGGAGGGTTGGGCAAAATATGTGTGAGAGATGCCATGTTTGTAAGGGAGTGAGGGTGCTATGCAGATATGAGAGAGTGTGTGTGAGAGGCACTGTGTGGGCTGGGGAGAGTTTGTGGGGGTGGTGAGTGTACTGATCAGGGAAGGTATGTAGTGGTGCACAAGTTACAGGCATATAAGTCAGGGGGTGTGGGAGTCTTATGCCAGCAATGTTTAATCTTCTCTGCTGGCTTCCCCATTGACTTTCTAGGAAAACTGGGAGGGAAGGTTGCAAATGTGACTGAATGGTTGTATGTTGAGGACTACATGTACATGTCTGCAAGATGATGCAAAACCTTGAGACAACAAAAACACCTCAGAAGATTTTTGAAGAATGGAATCCAAAAATAGTAGTCACAATATCAGATAGGCAAAGAGAATGAATTAGAAAAAGATGCTTCACTGGATCTACAAAAGAAACTGGCTGAAACTTTAAAATTTAAAAAGGAAATACAAATGAGTAACCAAAAAAGTGATCTGGATAATTCTTTCCTATTGGATTTACAAAAAAAGCTTGTTAAGGCTTTGAAGAACTCTTGATAAGACAAAGAAGAAATGAAGATAAATTAAATCCTACAAGAACGACTGAAATACCTTGAAGTTCTCTCACATGTAAAATCCAAGACAGTCATACTGGCCATGGAGGAAAAGTATATATTTTGTAGAACTAAATGTATTGCCTAGACATATATTTTGAAGATTCAAAATGTTCATGTGAGAGTAGATGTTATGATAGATGTAATCAAGCTCTTCATCAGGCTTCTTTGAATTTAAATATTGAAAAGTATGGTAGAAGAAGGACAAGGAGGTAGTGATTTGACATATATAAACCAGTAAGCTAGCCTTTTATAGAATGCTTTAATGTGATCGGTAGTGTGGAGTTAAGCTAAGTGGTCTTGGGCTTGTTTCATCTTTATTATATAATGAAATGCCTTAATCCTGATATGGAGATGGATTGATTCTAAACCAAGTTAGAATTTTATTTGTGTCTTAACATTCAAAATACAAGTTTTGTATGTAAATACTTCCATAATTTAGGTCTCCTTAACTTTAATGGAAATAGGCTACTGACTCACTTGCTAAAGAGAAATAATTTTTGTTTTTAAAAAACTGATTGTCTGGGAGATGGATGGATAAATGGATATAGGTTTATTTATTTATTTATTGCAGGCTTTACTTTCTGTATTCACACATTAGCATTAGATAGAATTAATACTTAGAATGAAATAAGTTAAAAGGTTTCATATATCCTCTATGGCTAACATGTGCTTTTTTCCTTTCAGAGAAATGGAATGCCCGAATTACAGACTTGAGAAAGCAAGTTGAAGAATTATTTGAAAGAAAATATGGTATGTGTCTTCCTCCCCCATTCCCCAGTTATCCAGTTATATTTGAGTACTTCTAATAACTTTTAAAAAGTTTGATTTCTTTATGCCATAGAGCAGAGGTCTCCAAACTTGGCAACTTTAAGACTTGTGAACTTCAACTCAGGGGTGGGATTCAAAGTTTTTAACAACCGGTTCTGTGGGCATGGCTTAGGTGGTGGGCATGGCTTGGTGGTCATGTGACTGGGTGGACATGGCTTGGTGGTCATGTTATTGGCTGGGCGTGGCCAACTCAATATCACATCGAGGCACGCATCTCCTCGCCTGGCCTCTCGTGACTGTGGGGATGCTGCAACAGTCGTAAGTGTGAAAAAAGGTTATAAGTCACTTTTTCAATGCCATTGTAACTTTGAATGGTCACTCCACACAAACAAAGTACCAGCAAAGGAGGGGGGAAAAACTCCAGAGAAGTTCCTGAGACAGGAAGTCTAGTCCTGCCGAGAATGTAATAAGGGTTAACGGAGAGGCAGTTTCTGTAAGCAACACCAGAATGTTTTCTTCCTGCCTTCCTTACAGGATTAGGCCAGTAATTTCTTCTAACAACTAGTTCTCCAAACTGCTTAGAATGTTAACAACTGGTTCTAGCGAATAGGTGCAAACTGGTAGAATCCCACCCCTGTTTCAACTCCCAGAATTCTCCAGCCAGCATAGTTGAAGTCCACAAGTCTTAAAGTTGCAGGTTTGGGGACCCCTGCCATAGAGTCTTGTGCTGCCATTGTCCAAGAGCTGCCAGTGCCAAAGGGTGTTTATAACTGATTGGTTCTGCAGATTGCAATGGGTTTTAGTATTTTCTGCTTTACTGAAGGGCCTGCTGTTAGAAGTTTTTTTTAGACTTGGCTTCCTAAGAATGCAAATCTTCTGCATGGAATTTAAATACACTGCCAAGAAAAGCTGTACCCTGGGACCTGCACAAAATAAAAAGAGTATTAATATTGTATATTTTGTGGCAATTTATTTTTCTCCTGTGCGGTTTGAAAAGGCATCTATATATGAATTAATCTCCTGCACTGCTTGGAAGGCAGGAATCTCATGATAAGCAAAGCTAGTGTTAATGATGATACTCTTAATCTCTTCCTTCAATTCTGTTTCCCACTTGACTCAATTTAGGCTTCTCAAAAAGTTTTCATATTCTACTGCAGCTCAATTCTGTTCATACTTTTATTTCTCTTACATTTTTTTGTTTTGCACACTTTTTCAAAATTTTCTGTTTTTTAGTTATAATAGTATAAGTAAAAAATCTACCAAGTATCAGATTAAGGCTGAAAAAAAAGGCAAAAGGACTTTTGTCTAAGATATTTTACTGCTGGAGCCAGAGTGCTTTTTTCTTGGAAAATAATTATCCAAGGTTGCTGGATCCAAGGAAGGCATCTTCCGAACGGGATATGCAATCCCTACTTAAATACATTGAGACAACCCCTGGTATCAAAAAGGTTCTGCCAGCTTTCTGAAATTGATTACCAACAAATATGTGCTAACTGCTCAAAAGAGCCAGGAAGGGCAAGTATTCCAAGCTCTTTTCCACTTCATCCAAATCTACCAGCTGGAATGAATCCCAGATAATAAAACAAGTTCTTCCACATCCCACCTTAGGAAGAGACGTAGATTTTGGCAAATTTAAGTATAAATGGCACTTATTATTACGTTGTAGATTGAAGCATGAGCTTTTGTGCTCAGTCAAGTTCACTTTTAGCTTACTGGTGCTCCAGGTGTAATTTCTGCCACATCATCTCCTGAAGACCCTTAATATAAACCAAGATCTTCTGTCAGAAAGAGGTCATGTAGGAGCAGTTTTGTCAAGCTGCCACTCCTAAAGCAGAATGCCAGCTCCAGTCTTTCAGTACTCCAGCCAACACCACAAAACAAACACCACCTTTACCTTAAAGTAAAAACAAAACAAGGAAAAATAACAAAACAATAAATTAACAAAATAGAAAGTCCCTGGTGAGTTTCCACTCAGAGCCAAGTGTATCTGACATTTTGAAGGTGTTGATGTGCAGGTTTTGTATACTCCTATGTAGCTGCCTAACATTTAAAAAGTGGAGTCTAGAGGTAAAGGAAGGGGATGTGAAAAATGTATAAAATTAGGATGTTTTTATATTGGCTGTATAGACATCTTTTCCTTTGGGTAGACCTTATTTACTCCTAACCTATCTCCCCAATCTGCATATCACATAGTTCAGCAACATTTCCTGGCTCACAGATACTATTTCAGACTGTAGTACAATGGACCAGATGTGCCACATTCCTCAAATCCTAGAAGACTTTACAGTATTTAGGACTGGCAAATATTTTGCTATTCTGTTATTATTTTACTTTGGGGTAGCTGAGATCATAGTATGAGGCTGATTTCTTTTTTGATAAAAGAGAACAATTGCGAGATTAAAAACATTAAAAGTCAGTTTTCTAGCAGTGATAAGCCACTGCACAATTCAAAGATTCTTGAAATTTTAGAGGACCCTGAAATCACAAATTACTTGTCCTATTAATTTTGAATCTACAATTCTTCCTTAATTTTTGAATCAGTCCAATCTCTATGCATTGGCAGAATCCGTTAGATATTGAGGATTCTGAAGTGAACTGTAGTACAGTGTCTTCCCTTCCCTATGCAGAAGATTGGGAGACAAAGCTCTCTTTATTTTGAGTCACCTTAAGAATAAGAACTGAAACTCCTTCTTTCTTCTCTCTTTTTACTTCCTGCCAAATGCAGGTGTTGCTCTGTTCAATGGGTTATTTGCTCCCACCTCCTTTCCCCCTGAGAAATGATGAGAATACAGAAAGAGGGAGACGTAAGATGGTCCTATTACATTTTTACATCCTGACTCTAGATGAAAGCATCCTTTTGTAGGTGTGAACTGCAGGCCTACAGAACATATTTGTGAATAGCAAGTAAAAACTTCTGGGTTAATATGGACATGGCATAGATTTATAGTTGAGGTTTGCTATCTGTGTGAACTAATGTGATATTTCTGACCATCTGTAAAATGAATCAGAAAATAAAATATGAATTGATCTGGATCTGTACCATTTATAGCTTGATGGAATAGCTGCACCAGCAATCCAGATTTATGATTATACTTATATCTATAGAGGACTTGCACTGAGAGATTACAATGTTAAAGATTAGAAAAAATAAAATTAGTTAATTCTGAATCATAGTTTGACTATGTTGTATGTGTTAGAGCTCAAAACCAGGGTGCTAATATATTGTTAATTAAAATTACTATTGATAATTGATGCTGCTTGGCATCGGTTTCAGGTCTGGAACCTTGGGGGTCCCTCCTTTTATTTAAAGTAGGCTCCATTGAAACATATTGTTACGTTGGTTACATTCAGCATCCTTTGGGAGCAAATAGTTGGGTATTCTTTATTTAAACTGTAATATAATTTTTCCTTGTTTACATTAAAGCTGAAGCTATTAATGCAAAAGGGCCTGTATCTATCCCGTATCCACTCTTCCAATCTCATGTTGAAGATCTGTATGTGGAAGGATTACCAGAAGGAATTCCTTTTCGTAGACCCTCCACTTATGGGATCCCACGTCTTGAACGGATTTTACTGGCAAGGGAACGGATCCGATTTGTGATTAAGAAGTAAGTAAGTTGGATTTAATTTTGTGGACAAATACATCAGCCTTTTCTTTTTCCCCAAAAGAATTGCTGAGTTGGGATGATCTCCATTTCTCTTCCCCTTCTACAAGAACTGGAATTGAGTCAACCGCGCACTAAAATTTACCTATAAACAGGAAGGTACACAAAATTTTAAAAAAAGTTCTGTTTTAATCTTGGAACAAATCCCTACTTTCTACCAGTTCTGGGAAACCATTCTAGTTACCATTTGGCAAACACCATACCCACAACGTTTTAATGATTCTAAATTTTGGATAAAACATAATTGGAAAGGGCAATAGAGGAAGCTGCTTATGTATTCCTCTTTCTCTTCCCTTTTTCTCAGCAAGTGCTGACATGTCCTATCCTTCAAGCCTGTTCCCCCTTCATCCTAGAGTCTTCTCTTTCCTCCATCCCTTTTGCTGTCCCCATGTATGCATCAGTGCAACATACACTGCTAGCCTGATCCTCAGTCTTCCCAGTACTTTCCCCTCCTTCAGTTGCCACTGGTGACTCATGGCAACATCACCCAACCCTCTCCACAACACCATCTCATATTCCAGAATGCAGTCACTATTCATGGCCATCCAAAAATGTTTCGCTTCTCATCCAAGAAGCTTCTTCTTAGCTGAAGAAGCTTCTTGGATGAGAAGCAAAATGTCTTCAAAGGAAAACCAGAAAGTCCAGTTGCCTGTTGAAAAAGCACCTGTGAGACAACCATGATGTGGATGACTGAGAAACTCCATAGCTATTCATGGAAAGGGAAGATAGATGTTGAGAAAACTGAGGAGAGCAATCTCTGAAATATTCCACACTGAACACTGGAAATGATTGAAGGGAGGGAGAAGAGGCATAGGCACTGGGAAGATCAGGGCATAGGTAGGCTGATGGGATACACTATACTGGGAGCTGCTGAGAGGGGAGAGGGAGTGATGTGCTTCAGCCATTTCTTCCCTTTCCTCAACCATCAAACCATCAATCAAGTCTATAAGTTCCCCCTCCCTTCTACCTCCCATGCCCTCTTCTGATTAGAAACAAATTTGTACACAAACCAAAACATCTGAAACATATATTTTACTTGAGGCACACATCCAAAAACAGCTGTCTCATGCTTGAACAGTTTAATTATAGATCATGTTGTTAATCTTTACCTTTAAATCAAAGACAGACAGAAAAATGAAATTTGCTTTTAAGAAATCTAGAAAAATTAGGTTTGATCCTGAAGGGGTGGGGGGCGGGCTGGTAGATAACCAGGGGGAACTGGTTGTGCAATTTGGAAATCGAAAGGAGGATTTGAATGATGGAGGAGGTCCTATGCACAAAATGAGCATAAGTACAAGCACATTTAACATGATTCTTAACACAACCACTTTGAACAGTAAACTTTCAGAGAAAGGAGCTTGTGTGCATGTGATTTTGGCTCAACTATACCTGCTGATTATGCTGGAATATTTTAAGTTTCAAAATTCCATAACTGTGCGTTTGAGTTGTTGATGGTTCTTAACATCCATTTAATGTCACTATCGATAATATCGAATTATGCTGAGCTTATTAAAGGATTCCTAAAACTATTTGCATCTTTGTTTGTCAGTGAGGAATTTTGACCATTTTGCAACAGTGGAGCCAGGGCACCCGATAGTGAGTATCTGCTTCCACTCATCCTAGAGGCAGGGCATAGGTTTCTCTTAATCCTTCTTCCTATGGGAGGGGAATAGCTCCCTTCCCCAGTTCTAGCCTTGCCTTGCTTTGGGGAATAGATCTATACAAGGGTTCTGACAGCTAACCACATGTTAACATAGACCAGTGTTTCTAAACCTCAGCAACTTTAAAATAAATGGACATTCTGTCTGGGGAATTTGGGGAGTTGAAGCCTACACATTTTAAAAGTTGTTGAGGTTGAGATATATTGTTCTAGATAATCATTTCTTTTTTCCCCCTTTACTTTCCTCTCTATTTTTCTTTGTTTAAAAAGCCTAGTTGGCTCTCATGACTTAATAACTCACAAATGGAAATTCCTATCCATGGACAGTAGAGAAATTTCTCTGATGATGCAGCCAAAGAAGGGATTGCCCTTCAACCCATTGCCACATTACCTTCAGTAATGTGGCATGACCAGTATTGGTCATGACCAACATGACCAGTATTACAGTTACCAAGCCACGTGTTGCTTACAACTGCCAGTGGAGTTGTCATTGGTTCTCTTTAGAGTTTGTTCACCCAGATGCTACATGGGGTGGAAGATGGGGTCCTGGATACTCAACACCCCAAGGCCCCTCTTCCCCTCCATTATTGGACCATTTTCAATGGCTCTGCCAGGCACTATCCCTCTCTGCAGGTTCTATGCATCTTATATTACATCTGGGGCTCCAGAATATGGGATTGAGATTTCCAACCAGGCATGATTTCACTGGAATGAATCTACCCACCCCAGGAAGAAGGAGGGAACTCTTGTCTGCAGGGAAGGCACAAAGAGGAAGATGCAGAAAGCATTGCCCATCCCTGAGTCCTTCTTTTCCTCAGATTTGTCCTCATTAGATTCTCATTAGAAAGGGCAAGCACCAGAGAGAGAGAGAGAGAGAGTTCTAGCTTACATTTTTTGGCATCTGACTCAGTCATATAGAGAAGAGGAGGAAGAATTGTCCCTAGGTAAGAAGGAGAACTTAAAGCCAGTCCCTGAGTCCATCAGGATTTTTTGAAAGCAAATTTTCTACAAGTATTCAGGAAAGTCTGCAGGAGTCTTGCCTGTAGAAAACAGCTCTCTGTTCTTGTAGATCGGGGTGTCAGACGTGTGGGCCAGATGCGTCGTGCACTGGCCATGCCCACCCTCAGTTTAGCAAAGGTAGGAAAAGTTGTGACACATCACATGACGACAACGTGTCGTTGCGAGTTTGACACCCCTGCTGGAGATATTCTTGTGAACCCACTGATAGCAGAGGGGTTCCTGATGGCTTGCATCCCCATCATGTGTTTTCTATTTCCTGAGATATTTAATAAACTCTTAAAATTGGAGTGGAAGGTCTCTGGGGGAGTAAGTGGCACTCCTGCCATGCTATTAAGTTTTCAAGTCCATTCCTTTACTGGATACCTTTCTGGTGGCACTAGTCTTGGGACCCTAAAGAATAAAGATAGTGGAAATACCTCCAAACATGTAGTAGTCAAACTAGGACCCACTGTTTGCACAAGTTGAGCTGCGTGTGTGCATGCTGGCCTACTACTCCCGTGGCCCAGTACCTCTCTTCCCCCGCTCAGCTGGACCGTCAAGCTGCAAAGGTTGGGGACCACTGCTTTATGTGTTGAAATTGAAAGTAAACATAAAGCACTCCTGCTACATACTGAAAACCACCGTTCTATTGGATGCCCTGCCTTTGTAGGCAAACAGTCCTTGTATTTACTGTGAAAGCCTGTAGTTTGTAGCAGAGACAAGGCCTCCAGCTCGCACCTAATAATTACGGCAGAAAAGTTTCAGCCTCCACCCCTCAATCTATATCTGCCTCTGTATTCCTAATTTTCTCAAGTATTTTATCTTTGCGTCTTTTTCTGGCTTATTCTGAAACTGGGAAATAGCTTATCCTTTCCCACTGGAAAGTAGGATTAGAAGAAATCTAAGCCCTGCCTCCAAGATGTGTGGGAGAAGATGCCCACTACCAGATACCCTCTCTCTGCTTAGAAAATTAACTTTTATGGTAAGTTCAGTGTACCATCTTCTCAAGACAAACTTGGCTTATCACATTCCTGCATAGTGTATTTTCCTGTTGAATGATGGTGTTTTTAATTTAGGTTTATAAATGTCTGCTATAATTTGGTCTTCTCACATTATAAAACATGTTCTTGTTTAATTTCTCTGTGGAAATGAGGTGAGGTATATAACAAACAATGTGTTTACTATGGGCTAAAGTTAGCAATCAAAGTGGAATGTTGATTGCTGAAATACATACTTTGTTTGAATGTTTGCAGGCATGAGCTGCTAAATTCAACACGAGAAGATTTACCATTAGACAAACCAGTTACAGGAGGTAAGTGTGTGCACCTCAGTTGTGGCTACATTTGATGTAGATTATCTATTAACAATTATATTATTTAACTATGCTTAGCTGAGCAGAAACAGTTATACAATCTGACTTATTTCTAGTGGATTGACTCTGCCCACCAAAAATCAGCCCAAATTAATTTCATTGCTTTGAAAGATCTATATCCTGTTTTTAGAGACCTTTTCATAAATAAGCATAAATGAATTATTGCACACAGTATCGTTTTATTTCTAGCATTTGCAAGTAGTGAAACTGAAATTGTACCAACTAAAAAAATGGAGTACTTGGATCAATAGTCTGAATAAGTTTAAGGCTGTGTTTCTATCAGTCATGGGCATCTCTTCCTAACCCAGTGCTGCAAAAATGACAACTTGTATCATGATACCATGACACGTGCTCCACCCTTTGTACATATGCCAAGTTTGCAGTGTGTGTATGCATTCTCTTTTTTTCTCACATGTACATACATACCGATATTAATATCTCCATGTACATTGTGGATATCTATGCTACCAATATGGTGTAAATATTAAACGAGCTGAAATGTAAATTGACTTGTTTCCTGCTGAATTAGATATTTAGACTGTAATAGGTACTCTGAGATCAGAGGTCTATTTTCTGGTTGTCCTTTTGCCCTACTTACCCTTTTTGGTACTTGTCACATGACTAGCTATCTCTCTGGCACTTAGAAAAGCTGCAATATCTGCCCTTATTCATTGTTTTGTCCCTTATTATAGTTGCACTATCCTTGATAGCTATTACTTACAAATTCACTTATCAAAAGCATCTTCATCTGGCCTTTTCCTCTACCAAAATGATTCATCCTTCAAGATGGAAAGGCTGGCAAAGTGAAATGGAATTTTCTGAGAGTTGCCTTTGGAATGTTAACTATTTTAGTAAAATCTTTGTTTTCACCATTGATTATAGTGAAAGAAGAATGGTATGCCAGAATTACAAAACTAAGGAAAATGGTAGATCAGTTATTCTGCAGAAAATTTGGTAAGTACACTTGGTAGCAATTCATGTGCGTTGGTAACCTCTTTATAATACTTGAAAAAAATTCTACCAGTTTGGGCAAGACTCTTCTTTCTGTACTGGGATGCTAGTCTCTTATAATTATTTCTGAAAGAGGTGGACAGCTATTCCATCTACTTGATTTTGTGTACTATAAAGCATCCAGAGTCTTTGAATCAGAGTCTTTGAATCAGGTGATCTCTAAATCTAATTATAATTATAGATCAATTAATTATTAAAAATAATAAATTAATGTATTACTTTACTATGAAAATTCTGCCTTGTAAGAAGAAAGGAAAGATCATTTTTATAAGAGAAGGGGTGTAAAAAAATTAGCATCAAGTACAGTGGTACCTCAGTATCCGATTGCTTTAAAACTTGTCAAATTTGATACTCGACGCATTTTGACCCAAAAATGTCGTCCCAGTACTCATTGCTTATTTAGTACTCAATTCACTGCAAAAGGAAGTGGGGGACAGCTGCAGAGGGTGGACAGGAAATAGGCCATGCTGGGAAGGTCGCTGCAAAAGGAAGCAGGTGACAAAGGCAGACAGCAGAGAAGAAGTCAGCCATGCTGGGAAGGTCGCTGACATAGGAAAAGGGACAAATAGGAAATCCTTCCTGGCCGAAACAAACGGTTACATGGTAAATCACATAGTTTGTTTGGTACTTGTCCTTTTTAGTACTTGTTGCCTCTCTGAACCAATTAAAGATAAGTACTAAGGTACCACTGTATAAGTTTAACCTGTTTCTGAGATGCTATTTTATAAATCAGGACATTTGTAGTTTAGATCTTGTTCTTGCATGGAATCTGAGTGCTTTGTGTTGCTATGTTTTTTAATAGCTGAGGCCTTGGGAAGCACTGAACCAAAGGCCGTACCTTACCAGAAATTTGAAGCGCATCCCACTGATCTGTATGTGGAAGGTTTACCAGAGAATATTCCATTTCGGAGTCCCTCTTGGTATGGAATCCCTCGGCTGGAGAAAATTCTTCAAGTGGGGAATAGGATAAAGTTTGTAATAAAAAAGTAAGACCAATTACCTGTGCATTTCAATATGTTCTTATTACATTTGCAAGATAAAAAAACAATCCAAGTTTAAGCAATATAATATATATTAAGGGAATAAAATAATTGCAAGGGATTTATTGTATGTGTTAAAATTACAATGAATGATGCCATTCTCAAGGCTTTTTTTTTCTGTGTTATGCTGTTTAAATAATGGTTTCCAAAATATATACAAGCATCAGAACTAACCTTTATTCCAACCAAGCTTATAGGTCTTATGTACATCCCAGAAATGTTTTTAGAAAATAAAATTTTATGTAGGTGTTGCCTAACAAGATAAAAATGACAGCATATTTCAGAGCTAAAAGAGAACCCCTATCTTGTTGACTTTCTGCTAAATACATGTGCATCCCTTGTGTGAAAGTTGGGGACACCCGTTGAAAATCAGTCTATGGATTGTAACATTGTAAAATTATAAAACATTTTTTGTGTAGTCTTAACGATGAGTAAAACAAATGGGGTTTATATGTTTTAAATGCATTTCAAATTAATGAGTAGACACTGTCCTATTTTGCATTTTGAGCTGCTACAACCTAATAGAGTAGTTTTAAAATAATTTTCATAATGTATAATTCAGAAAAGAGACCCTAAATATTTGAAGGATAAGGACCATAGAATCATTATCTATATTTTAAATTCTAGGCCAGAACTACTCACAATCAGTTCCACAGAAGTTACTCAGCCAAGAACAAACATGCCAGGTAAGATAAGTGTTTCTTAAGATGATAAGAACACCTTTTCCCACTTCAGGTAGAGGTCCCTTTCTTGTTTCTCTTCCCATTTTATATTTAAAGATAAAGTATGGAACTTCATTTCTTTTCTTTCTGAGATAGCTTGATATTCTCCTTTGTTTTTACTTACCTACTGTGATTTGAAAGAAAAGGGTTTCATAGTGCTTACCATATAATGTTTGCAATCTTCCAAATGTTACAATTCCCAGTATTCCTCATCATTCGTCATGGGGGGCTACTTTGACTTAATTATAAGTGAGATCTAGCGAGCCATGGATTCCCCTCCTCTACCATAGCTTCTTCACCTCTGGCTCTTTGTTCTTGTAATTTGAAGCAATGTTACTAACTGGTTTCTGAATCTGTTGGCACATTTATCATGGTGGGAAGAAAAATGAAACCAAGAATAAATTCAGTTAGTAACCTCTTATGGGCTGAAGTGACAGTTGCTCTCATTTTACTCTTCAACTTAAAAAGAGAAGGTCTAATGCAGATTCTAAGACAGGCTATTCATTATTTTTGATAGAATTTGAGAACTCCTGATAAAGTTAAATCAATCCAGATATATTGCTGTATATGTAGGATTAATTAGATGGCATGCCAAGGAATGATTGGGTCTAACATAACGTAGACCTTTGCCTGAATTTTCAAGCACACTTATTGCTTTTTGTTCTCTGCAACAACAACATCATCTAAAAATTGACTATAAATTATAGTACTTCAAATCTGATTTGAATGACTGCCTGATCATTATAATGATAAGATAATTATAGATGGGAAAATAATATTTATGAGACAGTAAAATCTAATAATCAGTAAATGACAGCTACTTTTTTGTAATTAAGGTTTGATGGAAATAGAATGTACATCTATTAAATATCATTGTATCTTATTAAGGTGCAATCTGTATTTTTTGTTTTTATTTTCATTCCAGTCAAAGAAGATTGGAATGTCAGAATCACAAAATTGAGGAAACAAGTAGAAGAAATATTTAATATGAAATTTGGTAGGTGAAGCGTTATTTGTTTGCTAGGTAGTACTGATGTTTCACGTAAACATGCAGAATAAACTACCGTATAAACTGTATTCATAATTCTTGCATTCTGATTAATTGCTTTGGGCGTGAGTGAAACTGTACATGCCAAAGTTTCTAGAACTTCTATGAATGTTAACAGATTATTTAGTAAGAAATATAGTATATAAAGAGTATTGCACATTACTGTATCTCTGGAACAATTGTGATGCCTTGCTTTGATCTATTTTTGGATGTAGATCACTATTAATCCCAGTAGACTTTTGCATAGCTTGATCTGATTTTCACATGAAAAAAGTGGGAAAAGACAGCAAATAATTGTATTTATTCAGGGAGATACAAATAGAGCAGTATAAATGCTGGAGAACTATGTCTTTATGCCTGCCTTTCTTACTCTCTCTGAGGCAGTGGCAAGGAAATTAGTCTTGCTAGCAGAGGAGGAGATTCAGAATTTAGTTGTCTTGCTATGCTAAAATGAAATTTATATTGGATTAATGTCTGTGTAAGAATTCTGAAAAGATACTCTTGGGATTGGAATTATCACTCCAATTCACTGTTTTTAAAGGATGACTGACCAGAAAATGTTTTTTTTTTTTTATTGAGAGGTTCAACAAAGTTTTTAAAAGGTCCTTTCATTTGACTAAAGGAAAGTTTAGTGTTTTCAAGATTTTGTATACTTGGAATGGTATTACCAATACAATAACAAACAAAACCTGAACTTAATTAAGTAGTCTTAGAAAGATTGAGTAAATATCTGGTGGGTGAGTTTTATCTTTGAATGCCATTTCTATATGAGTTTGATCCAAATCAAATTCTTGCCTCCTTTGCAGCACAAGCTCTGGGTCTCAGTGAAGCAGTGAAAGTTCCTTATCCTGTCTTTGAGTCAAATCCTGACCATCTATATGTAGAAGGTTTGCCTGAAGGGATCCCCTTTCGAAGCCCAACCTGGTTTGGAATCCCACGCCTGGAAAGAATTGTGCGGGGCAGTGGAAAAATTAAATTCATTGTAAAGAAGTACGTGGGTACTTTTTAATGAGCTTGTTATTTGTATTATTTCTTGGATTTCATTTTTATTGTGCTGTCTCTGGTAGGTTTCTTAATTTAACAAGACATCTGTTTAATTGTGATCTTAGCCCATGTATCAATAGAGGTAGTTAATACGATTTTTAAATGGTTTGCTGAATCTTCGAAGCTAAGACAGTTGGGCACATTAAAACTTGCATTTTGAATGAGGTGCGGATAATCTTTAGAAAGCTTTCCCATTACCACAATAGATACCAAAAACACTTTTATTATTATCAATTATTCATTTCAAATGTGTGAATAAGATTGAAGGACATAATACAATCATAATAGGATCAAGAGGAGTAATGGTTATGTTCTAATTTCAACAAATAGAATTAGACAAATTCTCAATTATCTGGCTCAGTTATTTAGCTCTGGCTCTGCGGTGGCACTGTGTACATTTCTGCTATTTAAAATGGGTACAGTAGGTGATGCTTACGAAGTATTGACAAATTGCTTCTTAATCCTAACAAAAGAGATCACTTCCTTCTAGAATCCATTTTCCCTGCAAAATCTCCCCAAACATAATTCACTACAGTAACCCCATAGACCAGGGGTGTCAAACTGACAGCCCACAGACCAGATGCAATCATGTGCAGGCCACACACACCCCCTCAGCTCCGCAAATGGGAAAAATGATGCGAAACATCAAATGATGCGGCGAGTTTGCAGTGCCATAGAAAGATACCTTATATAACTTGAGTGTTTGTGAGAATGCTTTAGTAAAAATAAACTGTCTGATTTGTAGGCCAGAGCTTGTTACCTCATACTTGCCTCCAGAATTGGCTTGTAAAGTGAACACTTCAGGTAAGTGACTAAGAAGCTGTAATACTACAAAATGGAAAAATCTGGTGTTGAAAGAAGGATACATGCGTTTGAAAAATAAATTAAAAAAAAAGAGGTTTTCATTGTCTTAATATATTGCATCATATGTTGAACTTTTGAAAGCAGTACTGCTGAAATTTGTGGTGGCTATTGAATCACATTTTCTTTCCTACATAGTTTCCTATTTAAATTCAGATTTTGGGTTAGCATTGATTTGATGATGTTATTTAATTTGGCAATGAAACATTTGCACGAAAACAACCAAGTTTGGAGATCATCAAGAACCCCACTGTTTTGTAATAGTACCATTTCTTTCTGTGGGTTTGGGATGCTGGTTAACTGAGATGCATCCATTGAGGGAAGCTCCATGGAAGAAATGTTTTCCAAAGTGTGTCCCTCTTGTTCTAGTACAGGGGTGTCAAACAAAAGGCCTGCGGGCCGCATCTTGCCCGCGATGTGGTCTGATCCGGCCCACGGGGCCATTCTGGAAAATGTAAGGGGCCAACCCACACCGTTTTTTCCTATGATCAAGAAAACAACCTGAATACAAAAGCTTATCAGGTTTTAGATAGATAGTTAGTATAACAGATGGGAGTTTTAGCTTGGTTAGGAAAGAATGTTTTGTTTCATCAAAATAATAGTGGCAAAAAATAATTGGTTAGAAATAAAAAACAAGTTACTTCTTTTTTTCCAGTAGACTTAAAGAATCTTCATTTTATTTAAGGCCCCCTTGAGTAATGCTTTGCTTCCATTTATCTCACTGCTATATCTCCCCATGTGCCCCTTATCTAGGTCATCATAAAATGCAACAATGCAACTTCGTTAGAAAGGACAAAAGCCATTTAGTCAAAAAGCCATACAGTCAAACAGAGGAATATTTCTCCACCTATTAAATCTGTTGGCAGAAATGTAATATATTCATATTTTATTAATGATGTTAAAGTTTTCATGTATAACTGCCTAAATCATGCAATAATTAATGGTTTTTAATGTATACAAATAGTAAATGTCTCTGTAGGATCTCAGAGTCCCAGCAGCTCAAACTCTACACGAAGTCCTGTAAGCAACTCTAAAGTTCCAGAGATTGAAGTTACTGTAGATGAAGGTATGGAATTCACCCAATTATTTCCCCTTAGGGATAACTTTGGGATTATGTAGGAAATAAGTCCACTTGGAAATTTTTATCAGAACACAGCTCAAAATTGCCTGGGTATTTTGTTGAAACTTTGAAAAAAAAAATCATTCTTGGAACCAGTGTTCTGTGATGATCTTGGAGAATTTAAAATGATCCATTTCAATTGTGAAACTTCACATTTTAACAATCAAACATTCTGAATATCACTGCTTAAAACAAATAACTTTGTTTCAACGGAGGCTCAGAATTCATAGAATGCGTGTTCGTTACTGTAAATTTTGAAAACCAAAAGTTTGCTAGAAGATTGACATGTTTTGCCTTCTCTTGGAGAGCAGTTTCCAAATCTTGCTGAATCTTACCATACCAAGAGAGTTTTCTTATATAGTTCTTAATTTCCCATATGTATATTGGAATAGTGGCTTACTGAAATATTTTTAAATTGGGAATTGTATTTCTGGATTCTTGGGCAGTGAGCTTTGGAGAAAGCCTTAAAAAAGGTTAAGGAACCAAAACAGGTATTTTCTTTTCCTATCATGTAATTAGCTTGCAGTTGATGGGGCATTGCAGCCTTAAAAGGAGTTACTTAAATAGCTGTTTTTGCTTTTTAAATATGTGTCTTATTATTTAATTGCAACCACTGTGAGAATAATTTAAGGTAGATTGCCTCTTGTGATGTATCTTTTACATTCTCAGATGAAGGTATGTTATGCAGACTAGGCTTTTAGAAACACACTGGAAATTTTGACTGCATATTCAGGATTTCAATTTCATATGAAATTGAAACTTAAAGCTACTTCTAAAATGGAATGTATTTGTTATGTTCCTATATACCGTATAGGTCCTGCTAATAGGGTATCAACCTCAGATGTTAGAACTAATCCTCAAACTAATGGATCCAATACAGGCTTTAAGCCAAGAGGAAGAGAGTTTTCTTTTGGTAAGTTCATAAGGAAATTTTCTTTTACGTTAAATTAAGCTTCTTAATTTTATTAGAATTAGTAATTAGAAGATGGGATATTTACATGTCTATAGTTTTTGCATTAATACATTCTATATATCTTCAGCTATCCATTCTAGTTTGCTGCTCAGTAAATCCGATGTTGGTTGTTTCTCGATAGTAAAAAACCTTTGACATTTCAAGGTTTGTAGCCAAAATGTTAAATCAGTGAGAGAACAACACTAATAAGCAGTGTAATTTTATTGCATATTATGTGTTCTGAAATCTGTCAGAAACTTGTTCTGAAGAAATCCAACTGAGTAATGAGGAAAACAAAAATATAATAGGATTGAATAGTGATGGCGAACCTTTTCGCCACGAAGTGGTCAAACTGGAACGTGTGCGCATGCACGCGTGCCAGAGTGCTGGAAGCTGAAAATCAGCTGGCCGGTGCACATGCCCACCTAGCCAGCTGGTCTTTGCGTGTGCTGGAGCGCCAGAAACCTGAAAACCAGCTGGCGCATGCATGCCGGAAACCAGAAGACCAACTGGCAACAGTGCGCGTGTCCACAAAGAGTGCTCTGTGTGCCACCTCTGGCACACGTGCCATAGATTCGCCATCACAGGAATAAAATAATTTCCATTATATTTTGACAGAGGCCTGGAATGCCAAGATTACTGATTTGAAACAGAAAGTTGAAAATCTTTTTAATGAAAAATGTGGTAAGTGCTTTTTATCTCATTAAATATAATATGCTTAGCATTTTAGAAAATTTTATTAGGAAAATAATTAAATTCAGTAAAGCATCAACTAGGTAAGCAATTGAATTCCCATTTTCTGAAATGTTTGCCTGAATAAAATGGACTTAATGATGTAGAAAACAAAATTGAACACGCCCCAAATATTCCTTATGGAAGGAGTTCTCTATTGCTAAGAATGCTCTGTCTCTTATTCCATCGAGTCTAACCACACAATGGTTATATGCATTCATAATTCTGCAGCCTGATTCTCAAAGAATTAAATCTGTATTTGGCTATGTCACTTCACATTGCAGATAAGAATTCTCATTAGATAATATCCGCAAATCATTTCTTTCCACTTACATTTACTACTTAAAACATTACTGTTATAAAAAAATTATATGCTTAAATAAATAGAAGAAAAAAAACCAAAAATGTTCAGAAAAAAAGGGACAACAGACCAAAACATACTTAGATGGCTCAGTCTTGAAACAGAGCCCATACACTGCAGCATATATGCAGAAACTCTACAACAGTTTGTGTTACAGCACTTTAAAACTTCCTGACTTTAGTGTAATATAAGAGTCCACTGACTATAATCCATAAAGAATATTTAATTCCTTAATAACAGAATAATATTACCAATCTTCTGAAATTAAAAAAAGACATTTTGATTCCAAGAATGCCTATTGCTGCAAATTGTCTTATTTCAAAATAATAGCTGAAGTTTTAAAAAGTAAATATATTTTGCCTGTGTGCAATGTGCCTACCTTGAGTTTGGCATAGAAATACCGTATTTGCCGGTGTATAAGACGACTGGGCGTATAAGACGACCCCCCAACATTTCCACTCAAAATATAGAGTTTGTTATATACTAGCCGTATAAGACTACCCCTCTTCCACACACCTTCCACTTTTGCACTTTTTTTTTTTTTGATGCACTTTTCTGCTTTGGACAATTTTGAAATGAGCTAATCCAATTTTGAACCAAGAATATGCAAATAGCTATGGAGTTTAGAAATGAGTTTTAAAATATTTTTCATTGCTTACCATTAAGCGTAAAATATGTTGTAAATAAAATGAGAACACAGGAAACGTTCTCTTCTCAATACAGCTGATCTCTCTCTCTCTCTCTCTCTCTCACACACACACACACACACCAAAAACCCGGACACTGAAAAGGCTGCCAAGGAACAGTATATTCAATGCCTTCTCTTTAATCAAGAAACAAGGAATTCCTTAGAATCTTTTTTTTTCCCCAAGTGGCCCTCTTTAAAAAAAAAAAATGGAGGTAACACTTTCATTCAAAAAGTCTTCCAGTATCTGGAGTCGCTCAGACATATTGAAGTGAGGCAGGAGAGTAAGTGAAATTTGAAATGATCCAGCTACCGTTTTCTTCCTCCCGCCCGAAGGCCATTATCTCCACGTCAAAACGAACGAGGGAGGCAAAGAAGCCAAACACGCTAAAAGGATCTCTTTATTTTCCTACACAAGGTCACACCTACTTTTCCGCATTCAAAGGACAACCTCTCCTCACCACCACCACACACACACACACACCCCAATACCCGCAAACAATGTTCTGGGCATTAATCACCATTGCTACATTAACCTGGTAAATTTATACCCTGCCTCCCCCAGTGTTGCTTTGACAGCAGGATTTCACACAGCGGGGTGCTCGCCGCTCTCTTCTCCGCTCTCCCACCGTTCGCACATGTTGGAAGCACCGTAAAACCTGATAACCCACCCGGGGCTCCCCATCCTTAACCTACAGCCGCCCGCATGCAAAACCTGCGTGCAAAAGAAAAAAAGAAAAAGAAAAGTACGCCGCACGTGAGGATCTTCGAATCCTCTCCTCCCCACACTGCTAAGGAAGGAAGAGGGGGAAGGTTGCGCAGAGCGCGTGGCGAGTGACACCCGCCACACACACACACACACACACACCGCTCCCCCAGCCTCCCTCCCGGCTGCAACTCAAGCTCGAAGTGGGAGTCGAAGTCCTCCCGGCGTATAAGACGACCCCCACTTGGAGGCATGTTTTTCAGGGCAAAAAGTCGTCTTATACGCCGGCAAATACGGTACTTTGTGGTGGATGAATCATATCTTTAATTCGAGCATTATTATTCTGCTCTTAGTTGAAATAATTCTGAAATTGCTTGATGAAACATTCCTTAATTCACCCATTTTGACTCAAACCTACCAAACAGATGTGAAAACCCTATTAAATGAAAAACAAATCACTCACACATATTATTCTATTCTAGGGGAAGCTCTTGGACTGACAGAACCTGTTAAAGTTCCTTTTGCGCTTTTTGAATCTTATCCTGAAGATTTTTACGTTGAAGGCCTTCCTGAGGGAGTGCCATTCCGTCGCCCATCCACTTTTGGCATTCCAAGATTGGAAAAAATCCTCCGAAACAAAGCTAAGATAAAATTTATCATTAAAAAGTAAGCCAGATGAGTGGCCTTTCTATAAAAGTTAAATAAAGATGGGATTCAGATAAGTCAGTTACAGGATTTCTTAAAAGTTGTATTTTAATATATGAAGGATTGAACCTTAGGCCTTCCTAAGAGAGCAGAACTGTCCAAATAATCAAGTAATATTGAATTATACTCCTCGAAGAAATTCAATTTTACAAGTATGTGAACATTTACTTCCTTATTTTTTATTAGAAATAGTTGATTATTTAATTAATTATTAATTATTTTTCTCCGGTTAATACATGCTGTATATAATTAGCAATATAGTAAATTGACTGAGTGGCATGCTTGCCTCCTACTCAGAAGGTTGAGAGTTCAGTTTTAGGTAGCAGACACATTTCTTTCCTAAGAAACACAAAAAAACTATCTGCTATGAACTCTATGTGGTGTCAGGAAGGGCGTCCGACTAGTAAATGCTCGGCTCCAACCAGTCTCTCTGACTCTACTCTGAATTAAGGGATTTGAGGGTTTTAAAAAGGGAGGATAGTAAATTGACAGCAGGCTGCAAATTGAGTGTCACGTTACTGATACTGTAATCTTGTTGGATGGTGATGGTGACTAGAACCAGTCTCTTTGGCCATTCTTGCAACCAGTTAGATCTTCTGGAACTCCCATGGGACTCTTTTTCCAGGCCTGGAGTTAGGATCTTTGAGTAGTCCCTGCCAATTGTTTTCCTGGATATTATTCATTTGGCTTTTGTGCTTTAATGCAAAGGGAAGTAAGCAAATAATAATAATAATTCCATCTCTCCCTTCTTTATGGAATCATGCAATTTTCATTTGTTTCTGAATTCAGAAATGGTCTGGCTCCAGGGGATACTCTTAGTTTCATTAAAATTAAATAAAAACATTGGCTTTGTGCATTCCTCCACATCCTGGTAATCCCAAATGTGTTGGATTCCAATCCACAATACAATTGTCTGTAGGGTTTCAGTTGGGGGAGTCCCAACTCTGATGATGGGCTTCACATTGGAGAACACTAGATGACATGAAATTTTTTTTGTCTAATCTGTCTTTATTTCTTCAGCATGTCATTCTCCCCCCTTTTTTTGAGAGAGAGAGAGAGGAATAACCCCTTTCTGGTTACTTCTTGCTATAATATAATTAGAATTCAATCTCTGTTTTTGAAACACCACAAAAAACGCCTCTATGCATAGCATTTGGGTGAAATTACAATGAAAGTCTCTGTTTAGGATGCCCATAGAGCAGTTGAAATATTCCCTGTGTTTTGCTTTAGTCTTTGGCTCAAGGGTTACCTGACATTTCTGAGCTTCAACGAATGGGACAGGGTTTAAAAGGAAATGGGAATGAGGCAATAATTATCCTTGCTACCCTGTGATCAAATTTAATATTCCACTCTTGTGACACTTACATTGAGCTGCTTGTAATTTCTTTGCCCTTGCTTGTTGATTTTATTTCTTTATTTTCTTATGCCAAATCTTAACTGTGTTTCTTGGCAGGCCAGAAATGTTTGAGGCAGCAATTAAAGAAAATGCTACTGCTATTCCATGTCCTCAAAGTGAGTTTCACTTCTGCTTTGGCAGTAATTCTTTTGCATCAAAAATTCACAGCTATGTTGTTTCTTCTCAGGAACTGGGTGTTCTTAAAGAGTGATACAGATAAATCTACAGTTTTTGGAAGAGTCCCTAGAATTTGTTAGAGACTTTGGGCCAATCTTATTTCCAATCCCAGGTGGTGCATGAGTTAGAATGGTAATTGGAACCAGAATTTCTGTTGCTAAGCGATTGGTCAGAGCATGATATTAGGTGACCACATCACTTGGTAAGAACAATCCAGCAGTCCCTATTGTCATCATTAACCAAGGCAAGCAATCGCCCCAATCTAAGCCTCTCCCGGTTTGGTCTCTCCCAGCCATGACTCTTGGTAAAGTAAGGGACTGCCTTCAACTCCACCCCCCCACCCCCACCTGTCTCCCTCCATCTCTGCCGAGGTAGCTGCTGCCTATATCCAGCCTTCTTCCCAAGGCCCCGTGGTCTTGTCCAAATCGTATGTAGCTTTCTCATGAAGCTTTGAGAGACTGCATGTGATTTGGACAAGCTTGCACATGGTCTTGGGAAGAAGGCTTGGCATGGCCAGGAGCTGCCTCTTGAAGAGTCCAGCTGGACATGCCTTATTAGCAATGGAAGGAAGAAGATGGCAACGGTCAGCTGGAAGGTAGCAGGTCCACCAGAGCCCAAGACCATAGAGATGGCACAGTATAGACTAGAGGAAGTGCCCCTCCATTTGTAAATACAAGTGGGATGCCAAGCACTTGAGTTTTGATTATGTGACTTTGGGACATCACTACCATTTGTTCAGCACTGCTGAACTACAGCAGTTCAGCACTTCTGTAATTTTGAATGGTCATCAAATGAATGATGGTTAAGTGAGGACTACTTCTATATCATGTGAGAGGCCCCCAGATTTGATACTGATCTCCGCATCCATTAAGTAATATCTCCGTTTCCTGTGTACCGTGGTGTTCTCTCTGCAAAATTTCAGTAGATCAGCATGAAAACTGGGAGTGGGCACTGCATATCTGAGCCAACTAGTAACATTTCAGTTAGATTCTTGATCCAAAATGGATCTGCAGCTGCAGGGGAATAGTTTCAACATCAGCTGTGGTTTACTGACATTTTGCTTCATTAATTATTTATCCAGATCTCCAGCTGTCAATCTGTATGCTGGTCTGTATTTCCGTTCTAGTGCTTTTAACAATCAAAAAGTGCAGATCTCTGCAGCACTTTCACCCTTTTGTAGTAGGAAACAAGTTTTAATCTAGTTCTAGTTACAGCTGTCATCTTTCATCTGTGCAATCTAACTCTTGCGTAGTCAGTCGTTCTCTGGTTTATTCTTTTCACTGTGCAGTTTCATTATTAAAAATGAGAATAGCGTTTATTTGAGAGGTTTCGAGCTAACATTTTACCTCTGCATCTTTTCTAAGGAAGAACCAGCTTATGTAATACTGTGATAAATGCTGTAAGTGTGCCTGATCCAGTGGTGAACACAGCTGCTGGAGTAGAAGACCTTAACATCATTCAGGTGACAATACCAGGTACTCTGTCCACTTCCTATAACAGAGGTATTTAAAGCTGTTGAGTAACACTTTTTAAATTCATTTTACATTTTTGTTCTAACTCAAAAGCACCAACACTTTTAAAAAAAGAGGTAAGGGCAATTAATAGTATTTAGAACATTATTTTCCTTTGGACATAAAATAGACTCGTGTGCTTTAGGCTAACGATGAATAAAGGTTCTACCCAATGGGCACTCAACAGAATCAGCTACTAGCAACAGTTTAACTTGGGTCTCCTTTTTTACATTGGTACTAAAAAAAAATGGACTTACAACAGATGGCCGAAATTACAGCCATTGCAATGCCCCCATGGGCATGTGATTAAAATTTGATGCACCAACTCCCCAGCTGCTTATCCCCCCCCCCCCCAAAAAAAAGACACCCCCCCACACACAGAGTCTATGCCCTTTTGGTTGCCTGCATCCTGACTTGTGGGAGGGCAAGCAATCCCAGAAACACACTTGCCATTCCCCAGCAAGTGCCAGCAAGCATTCATTCACCCAATTGCCTTATTGTCCCAATCCCCCACTGGCAAGCAACCAGTAAGCATTTTGTTCAGTCCTGAGCCTGCCCCAGCAAGCATTCATTCACTCACTCAGCTGTCTTCTCTTCCTGTCCCCCACATTAATCTTTTACCTTTTGGAGCTGGCTGCAGCCAAAGCAGAAGTGGTTCACTACCCACTGTTTCCTTTTCAGACCCACCTTCATCTACAAACATTTCCTATATGTGTGACTAAAGCTGTGCCGGGTTACAAAGGTTTACATTACCTTTGCTGACTCCTTTTCGAGCCCACGTTCTCCCAGCAAATGTTCCCTACACGTGTCTAAAGCTGTGCTGGGTTAGAGAGCTGCCTCTCATAGGAAACATTTGTGGCAGAATCTGGGTCCAAAAAGGTGACAGCACAGCCAGGGATCCACTTCTGCTTTGGCGCAGCTGGATGCAAAAGGTGAAAGGCTGGTGTGGGGAACTGGAGTGGTGTGCTTCTATTTTTCGTCTTGCTGGGTGCAAAAGGCGAACAATTGATGTAGGAAACTGGGAGAGAAATAACCGCTCCTGTTTAGATGCCCGGTTCAATGTTCATTGGAACACTCTGTCTGCAGGCAAACTTTAGGAGAGGGACAAATTATTTTTATTTTTTGTTTTGGGTGTTGGTATATGTATGTCAGGGATTGGTTGGAAATTAAAGTTGAGATGTTTCGTTTGAGGGCATCTTTGTGTTTTCATTGTTATAAGGACACTTAAGACTTAAGCTTACCTGTTTGCTCTGATTTCCATTGCAAAACTGCAAGGCATCTGTCAGTAATTTTCAGTGCTTTCCAACTGGATCTTTGCAAAGCTTGGGGATTCTTGGGGGATTACAAGTTACTGTTCTCTAAACCAGAATTTAGCAGTTATGCCTGTACAAGAATTGCCTTGGGCTCAAGAATTCCGCCTCCTCTCTTCCTATGTAACTAATAGAAATTCCAAAGCTTTTCTTCTCATTTTACTTATCCACAGTTTGCTGTTGTCTGCAGCTAAAGATTTACTCAGTTGCAATATCTTCAGGAATTGATTTGGAATCCAGTCATATGAAATAATCAAACAAAAAATGAATTCCTTTTGGGATATCTTTTTTTTTTTTTAATAAAGTTTTATTTGGGTTTTCACACATACAAAATACAAGTAAAACATCTTTTTTGAAAATAGCATGGTCCCGGGTTGAACTTCTTTATACAGACACAAAACTCAATTTCATGCTCCTTTTTGTGTTCTATTCCATATCTTATACTATTCTACATTTTCTATATAGTTTTTCCCCTCTTTTATTTTTCTCAATTTTATTTTGATTATCTCATCTCAATTCAAATCATTATATTTATACTTTTGTCTGTTCTGTTTCAATTTCATATTATCTTTTCTCATTAAACAAATTTTCTCCTGTAGTTACTAATTGGAGTATGACACCTTTATATCTTTTAATTACATCCATTCAACTCTTATTTAAACTTCAATATAAGGTTATGACTTTCAATATAATACATAACTTCCAATCGAATTCTGCTTGGTACATTCTTATAATACACACTATATTCTTTTTAAAAAAAGGATTATAAATATATGTAATTATAAACCCTGATTCCATTCCAATTCAGTTCTATCATTAATAATCATTAAAATCTTAACATCTTTAACATTTCTTTTCAATTAAATATCATACTTCCTTAAAGACACGTATAATCTCCATAATTAATTTTTCCCTTGTTTCTTTTGGGATATCTTTTTAAGGGCCTACAAACCAGCAGCCATGAGCAAGAAATCAGTCACTACCTTAGTAATGTAGCATAGTTGAGCAGTGAAGAGGATATGTTCTGTGCTTCTGGTCTTCCTTCTCTATATTTCTTCAAGCCCCAAAGAACAAATCAGCTGGGCCAGGATTAAAGCACCATCCACTTCCAGGAGATAGAACAACCCCAAATAGTTCCCCTTAAACTGATCATTAGGTTGTCTTAAATCTTTAAAAGTCATTTAAAAAAACAACCATACAAATAAATACAGTAATTGCGTCTTTACATTTTGCAGATGATGATGAGAGAACTTCCAAAGTAGAGAAGGCCCGGCAGCTGAGAGAGCAAGTGAATGATCTCTTCAGTCGAAAATTTGGTAATTTGTGCGTTTCCTCTTCAGAAAGTCAAAACAATTGTCTTCTCGGCCTTTGAATCCATCGTTTCGCTGAAACAGAAAACAATCTTCACCATTTTTGAAGTTCAAACAAAGGGGAGATCTATAAACAAACAAGAATTTAATTCTTGTGTTTTGTTTTAAGCAGCTGTGGATCCATGTCCTAGTTATAGTAGCAATTGGTTTTAGAGTGGGTTAGGCGGATTTATGTGGGATCAGGTGTATTTCTTATCAGAATCACTGCACAAAATGGCAGGTGGGTCTGTGCTTGAAACTACTGAGGAAATGTCCCAAAGGTGCTTTTCCAAGAGGCACTGGGACTTTCTGGTTTTTTCTTTGAAGATACTTTACTTCTCGTCCAAGAAGCTTCTTCAGCTTCTTGGATGAGAAGCAAAACATCTTCAAAAAAAAACCCAGAAAGTCCCAGTGCCTCTTGGAAAAGCACCTTTGGGACAACCATGACCTGGATGACTGAGAATCTCTATAGACATTTACTGATAAAATGGAGGATGACAATGAAACTACAGATGAAACATTGACTAGAATGAGAGGCATTCAGGATTGCTTGATGCATCTATGAGGAACTGTATGCAGTGGTAAAATGAGCTGCTACATGAGAAATTCTAGCACTAAGTTTTTAACTTAATGTTAGAATAAGTAAGAGCAAACACATGGTTTAAAAGGAGAATTTACTTAGAACAGGGTCACACTTTCTTCCCTTCCCCTCACAAAACTGGTGCTCACAGCCAGCTGCCTTCTAGTTCAAGGCCCAACCATTTAAACCCCACTTGCTCATGACTCCCCACTACAATGAATCCTACCTCCAGAGTCAGAGCTACCCACCAGGAAGCACCTGCTGCTACTGTGGCAGCTCAGGGTTCTTGCTCTCTTTTGCAATGATTTCCCCATCCCAATTTTTTCTATTATTAACTTGGTTACTTTTAACACTTTTGAAATCAAAAGTAAAGCTGAAGCACTAGTATCAAAATAATTTTAAGAATGTAGCTAAGTTTTTAAAAGAAATCCTATCCTATCCCAGGCTGCATAGAATAACAGAGAAAACAGCCACACATCTCCAGCAGAAATATTATCACAACACAAATAGAAAATGAAGATTAAAGGCTTTAGGGAATAAAAAGGAATAGACCTGGGATTAAGAAAAAAGCACCAGGTAAAAAGCACTTTGGAGAGGATATGCTAAAGATAGGGAACTGTTTCCCTAGCAGCCATTGGCCATACCAAACAGAGCAGGACCTCCATCTGACAGTCATATCTGGCACAGGAGAAGAAAATCCTTCAGTGTAAGATACAGCGTTGTTTGACACAAAGTGTGCATTTTGAGATTTTGATCTTTCATAATGGTAAGCTTTGATAACTACATTTTTAAAAGCAACTGTTCCTCTAAACAAAAATAATAATTGCTGAGAAGCAAATAATAGGCAGAAGTTATTGCTTTCATTTCCTAGTCGTGAAGTTCAAAAACATCAACCATCTATTTGACTACATCTATTTGATTATTATGATAAAATTGATGTGTGCATGATAGATCTTATCAGGATTTAATTTTTTTTAAATTATGAATAGGTCATTTGAGGTTTTCTTAACGCCACACTATTACTATTACTACCTTGAATGAACAAATCAACATGTAATTAAATATTTGGTTCCTTGTTATATGTAAAAAAAATAGTCATTTGAAGTTTTTTCTCACAATACTATTCTTTCTCATAAGTACTATGCAGTTATATTCCAAATAGGTTGTTTGTTCCTCGTGCATTTTCATCATCTTTTTCCCAAGGAATATGTATCTCTGAACCCAGAACCGTTCACTCGCCATCTTTGATAAGCTCCCTTTCCTCTTCTGTAGGGGAAGCCATTGGTATGGGATACCCTGTGAAAGTCCCATACCGAAAAATCACTGTCAACCCTGGCTGTGTGGTGGTGGATGGAATGCCCCCTGGTGTATCTTTTAAAGCTCCCAGCTATCTTGAAATCAGTTCCATGAGGAAGATTCTGGATTCCGCGGAGTTTATTAAATTTACTGTTATTAGGTATGTGACTTTCAGCAGTATAGTATTTAGTGTAACCTACGTATTTTAATTGTATGTTGAAAGAAGCTGTTGTAGATCAGGATGTTGGACTGGGCCCACAGCATGCTCAGGGCTGGGAAAAGCCAGCAGTCTTCCCAGTGGCAGGCAGGGTCTTAAGAGAGCCCATCTTGTCGTCTTCTAGCCTCTGTTGTCCTCAGCAGCCCAGCCTTCTGCAGAACTCTTAAAAGAAGATGTGGTGACAGCATTGGCAATTGACCTAGGGAACGGATCACAGTCAAACAGTTCTAAGGAATTTTGAAAGATCAGGAGGGAAGTTCTCTAAATTGAGGCTTGGCCTGGAGACGAACAATTCTGTTTCTGCCTCTGACCTGTAGACATCTCTTCACATTCTTAGGCTGTACAGGTGGTCCTTGACTTACAACCATTAATTGAGTGACCATTTGAGGTTATAACGGCACTGATAAAAGTGACTTACACTTATGACTGTTGCAGCATCCCTACAGAGACCTGATCAAAATTCAGAGGCTTGGCACGTATTTAGGACAAGTGCAGTGTCCCAGGATTACAACCTACAGCCATTTTTGACCTTCCCAGAAGGCTTCTGACAAGCAAGTCAGTGCGTGTGGGGTGTGTGTGTGTGTGTGTGTGTGTGTGTGTGAACCAGATTCTCTTGATGACCATATGATTCATTTAACAAGTACAGTGTTTAGCTTAGCAACCGTGGCAAAAAGATCATAAAGTTGGGCACATTAAAAACTGCCTTGTTTAGCAGTAGAAATCCCAATCCCAATTGTGGTCATAAATTGAGGATGGTCTATAATTTCTAACCACTTTAAGTAGTGCAGAATGGGAAGATCAACTCTTCTTTGGTACAATGGTTAGAATGCTTTATAGCTATCAGGCTTTGTATAATCCATCTTGAAGAAGGGTTTGGCTGACAGCTTCTTCTCTCATCCCCACTTAAGACAAAGGAGAACTGATTTGAGGAGATATTTTCAGTATCAGAGATAAGTGTTGTCCTTGAGGTTTGCCCTGGGTAGAGACAGAAATAGAATTTTTGGAATGCTTGCAATCAAGGATGGAGTTAGCCAAGTTCTGGAATTCAAGTATGGTAAAAAAAAAGGGGGAGGGGGATAAATATAGGTATGGTATTAGGTGTTGAAAAGAACATGCAAAACTGAAAGAATTAAACAATTCAATAAAACAGGAAATTATTACTAGTTTGAACTGGGCGTGAAGATAGGGCTGTGTATTTTTTATGTTGAATATTTCTTATTGGACTTGCTGAATGGTTTAGGACTTACAGTATTGGTAGAGCACAGTTGAAGTTTCTAGATTCCATTAATTCAACTATTTGTTGCATTTATATTCCGCCTTTCCTCCAGGAGCTCAAGGCTGTCTACATTATCCCCCTTCAATTTTATACTTGCAACAACCCTGTAAGGTATGTTAGGCTAAAAGTCACCCAGGGTATTTTATGCCGGAGTAGAGATATGAACCTGGGTCTCCACATTCCTAATCCAACACACTAACCACTATTCCACACTGTGATTGGTGGCTGGGAATGAAAGAAGTTACAGTCAGACACATTTGGAGGGTATCAGGTTGAGGAAGCCTGCATTAAAGTAACACAAGAAGAAAATTGCACGGTTTTTGAAGATTAAGTGGGTTTATATTGGTTCTAAAATCAAACACTTAAAATGTTTCTTGGAAGTCATCAGTGGAAATTTGGATTAAAAAATTTATTTCTGAGAATTGAAATGTTGCATTGTTTTTCCAACAGACCATTCCCTGGACTTGTAATGAACAACCGTGAGTATTTCATTAACAAAATAAATCTTTATAAACATTTTATTAATTGCATTAACTCATCTCATTGTTGTACACTGCTCTGGGCAGTGTAGAAACAACTATGCATTCCTGTCATTTCTACAGTGAGTTTAGAGGTTTTTTTCCTGCTGGCTTACCCATTTTAAAAATAATCCATCATTGCCCAGATACAATACAGTACGTCACATAGCCATTCAGCAATATGCTGAAGGATAAATTTCTCAACAATTCTTTACCTGTAGTTGATTGTCATTTTGGTTTGGCTGCATCAGCATCCACAGTTCAACCCTACATATTATTTTATTTTAGTAAAATCTCTAATCCTCTGCAAACAGGCTTCTAAATTGTAGGTGGTTCAAATATACCCCAAAATGTTATTGCAGAAAAGGGAAGTGATTTTAATAAGCTCAGATTTTATACAGACAGCAACATTGTTCTGGTGTTTTTTCTTATCTGAACTGCCAAAACATTTTAACAGTTTGCACACTGAAACTGAATAAAATACTATATCTCTATGAATGACCCTCAGGTACTTCTGAGGAGCATTGCTTGATTAAAAGTTTGATTCTGGTCCTGTTTGTTCTAGAAATTACTGAAAAGGCAGAAGCAGAAGTCCCAGCAGTCACTGTGCCAGCTCCTGAACAGGTGATACAAGGTAAATGTTACAATTATGTTCATGGCTCAGTAATTACCAGCAGGATTTCCAAGGAAGCTTGTGCTCATCACGTTTCAAGTTTCATGTGCTAATAATTGTATTATTATGTTATGTTAATACAATGCATTCTAATTTTTATTTATGTTTGGAGGAGATGGCCCAACCCTCCATTGCAGCATTGTGGTAGAAGTAGAATGATGTAGTTTTAGATGTTCTTCTCCAAAAAAAAAAAAAAGGCTTTAAAGACTTCTGTATAGAGTGGAAACAGTCATTCAAAGGCTACAGTCATTGACAAAGCAGGTTGATAAAAGTTGGCTACCAGTATAGAATTAATACAAATATCTGCATGTATTTTCTTCTAGAGCCAGTTGAAGCAGACCAAATAGTACAAGTATCTGTGGAGGAAGGTAAGGATCTGTGATCTAATGAGAAGAAAACACTTGCTATTTGGATAAGTGTGTCATGTCCATGAAGCTAAAAATAAAGTTAAATCACTTTTACACCCTTTGTAAAGAATCTTGCTAGCTTTTCTAATTATGAATCAGTGACCATATAATCATACGTGGGTTGGGTGGTATCCTATTCTTAAATTGCAATGTGTCTTAGGTTCAGTGGGTTTTGTGAATCATATCCCATTCGTTGCTTTTCTTTCTTTTTTTAAACTACTTTTTTGGAGTTTATTACGATAACAGTATGAGCATCAGGGAAACTTAGCAGCCCATCTGTTTTGTTAATCTTTGGACAGATATAAGATCTCTGTATCTCTTGTTCTTCAATGTCCTTCGTGTTGTCTAAAAGCAGCCAAATATTCTTTGTCTCCACAGACTCAGTACAGACTGAAGAACACACTCAAATAAAGCAGGAGCCAGATCCAACGTGGTAGACCTGACTTGCATTAGGGTAAAGGACAGTCATACACAAAGCAGAGTGGTGGGTGGTATTCAGATACTTTTCTAGGTAGGAGATGGACTCCCCACTGTTGCTGTGAATGCAGAATCTATGATCTGACTTCCATTTATATTGGTCCTGTAACTATGTAGATCACTTAACTTGGCGGAGTCCCTCTTATCGTCTTTAAGTTGTGCTCCTTTTGTCCTTGGGCCACTTGCTAGTCCTCCTGAAACTTTAGAGCAATCTTCCACACCCCAATGCCCTCTGTATGTTTTGGATGACATCGTCTCTGCCCATTGGCTTTGCTGGCTGGGGCTGATGGGTGTTGCAGTCCCTGTCTGGAGGGCTTAAGATACCTAACAGGAACCAAGTTAAAGTGAATGAAATATGTACAGTATGCAAAAATAGCCATTATTTTCATAGGGCTTCTAGTAGCAGTTTATTTAACTTCAGTCTCTGCCATTTTGTTTTTTCCTCCTCAATCTCCAATCAAAAGCAAAAACATCAAGGCTTGAGAAGAGTTTGTGGGGATGACTCTGGCCTGTGTAATATAATTGTATGAGAGAAGTACCTTCTTTCTGTCCTGTCCTGAAGTCTATGGAGACTCTCAATCATCCAGGTCATGGCTGCCCCAGAGGTGCTTTTCAAAAGGCAACTGGGTTTTCTTTGAAAACGTTTTGCTTCTCATCTGAAAAAGCTTCTTGGGTGAGAAATGAAACGTTTTCAATGAAAAGACAAAGTCCAGTTGCCTTTTGAAAAGCACTTCTGGGATGTCCTGTCCTAACCTACCCCATTCCTCCCTTTCTTTCTTCCTAGACAGAAATCTCTACTTGGGTCAAAGGTCCTGGGACTTGTTACAAAACATTTTAAATCCCAGGCCTAATTGAGAAGAGCTCATGATGGTTACTTTTTTGCTTTTGCTCATAAAAATCAGCAGGGATTAGCAAATAAATAAATCTGCCTCCTAGGTGAATAAGCCCCTAGATGCATTTTGCCTTTTTTTTTTTTCCTTGAAGAAGGATGTCCACCATAGTTCAGATTAATTTAAACTAGGTGGGGGGAGTTGAAATTTGTCTGATTTTAATATCTCTTTCTCCTTTAATGGCTAATTGGATAATAGTATCTGTATATTTGAAATAATTTTTTCCTATATCTCTCAACTCATATGTTTTTAATAAATAAATAAAAACTGATTTCCTGAGCTGCGATTTCGTTTGAACGTACAAAGAGTATGATGGTGGGAATCCATATCATAATATGTCGGGAAGCTTGAGGCTGGGCTTCTTACAGGGATAATAAGGCCAGTGGTTGTGACCTGTCCTGCCCTCCGTCCCACAGATTCACCCCAAGGAAGGAAGTCCTGTGGCTTTTGTACAGTAGTAGGAACAGGTTTCATCAGGTCTCATGATTTCAACAGCCACCCAATCCAATCCAATAACCTTTTCAAGCCCCTCTTCAGCCAGCACCGATTCTTCTTTAGCCAACACAGGTGGCAAGAGACATGGCAAACTTTCCTACCCTGAAAATTCTGCAATATTGCAGTGATCTAGCCACAAGGTGACCAAGGCATGACTGACTGAAGGCTTCTGATCTTGGAAGTTGCACAATTGATTCATTAGACTTACAGGAAGCTGTACAAAAGCCACAGCTGCTACCTGCTCATCAAGCACGAGAAAACCCTAACCCTAACCCAAATTGCACACATCATTGTACTATTATTACATACAAGGTCAAAGATGGAATACACCCGTATCTGGGCAACACCCACAGACATTGGGTCTCAATAGGACTGAGTCGGAGATGGTTGCTCGCGTTATGTTTCTTCCATCTTCTGACCAATAACAATAGCAGTAGCAGTTACTTATATACCTCTTCACAGTGCTTCACAGCCCTCTCTAAGTGGTTTACAGAGTCAGCATATGGCCCCCAACAACCTGGGTCCTCATTTTACCAACCTCAGATGGAAGGTTGAGTTAACCTTGAACCTGGTGAGATCCGAACTGCCAAACTGCTGGCGGCCGGTGATCAGCAAAAGTAGCCTGCAATACTGCACTCTTAACCACTGCACCACCGAGGCTCTGAAGTTATGGCAGGAAAGGGCAGAAAACTGTTAGTTATTTGACTCCTGCCTGAGTCAGATTTCCTGCAAATCCAGGGGTAATTGAAATCTCCCATTGTCAGTATCACGCGCCTCTTTGAAAACGAGAAAGACCTCATCCGTATCTTCCACTCTTCCAGGCGATCTATTAAAACCGTCCCACAACAAATACTGTTTTTGTTTCTCTCCTATTCTTACCCAAACACACTCATTGGGATCAGCATGTTGTGATTAATGAACTTTGGTATAACTGTATCACTTCGTTAAAATTTAGAGGATCTCTGACTTGAGATCACCCTTTTACATTTTAAAAACTAAGGACAAATCCCCATTAATTGGAGAAAAAGAACCATATACGTTCAGAAAAAGTGTACAATATAACAACAACAAATGCACCTGAGGGCTTACCCTCCACCCTACCACAACTCAGGGGAGAACAGATTTTCAAAGACTTTTGAAACTTCTTCATGGAAGGAGCCCTGTGATATTCAGACGGCTGGGATCACAACAGACCACTCGCTTCCTAATCCTGATGGCTGATGCTGTATAGCAGGGACTTCAACTGCAGCTTTGCTGGCTGCAGAATTCTGGGAGTTGAAGTCCACAAGTCTTAAAGTTGCCACGGTTGGAGACCCCTGCTATATAGCACATTGCTTTTTTCAGTTCATTCTTTGCAATTGTGGAGCATTTGTTATATAGGTAATCCTCGACTTACAACCACAATTGGGGAGCATAATTTCCATTGCCAAGCAATTCAATGAGTAGTATCTAATTTTATAACCCCTTTGTCACAGTTAAAACAAATCCCTGCAGTTGTTAAATGAATTCTGCAATCATTAAGCAAATCTGGCTTCCCCCAGGAGTCGGCTGGGAAGGTTGGAAATGGCAATCACAGGATCTTGGGATGCTGCAATCATTGTAAATATATGCCAGTTACCAAGCACCCCATATTGATCATATGATTATAGGGATGCTTCAGTGGGCGTAAGTGCAAGGAACTGGTCATAAATCACTTTGTTCAGAGCTGTTGTAACTTTGCTCACCAAACAATGACTCTAAGTCAAGGACTTCCCATAGCTAAAAGTGTACAGCAACATGGCTGCTTTTCTTATTCTCCAGGCTGGCGAGCATTTTCTTTCCTCAAGCATTTCATTCTGACTTTTTCCTCTTTAATGGAGCCAAAATAAGATCTTTTCTGGTTTCACACCTGGCCTCTTGAGAGGCTGTATGTTAATTAAGCCTAGAATTTCCTCACATGCATTTGGCAAGTCACATCTTTGCATGTTTGTCGTTTGTGGTCAGAGCTGCTTTTTTTTTTTCCCTTTGTGTGTCTAATAAAAAATAATGAAGCACAAAAAGGTAAAAAGATTTAAAGTTTTGTTAGCCGCCACTTTCCAAAATTATACCAAGAAGGGGAAGTGGCTGCGCTAAAATGTTTTTCCTTTTCTCAGTTTCACTCTTAAAGCCAGGTGTTGGTGGGAGTCACAATAGAAGATTTTGGAAAGACCTGAAGGCTATTCAGAAGCAAGAGTGAGAAAAAGAAAGCTGAAACTCTCATACTTTGGCTGCCTAATGAGAAGGAAGGACTCAAGGCTGGGAAAGATTGAGGGGAATAGAAGAAGGGGACGACAAAGAATGAGGTGGCTAGATGGAGTCACTGAAGCAGTAGGCGTGAGCTTAAATGGACTCCAGAAGATGGTAGAGGACAGGAAGCCCTGGAGGAACGTCCATGGGGTCGCGATGGGTCGGACACAACTTCGCAACTAACAACAACAACAAAAAACTTTGATCTGATATTCTTGCTGTCTAGTCCTATGAGAATCTCATATAGTACAATTGTTCTCATATAGACCAATTTCCTTGTTGAATGTAGATTATAAGATTGTCACTACAGTATTAGCTGACAGGCTGAAGAAATGTGTTCTAGATGTTACATACACAGGCCAAACAGGCACACCAAGTTAAAATCTAAAAGAAAATTGGTATTAAATATATACTAATATACATTAATAATTGTCCATTAATATTTAAGCTAAATACACCATATCGCAATCTCTGCATGTCAGGAAGCAGAAGGAATGTTTTGTCACCTTGACGTGAGAATATGTGGTTTTCTAAGGAAAGATAGTGCTTCTTCATGCAATCTGTCTTGTTTATAAAAACAAAATTATCAGATGTTAAGTCTGAATTAACACTCGGTCCAGGTTGTTTCAGCTGCAAGAAATCAAAGCAGAACACACCTTTGTGTTGCCTGTAAGTGAGGAATAGTGACAGCAGCTTGATTTGGCAACTTGCAGAGCAGAGGAGGTATTCAGCAGGTTCTGACCAGTTCTGGATTACCGGTAGCGGAAATTTTAAGTAGTTCAGAGAACTGGCAAATCCCACCTCTGACTGGCCCCACCCCCATCTGCCTCCCGAGTCGCAGCTGATCGGCTGGGTCTTCTTTTGTTGCCCTGCACAGGAGAATGGAGCTGGAAAGCAGGTTAGTGGGGTGGGGAGGGAATGGGGATTTTACAGTATCCTTCCCCTGCCACGCCCACCAAGCCACGCCCACAGAACCAGTAGTAAAAACGTTTGAATCCCACCACTGATGCAGATCAATAAGGAAGACGCTGCAGCCATCACTTTTTGACTTCTTGTGTCTCACCAAGGTCAGTCTCATCTCCTGAAGAAAGGTTACTTTACTCAACCATTTTCACAGAAGCTTGTTTCAAAGCAAGCAATCCGCAAAACCTTATGCAACAATAGTGTCTCAGTTGTGGTGCAATAATTTATTCCATCCTGTTACAATAACCACACCTAGGTCACCAGAAGCAGAACTTCTGCAGGCACGTAGGCATGAGATGTTTTGTGGAATCCTGTCCACCGGCTTGTGTGTTTGGGAATGTGTAGAACCCAAGTACGAGAAAAGTAGACAAACAGAAGTGTGACACTAACAGAGTTACCCCCAAAACCTTAGACTGTCTACTATTGACCTCACCCCTTTTCTAAGAGGTCTATAGCACCAATGTGCCTACCATCCCATCCTATTGTTTCTTTTATTTTTCTTATATGTACCCAATTCATGTATTCATAACTATGTATATACTTATACCTATTATCTTGTAAGCGATTGACAAATCTAAATAAATCAATAAATAAACAAATAAACACTGGCAGTCTTCTAGTCCAAGCCCCTGCTCAAGCAGGAAACCCTACATTTCAGACAAACGGTTGTTCAATCTCTTCCTAAAATCCTCCAGTGTTGGAGCACCCACAACTTCTGGAGACAAGTCATTCAACTGATTAGTTGTTCTCACTGTTAGGAAATTTCTCTTTGATCATAAATTGGACCTCTCTGATAATCTTCCATCTGTTACTTCTTGTCCTGCTCTCAGGTGCTTTGAGAATAGGTCAACCCCTTCTCTGTGAAAGCCCCTCAAATATTGGAATACTACTATCATATCAACCCTAGACCTTCTCTTCATTAAGATGAGACATTCCAAGTTCCTTCAACCCATTTTGGTTTTAATCTCCAGTCCCCTAATCATCTTTGTTGCTCTTCTCTGCACTTTTTCTAGAATCTCCACATCTTTTTTGAATCTTGGTGACCAAAAACTGGACGCAGTATTCCAAGTGCGGTCTTACCAGTCCTGTATGAAGTGATACCAATAATTCATGTGATCTTAATATACAGGGCTTATGCTAGGAAATTGATCTTAAAACTCATGTAGAGTTTGAGGCTGTAGTAGAAGGTAGAATGAGGTCAGCACTTTACACAGTGCTTGCTAAACCTGAGTAAATTACCCAAAAATGGGCAAAAGTTATTGTTCTCCAGTTATGATTCACAAAACCCATTACCCAATCAATCACAACAGGGACATTTAAATTGACGTAAAATGTTTTACCTAGAATTTATCTATACTATATAGTGTTTCTGATAAATGGTTTCAGTAAGAAAGAGAAAAAAGTATTTTATTTCATATGGCATAGCAAAATGCAGCATATACCATTCACAGAAACAACATATAAAATGTGTATCAAAACAGTAGAGCAGTGAATTATTTTAAAAAACACACTATATGTGCGATTAATTAAATTATGAACCATAACAGATTATTCCCATAGATAAAAAAAAACTCTAGACTAGTGGTTCTCAGCCTATGGTCTGAGGGCCTCTGGGGGCCCCACGATGTCACAGAGGGTTCACGAAAGCTTGAAGAAATGTTACGATTTAAATAACAATAGCACTTAGACTTATATACCACTTCATAGTGCTTTACAGCCCTCTCTAAGCGGCTTATACAGTCAGCATCTTGACCCCAACAATTTTGGGGCTTCATTTTACCTACCCTGGAAGGATGGAAGGCTGAATCAACCTTGAGCCTGGTGGGATTTGAACTGCCAAATTTCAGGCAGCCGACAGCAGAAGTAGCCTGCAGCAGGGCTCGCCAACCTTTTGGACCTCAGGGACCACCAAACTCATAATTTTAAATCCCGCGGACCAGAGACCCTGGGGAAATCCCTCAAAAAGTCTGCAGGAAAATTCCCCACCCTGTTTTCCTACCGATCGATCATTCTTTATTTGGGATCGCAGGATGCCATCTCCAGCTCCGTTCTCGGAGAGAGAGAAAGAGACTTTTGGCTTCATGCAAGGAAAGCAGCAGAAGCAGCAGAAGTCTTTCTTTCTCTCCCCCAAACTCCACCAGAAATGAGTCTTTGTGAGACTTGTCGCACCTGTGCAGCACCTTGGAGGAGGATGATTTGCAGGGTGTCAAAGACTCATTTTTAGCGGAATTTGGGGGAGAGAAAGACAGACTTGCTGCTTTCCTTGCGTGCAGCCAAAAGCAGAAAAAGAAGTGGAAAGAAGGAGCCCAATGGCCAGGCAAGGCATGTGGGGTGAGTGGGGCAAGTTCCCCCCCCACCCTTTCTCCCCTCCCCTCACTACCTCGTGTTGTTCACAATGCAAGCGACATAAGCCTTGTGTTCCCACGGGCCATGTGGGTGGCGCAGCCTTGTGTTCCCGTGCAGCCTGGATTAATTGCTTTGGGGGGTGCTTTGTGGGGGTGACATTTCTCTGCAGACCACCAAAATTTTCTTGCGGACCACCAGTGGTCCCCAGCCCACTGGTTGGCAACCACTGGCCTGCAGTACTACACTCTAACCACTGCGCCACTGAGGCTCATCTGGAGTTAAGGCTGTTTTTAGCATGGAGGAGTGGAGAATGCAGTGTTGTGTCTGTCACTTTCCTTCACTAATAGTCCTAGTGGCTAAATGATTGATGATGTCATCCAAACCACCTGGAAACTCTGCTGTTGCTTTCCTGGTTCAGGATTCTGAACATCCACGATCCTTGTTGTTATATTGGACTTACATAAACTGCCTTTCAATGACCCAAGATCCTGGTTTTGTACAACACTGCAGAGCCTCTTTCAGGTTTGTTTCACTGGTTCTGCAAATAGGAAAAACCAGGGAGGAACCAAAAAAAAATTATATTGAAACTTACATTAAAATGCAGCCTCTTTCCCTTTATCCAGCAGTGGGAAATCTGCAACTTTTCAAACCCCACTGAATTTATAACTCCTAGCATTTTTCTATCTTGGCCATTTTTATTGAGGGCTGCTCAGCATTGTAGTTTAGCCCTATCTGGGCATACAGTTCTCAGCTTTATGTCACCCTAAATAAATTTAATCAGTGAGCCATGGATTCATGAAAGTGCTCCAACTTGTAGCACACCTTCCTGTAGATTTCCCCCCTCCTGTGACCAGTTCATACAAGAACTGTTTTTGCATAACATTATGGACCACTAGTTCCATTTTAATAAAACAGAACATGGGTGGTGTGTTAATACAGGTATTCCTCGTTTAGTGACCACTCAGTTATAACAGTGTTAAAAAAGCAACTTGGTGACCAATCCTCCCATTTATGACTTCCACAGATCTTCAAAGCAGAAGAAAGTTGAAACAAGAACATAAGGGTGGTTGCAGTTTCAATTAGTGACTGCTTTGCTTAACTGAGTTGCTGGTCCCAATTGCGGTCACGAAATGAGAACCCCCTGTATAAGCAGCCTGTACAGGTGAGTAAAGAAACCAGAATAGGGCTAATTTCCAAACCTGAAATTACTTTTACCGATCCTTCTCTTAGGATTTTTAGAAATGCTCATCTTAAACTCTTAGTTGGACACAATAAATAATCATCCCAAAGCTTAGATCATTTTTTTAAAAAAAGCCCTCCTCAGCCATCATAGCACGATCAAAGGGAATTGTCCATTAAAATACAAAACTAGTGGCGAATCTTTTAGCAGTTGGGATGGTGTTTTCTTCCAGTGATGTAACAATGCTTCGGAGTCATCAGACTAGGGTTTCTTTAGAAGGGAACATTGGGGAGGTTAACCTTTTTTATTTTCCTTTGAATTTCTTGGATGTGGAAAGCCTAAGCAAATATTGATCATAGTTGGCAGTGCAATTGATAGATGTTGTATTTCACTTACCGTATTATAGACAACTACAGAGAAAATGTAAAGGGTGTAGGATCTACACCTAGTCTAGTCTAATGAAAAGAAAGACTAGGGGTGACATGATAGCAGTGTTCCAATATCTCAGGGGCTGCCACAAAGAAGAGGGGGGTCAACCTATTCTCCAAGGCACCTGAGGGCAGGGCAAGAAGCAATGGATGGAAACTAACCAAGGAGAGAAGCAACCTAGAACTAAGAAGAAATTTCCTGACAGTTAGAACAATGAATCAGCAGAACAACTTGCCTCCAGAAGTTGTGAATGCTCCAACACTGGACATTTTTAAGAAGAGACTGGATAACCATTTGTCTGAAGTAGTGTAGGGTTTCCTGCCTGGGGAGGGTGTTGGACTAGGTGACCTACAAGGTTCCTGCTCCAACTCTGTTAATCTGAATCTGTAACAGCAAAACAAGCTGTCAACAGAAAAGGATCGTAGAAAGAAGCTTAAACCAACTCCACCTTAACTTCCTTTAAAAGATGCCCACAGAAGGGGAAAGAAAAAACACTGCCAGCCTTCCAAAATTCTGTTGTTGTTATACTTTATAAAAATAAAATAAAAACCAGGAGTTCTTCTGATGTCTGTTTCCTGATGTGTCCTACCTTCAAAGGCTGACATTTTTCCAGCCATCCTTTCACTTGGTATCAGTGTCCACTCACCGTGCAACTCTGGGTAGTTAACATCCAATTGAAAACAAGAACAAAATAATCAAAAATTCAAATGCATCCTATCTAAAGCAAAAGGCTTCAAAAAGAGGGCTTAGGGCAAGGAAGTCCAATTCTCGGCAACTTTTGCATGAGTGGCTGAGAAATTCTGGGAGTTGAAGTCCACAAGTCTTAAAGTTGCTAAGGTTAGTTGTCCCTGGTTTGGGCCATATATTAATTGGTGCCTAGAGTCCTTTATGTGAAATGAGCAGCTATTGCAAATTCATCAATCCATCAATCAGCCCCCAGGGGATAGGACATAAATTTCCTGCAACTCACAGGCTGAGAGATTACTGCAAGTCTATTTAACCCAAGACAGCATTCCCTAAACCATATTCTCCTCCCAGTGTGCAAGTTGAAAACAACCTGATGGCATAGAACCAAACAATCACAACATTGTGAGAAGACAATATCAGCAGGATGAGGTCAAAAAAGCCAAGATGGTTACCATATGTGCTACATGCTGCACTTGCTTCTTCTTCTGGCAGAGTGCATGTGAAGGCTTAAGCTAGGATTGGGAAGTCCAAGAATCACACGACTGTGACACATTGTTCTGTTTTTGTCCCTTTTCAAAATATTATGATTGCTATTAATATTATTATCACTTCCTTTAAGTACTAACCCATCCTCAGTGGGGAGATAGCAAAATCAACAAGAGGTCAGATGTGTCTCTGGGATTGAAGCACCACTCTATTTGCAGGTGCATGGAATGTTGACACACATACAAAAGAGGTGGGCCTTGGGCCATGACATCACACTCAACATCTTAGTAACTGTGAGAGGGATCTTTGAGTTTTAGTGGACAACCAGTTAAATATGAGTCAGCAGTGTGCAGCGGCAGCCAAAAAAGCCAGTGCAAACCTAAATGAATCACTACATTTATTAAGTGAATCCCAGGGTCGTTAATCAAATTTGGATTGCCCCATTGGATTTGCTTGTCAGAAGCCAACTGGAATGATTGCAACCATCGTAAATACAGGCCCGTTGCCAAGTGCTCAAATTTTGATTATGTGACTGTGGGGATATTGTGACAGTCATAAGTTATCTCTGTGAGGATCAGTCATAAGTCACTTTTTTTCACTGCCATAGTAACTTTGAACAGTTGCTAAACTAATGATTGTAAGACAAGGAGTGTTCCTGTCTTATATTAATATCCAGTCTAAGAGCTTTAAGAGGAGTACATGGGTTATCTCCTGTTATATAGGATGGATTGAGACAAAGTGCCAAGCAGAAACATCCACCAAGCTTCACGGCTGACAGTAGACTGAACCCTGAATGCTAATCATCATACCGCACTAGCCCAAAATATGGATATCTCATGACTGGCTGGGCAGCCATCTTGTGAACAATCTAGCACTTGCCATTTTATAAGACCATCGATGAAATGCTTTTGGAAACAGCAAAGCTCAAGTGCAACGCAAAGTGAGAATGGGGGATTCTTAATTAATTTGATCTAGTTATAACCAAGAACAAAACCTCCTCAGGGTCAGCTTTCAAAGAATTATTCCGCTATCGCTCATCTCTGATTCTCATTTGGTCTGACTTGGGAGAGACAAATGGAGATGGAACTTCAAAGCAGAACAAGTTTGTGGTTTATTTTGAAGCTTTTCCCCCTCTTGGGAATGGTGCGTTTCCTCGATTGCCGTATTCATAATTATATTTATTGGAAGCTTGAAGATGAACTGATGTTAGATTGCCCAGTATATTGCAGTTGTGTGTCTAATTAGGGAAATGAATAAGTAATACCAGATTGCAAGAAGAGAACCCAGGAGTCCATGATTAAAAGACGACAATCCAATTTCCCCCCCAAACTTCTACATATCGTTCAGATTTCTCTTTGTAGCCATAGTAAACATATATTTCTGAAAACGAATCAGTAGCAGCCCCCATCCCATTGCAGGCCAGTTATTTTCAGAGGGATCTTGGAGTCTTAGTGCACAACCAACTAAATATGAGCCAGCAGTGTGTAGCGGGAACCAAAAAAGCCAATGCAATCCTAAACTGCATTAACACAGGGATACAATCAAGATCAAGTGGGGTACTAATACCACTCTATAAAGCCTTAGTAAGACCACACCTAGAATACTGCATCCAGTTTTGGTCACCACACTATAAAAAAGATGTTGAGACTCTAGAAAGAGTGCAGAGAAGAGCAACCAGGATGATTAGGGGACTGGAAACTAAAACATATGAAGAACGGTTTCAGGAACTGGGCCTGGCTAGTCTAGTGAAGAGAAGGACCAGGGGAGACATGATAACAGTGTTCCAATATATGTGGGGCTGCCACAGAGAGGAAGGGGTCAAACTATTTTCTAAGGCACCCGAAGGCCAGACAAGAAATAATGGATGGAAACTGAACAAGGAGAGATTCAACCTGGAAATAAGAAGAAATTTTCTGACAGTGAGAACAATCAACCAATGGAACAGAAGTTGCCTTCGGAAGTTGTGGGAGCTTCATCACTGGAGGCTTTCAAGAAGAGATTGGACTGCCATTTGTCAGAAATGGTGTAGGGTCTCCTGCTTGGGTGAAGGGTTGGGCTGACCTACAGTACAAGGTCTCTTCCAACTCTGTTAATCTCTTAATCTTCTGGATTTGAACACTGGGTACAGTCAGGTATTTTGTTCTGCTTGTTTATTTGACATATCTCTGTGCTGCTGCAGTCAAAACAAGTCTTAACAGGTAATGTAGAAGAAGACAATACGATTTAAATATTCCCAGTACAATAAAAACACATGAAGATATTTTTTTAAAAGGTGACACCGGAGCACAGAAAGCTTCTTTAAACTGACCTGGTCTTTCAAAACATCTGCAATAAACAGCAAAGCAGGAGTTGGCCTGATCTTTATTGGGCAGATGTTCCATGTTGGGGTAGAAAAGTAGCACTTCCTCACCTCAGCCCCTGAACCTCCACAATGTGTGAGGTCTGCAGCTGTTTCCCTGGCAGATCTTACTGGTCAGGCTGCTACTGACTGCAATAAATGGCCCTGCAGGAATCTGATGCTGAGCCATAAAGGGTTTTGTAGTTCAAACCTATTTGCAGGACTGAGAGGAGGCCTTAATCCCCAAGAGATGCAACTGAACAGAAATTAACGCCCAACGAAAGAACAAATGAAATCACACAGAAGGAAGGAAATTGAAAACAAAATCCTGGGGCCAGGACATACTGGATCCAAATTAAAAATTGGTTACAAGAGATCACTGGGTATCTATCAGATTGAGCTCAGACCAGAAACCTTCCTTTTAGGAATCATCAAAGATAGATTACCAAAAGAAGTAAAATATTTATTGTTACATATTATAACAGCCTCCAGAATAGCTTTTGCGCAGGTATGGAAAACACCAAACACCCCTAATGAAGAACTAATAATACATAAAGTAACGGAAAGTGCTGAGATGAATATGCTAACAATGAAATTGAAAGACAAAAATGACTCTGAATTCTTTTCAATTTGGAACAATTGGTATAAATGGCTAACAAACAGAACTAAGAAGTGAGACAAAAATTCTAATTGAAACAATCCTTAAGAAAGTAAAATAAAATTTTGTAAATTATATAAAGATATAAGAATAGTAAACATAGTTAAAGCTATTATTTAGTAGTAGACAAATGTAATACAATGTATTATGATATTTAAACCAAAAACCTGTATAGATGCCAAGAACGTTGTTGATATCATGATGTTTTATGATGTAACAAAAGAAATTTAATAAAAATATATTAAAAAAAGAAAACAAAACAAAATTCTGGGGCAGGCAATATGGGAAAATTGGACTTCCCCCTTTTGTGGTATATAAAAGCTGAAGTCAGAACAGCACAAGCGTTCAAGAGAAAAGTGCAAGGTGGACCATTGCTACCACGAATCTAAAGGATAGTTCCCAGCAGCAGAGATGGGTGAATCGATCATCTACATCCGGCATATCGAGTTGCTGGGATTTGAGAAGAGATTTTTCCCCAGCCAACACTATGTAAGTACTTGGAGGTCAACAGCCTGATTTAAGAAGCCGAATTTGACTTCTGGAGGGCTGGGAGTAGAACAAACTGATGGACTCCTTTAATAGCTCAGAAACATTATTTAAAAGTTATTCAAAATGTCTTGGAGAACAGACTCCATTCAGAGGTTAAGCATGCATTCCACTGTTAAAAGGTCTCTAGTTTAATCCAAAGTTTTGACAGTTATAGAAGGGAAGGAGAGAGGAGGGTAAACATCAGGACAGATAATATTGAGTTTGATGTTTATAAATTACCATTTCATCTCTCCCTTTAAAGGAAGATCTCTGAGACAATGATAGTTCAATGGAGCAGAATAGAATGTACAAGATAGGGAAGGGAGTGGATTTTTCAAAGAATCTTAGATGAACAGGCTTAATCAGACTTAATTTGGCCAGATAAAAACCCAACAGTTGCACTCAAGCGTCTGAACTTGGTTACTTTTTAAGCTTAATTAGATGCCTGGATGGCTTAACCTACATGAACTTATCTCACTTGGTTAGCTTCCATTTCAGTGTAGTGCACAAAATGAGAATGTTGATAAATTAAGTGTGCCAGTTAAAGGAGTGCTGTGCATTCCTTTAATTGTGAAGGAAAGAATTCATGTTCCGGGCATATGAAAAGATTGTTGTGTATTTTATATTCTGGATGAATACTGTCTCAGTATACACCCAGTAGGCCAAAGAAAAAGAAAGAAAAAGAAAATCATTTTAAATGCTGTGCTTTTCTCAGGTTTATATGTTTCTCGTGAAATGGCAAGATCTGTCAGAAAAAGTTGTGTATCGGAAGTTCACGGAGATCTATGAGTTCCATGTAAGTATGGATTGGATCTATCTATGCCACCTGAATGTTTTATTATGAGATTAGGTTTGGGGGAAGGCTGAGAAAATAATAATGCCTTGAATTAAGTTTCCACCAGTCTTAACGCTTTGAATCTAACTGCAGATTTCCCCATACATAAGTATTATTAAACATTATCTATCCCAGGTTCTTCAGAAATATTTGATAAGGGGACAAAATGCCAAATCCAGTCGAAACATCTGGCTGATTGTGTGACTAACCATAATACCCAGAGCTATGTGGGAAGGAAACTTAGGAAGGAAACTTAGGACCGGCTCTGTCCTGATTGATTGGTGAGAAGTGAGCCTAAATTTAGGCAGAATCCTTAAGGCCACCTCAATTTAATTCCATCATATTTGGCTCTCCAAAGTAGAAATTAATAGGGGGACTTTTTTTTTTTTTTTTTTTTTAGCTTAACCTACACATTTGCTGAGTAAGCCCAGCTGAGAATAACTTCGGGCAGTTAAGATGGAGAGGATTTTTTTCTCCTTTGGATAGTCCCCATATCAAGATTGGTCTTGTGTTTTCTTTTCTTTTCTTTCCTTTAAAATGCAGCTGGTTAGAATTTTTGTATCTTCCAATTTGGACAGGATTATGAAATCACGAAGCTTTCCCATGTTGTGAAAGTGGAGGAAACCCACAAAGAAGCAATTGGTTACTACTGTCTTTTTTTTTAATGTAGCCTGGTTTTTTTTTTTTAGTGTGTACGTGCATTTTTGAAAGAATTAGGAAGATACTTTCTTAGACTTCAAGAAAGACAGCCTTTTTAATTCTGTATGCTTCAACTCCCTTTCTTTTCCTGTGACTGTCCCTGGTTCCTTTTCCTAGGAAAGGAAGATCAATTTCAGGGCTGTGAGAGGCAGAGTTGGCACAAAACGCTGTTGGAAGAATGATTTGGGGTTCCAACTAGAGCCGGAGTTGTGCAGGAATAAATAAAAATGAAATCCAGACAGCTGTGAGGAAAGGTGGAATGTTTATTGCCAAAAGCATAGAGGTTTGTTTTGGGGGCAGCTGCAGAGAAATGGGACACAGCAAGATTGTTTTTATAGGGGAGTTTATCCTAGGTGTGGAAGTGCATACGTGTTGCTTCTAGGCAGGGGTGGGATTCAATTTTTTTTAACAACCGGTTATGTGGACGTGGCTTGGTGGTCATGTGACTGGGTGGATATGGCTTGGTGGTTATGTTATTGGCTGGGCGTGGCCAACTCAATATCACTCACATCGAGGCACCTGGCCTCTCATGACTGTGGGGATGCTGCAACAGTCATAAGTGTAAAAAATGGTCATAAGTCACTTTTTTCAGTGCCATTGTAACTTTGAATGGTCACTCCACACAAGCAAAGTACCAGCCAAGGAGGGGAACAAAACTCCAGAGACGTTCCAGAGACAGGAAGTCTAGTCCTGCCAAGAATGTAATTAGAGTTAATGGAGAGGCAGTTTCTGTAAGCAACACCAGAATGTTTCCTTCCTTACAGGATTAGGCCAGTAATTTCTTCTAACAACCGCTTCTCCGAACTGCTTAGAATGTTAACAACTGGTTCTAGTGAATAGGTGCGAACTGGTAGAATCCCACCCCTGCTTCTAGGGCAGGGGTGGCTAACCTTTTTTTGGCTCCTGTGCCCAAAATTGTGCGCTCGCATGCCAGCACCCAGAAGCAATGCGTGCTGGCCCCCAACGCTCCCTCTGCATGTGTGCGTGACTCCCCTGCGTGCACCACGCATTTCTGTGCATGCATGCATGATCCCCCTGTACACTGTGTGTCTCTGCACATGTGTGCATGATCCCCCATGTACTGCACATCTCTGTGCATGTGCACGATACCCCCGCATACACTGCACATCTCTGCACATGCGTGCGTCTCCCACACCCCCATGCATGCGCACCAGATACCCAACAATCAGCTGTCAGGTGGCGGCGTACGCATGCGCAGTGGGGCTCTTCCGGGCGACCTCTGCGTTCCACTTCTGGCACGCGTGCCATAGGTTCGCCATCATGGTTCTAGGGTGAAATTTGAGGGGCATGTGTGTGCATAAGTATATGCCATCTAAGATCCAAATGTGCTTTTTTTCAAGAGGCAACTGGACTTTCTGGGGTTTTTTTGAGCTGAAGAAGCTTCTTGGATGAGAAGCAAAACATCTTCAAAGAAAAAACAAGAAACTCCTCTTGCCTCTTGGAAAAAGCACCTTTTGGGACAACCATGACCTGGATGACTGAGCATCTCCATAGACATTTAGTGCCATCTACAATGTTTATTCTTGTGAACAGGCAGCTCCTCTGGGAGACTGTTTTAATTAAGTGTTTGTGTTTACAAACCTTATCCTTTGATATGTAGATTAGGTCTGAGTAATTTATGAGGAATTAGGGGTTGAGGAAGTTTGAGTAAAAGATTTCCCCGTTTGCTATTTTTACTTGATTAACTTAGTTTCAGCCTGACTATCAACTGTCTAGTGGAGACACTGATTCTCAGTCCACTGTTAATGTTTAAGCAAAGATAAAGACAGTATAAAGAATAATATATATATTGGTCATAAGACTTTCCACAATGCTAATCTAGACTAAACTGAATGTTTACGTGCAGTTTCTCCATGTTGTGAGAGCAACTATTGTTTTAAGATATCTCAGAACCAGAGGGTAGACCGTGGGAAAAGGGACAGGAATTCCCCAGACATATGCAAACAGTTATTTTTTTAAATTACAGTGATATTTGTTGTTACAGAGCTTTTCAAATAAATAATGTTGATTATTATATACAATGGTGCATATTTAGTGTTCTGACCCAAACCTTGTTCCAAGGAAACAAACACGAAACAGAGGTAACAGCAAAACTTTTTAATGATTCTTTACAAATTCCATTCCTTCACGGTTAAAAGGCTGTTTCAAATTAATTATCTCTGATAAGAACGGGCCTTGCCAAGGTGGTGCAAGGCTGCCAAGGACACTAGATAAAGTTACTAAGAAATATTTAAAGACAAAGATTCTCCAAATACCAACCAAGAGATTCCGAACGTCCACAAGGCTTGAGTGCAAAAACCTCTTTGCTTCCTGCAAATAACTCCGGTTTCTCAGCTGGCTTTTTATCTCTTAATGGGAGTGGCCATTACCTAGCAGCCTTACTCCCAAGTCACTTGTGCTGCTGCAGCTGTTCTTTCCTTCTAGCAGCCCTGCGCGCGCGCACACGCACTGGGCACAGGCTCCTCGGGGACCTCTTCATCACTGCTGCCAGCCTCCACAATCTCCGAAGGCAGCATTCCACTCCCTGATGGTCCTGGCCCATCCCTGCATCACATGCAGGCCCTTCCCCTCATCTGAGTCCTTGCTGTCCGAGACCTCAGCCGTCCGCACCTGCTGCCGGCAAACTACAACATTTGGTGAACATGGCAGCTGTAGTTCATTTGCCTGAGATTTTTGGGTTGTGAGAACCCAGCCTTGTCCCCCTCTCAGAAGCTGGTGGTGCAGGGAGAAAGTATTCCTTGCACTTCTAGAGGTGAACATGCTACCATAGATGGTGCAGGCATTCCATGTGTCATATACAGAAGGGTCTCCAACTTTGGTGACTTTACGATTTGTGGACCATAGGTGGCTGAGGAATTCTAGGAGTTGAAGTCCCCAAGCCGTAAAGTCGCCAAGGTTGGAGACCCCTGATATACACCTTAGTTAGTCTTCTAAATCTTTCTTGCTGTTCCTTAACTCTAGCATTGACTGGGCTACCTTTTACTCCAAAGAAAGGGCTGGCTCTGTCCTGGGCAAATCCTTGTCCCCGTTTTATTTTGATTTAGGCAAATTGTGTGCATAAATACGGAGGCACCATGTTATTTACAGGCTCCAATTTCTATATCAGTAGAATGTAGGATTGCTGTTTATATTTTTAAAACAAGGAATATTGGTTTCTAAATCTGTGGACAATGGATTACCCAAGGGAAAGAGCAGGCAATAAGGACTCATCAGAAATGCTTGGTGGTGGATGTGATGATGCTATCAAGCATCAGTTACTATGAACCTTCAGCTTTGAAACATGAGCTGGGGGACTTTCTGTAGCTAACTTACTAACCGGTTTTTACACTTCTAATGGGGCAAGGAAAATGTTTCCCAGTCAGAAGTCAATATCCAACACTCTTCATTTATAGAAGTAGTCTTGAATCACTATAGATTATAGCTAAATTATTAAAAATTGAGCACCCCGTAGCCTTTTAGGCAATAACTTATAGGAAGTTGCCAATTAAATTTCCGGAAAGTTTTCTACAACTATGAAGCTGGCAGAAATTTAGTAGACAGGACTCCTTTTCTGCCCCAACACTCCTGGTGTCAAAGCAATGGAGAAGCAAAAAAAACCCCACTTTCTTTAGTTTTATTAGATAATAGCACTTAATAGTGAATTGGCCTAGACTGAAACTGATCTTTTGTTCTTTTCTCTTGCTTAGAAAGTTTTGAAGGAAATGTTTCCGATTGAATCTGGGGAAATTAACACGGAGAATAGAATAATCCCTCACTTGTCATGTAAGTAACCTAACTATAGCTGCAATTAGTTGTGACAAAATTGCATAAAGTTGAAGTTGACATGGGTTAGTTCCACCTGCTAATTTCAAATATGTTTTCCTTGTCCCGCTCATGACTGTTTTTGGCATTCATATGAAGCATCTGTGGATGAACCAATTTAACTGCTTTCCTGATTGCCTAGGACAAAGGCAACATGTGGCCATTCTAAACTTGCCCTCTAGCTGCAACCAGATTTACTTCTGATGGGAGTCACTGGGAATTGTAGTTTAAAAGCATTTAAGGACTATAGGTTCTCTACTTCTGGATTAAATGAAATCAGCTAGGTTTATAACACAGAATTACCTGCTGGTCCATATAATTCATTTTTCTACTGCATAGCTTCTCCTAATTCTATCATTAGCGTAACAAAAAAAGAAAGAAATTTAATTACAATATAACAATAGCAATAGACTTATGTACCACTCCATAGTGCCTTACAGCACTCTCTGAGCAGTTGACAAATATCAGCATATTGCCTCCAACAATCTGGATCCTCATTGAACTGACCTTGGAACAATGGAAGGCTGAGTCAACTTTGAGGCAGTGATGATCGAACTGCTGGCAGTGAGCAGTTAGCTTGCAATCCTGCATTTCTAACCACTAGAGTTCCTAGTGATATAAAATTCCACAGTTGTTGTAATCTGGTACAAAACTTAGACTGTAGCTTGTTTTCCCGACACACCAGGTTTTATAGATCAAACATAACAAAGAAGGAAATTTGCGGCACATTAAACTTAAATCCCTTCTTGGTCTAAGATTTGTTCTAATCTTGCGCCAATCTAGCACTGAAGTTGTTGCCTAGTTGGATAATGGAATATCTACACGAAAATATCTAAAAAGGTTAAATCAGAGCAACTTTAACTTTTAACCTTTTTAGATACTTTTGGATATTGAGTCTTCATTGATATGTCTACAAGAAAACAGCCATGTTCAACGAGCACCAAGGATTCCACAGTTCAACCCTGAGCTGCATATATTCCCTTCTATTAGCGTTTGCCCCAATATAGAAGCAGAGCCATATGCAAACAAAACACAGCTAAAGTTCTTTCATACATGTGCCAGGTGCCATCAAGATATTTGGGCAGTACTTGTCTGGTTGCTGTAACAGTCCAGCTAGCTAGTAGAATCCCACAGCCTCTTTGTATATTCAAAGACGTCCACAAGAATTTGAGGTTTGTCAAGGTTTGTTGGACAGCACGGAAGAGGGGAGGCCACAATCAGCAGCAGAGTGGTGCAGTATCTATACTGGAAGAGGTCACACCACTTGTTTCCTTCAATTTTCCATGGGCTTTGTGGGAGGGGCTTCCTTTTATGTGTGTGTGTGTGTGTGTGTGTGTGTGTGTGTATTAATCTTACTTTAGAACATTGCTATTTTGGTTTGAGTCCTGCTTCATAATGGAAATTATGACACTGGTTTTCTGCAGTTGTAACCAGAGAGAAATTCATAAAACTAAAGAAGGCACAACAGGTATTGTCTACAGGGTTTCTCAGTCATCCAGATCATGGTTGTCCCAAAGGTGATTTTTCAAGAGGCAACTGGACTTTCTGGTTTTTCTTTGAAGATGTTTCACTTCTCATCCAAGAAGCTTCTTGGGTGAGAAGTGAAATGTCTTCCAAGAAAAACCAGAAAGCCCAGTTGTCTCTTGAAAAATCACCTTTGGGGAACACCAGGTATTGAGTAGTGTTTCCTAAGTTTTCTAGCTCCCAGTTATAAAGGCACTGAATTAAAAAAAAAAACTAGCAGCATTTCATGAAAATAACAGCAATAAACTGATGGAAAAAATTGAGTGGTTTCATCCTGAAAAGGACAGATCTCTGAAAATTCTCCCACTTGCTTACACATAAGCTATTTTAACGAACAAATTATCTTTGTTATTACTGGATTATTGACCTGTGACTGAAATTCTATCTTAAAAGCCAGATCTTCTTCCAACCACCAGATTTCTGGAACTTTATTAAAGTGGAACTGAGACCATGATAGGTTCAAAAGAAATCTTTCCTTAAGATTTTCTGGCTTCCTTAAACTGAAGGTTTCGATATTTTCACGATGTGGCCAGATTTACACTAATTTTGGGAAAGGAATGATCAAATCATTACATATGTGTGCAAGTTCTGGGTTTTTGCACACTAACCTAACATGATATGTAGAAGTCTCCTGGAAAAGTTGTATTATGGGCCAGAGGCAGGTGACTGATAACCAGTGGCCAATACATTGTCAATGCTGATGATAGGTGGCTTCTGAATTTGGGGCCCATGCTTGCAAGCAAGCAGCCTTGAAACTGCCTTGTATTGAATCCATTCTATCATAGCAGCCCAGCAGTTATGAGAACTCCTTCTTCATATTTCTCCTGCTTTCTTTGTCTCTAGCCTCTCCTGGCAGGAACAGATTGTTGGGAAGTTCTGCCTTAGAGCATTGATTGAGACCTGCTTTCAACTATCATTCTAAGCCATTACTTAATCGTGGTTTGCTGATTGACCACATTTGGTTGGGTTCACACAACTTCCTACCCACCATAAACATTCATAAAAGCCAGAACTGTAATTCATATACCAGGCTAAATCCAAGCTAAACAAGCTGCATTTATTGCCCAGAGAATGGAATGTTGTCAGGCTGCCATCATATGCTTGAACTTTGCAATTTTGCATTCTCTAGCTGTCAGTCTGACATGAACTATGGGGGCAGGCAACCGGACAGGAAGGGGAAAATGAAACTGATGAAATTGATGGGAAGAAGCCTGCCTCTTAGAGACAAGTTCTCAAGGTCATTACCCTGGAAGAAGAATGCATGACCAGTTTCAAAAACACCTCTTTCAAAATTGACTGAATGATGATGGGGACCATCAATGGGAAGTATCTAGGAGGGGAAAATTAAATTTACAGATTTGGTGCGCAAACTTCAGTTCTGGCTTTGCTATATTGTAATCCACTTGGCTTTTAGTAAAAAAACCCGTTTCCCCGAAAATAAGACCCAGCTGGAAAATAAACCCTAGCATGATTTTTTGGGGATGTTCGTAATATAAGCCCTACCCCAAAAATAAGCCTCAATTAAGATCGTCAGCCAGATGGATGCATTTAGTACCATATTTCCATGAAAATAAGACATTGCCTGAAAATAAGCCCTAGTGCGTCTTTTGGAGCAAAAATTAATATGAGACCCGGTCTTATTTTCAGAGATATCTTTCACTACAAATGGAGTTGAGGGTCTTTCTTAACTAAAGGACCAATTCGAGGCAGGTCTGACTAATGTCTTCAAAGATCTTCTATTTCACTCAACTCACAATCTGAATTGTAGAATATGATTATGGCATTTCTGAAAGGTGACCCATTCCTTGTAGAGTTTAGCTTACCCTCTTTCCTTTCATTTCCTTTCCTTCCTTTTCTCTTGCTGGAAGCTCAAAACACACAAAGAGGGAGAAATGTCCAAGAGTTGAGAACGTGGGACAAAATCTCTGTCTTGGATTTTGGGGAAATACACCAGTTTAGAATTGGGTATTCTGGAACAGATGGATAATGAGCCACACCTGAGATAAGATGTATTTGCTTCCTTTCTCTGTCTAGCTCCAAAGTGGTTTGACAGCCAACGCGCCACTGAAAACCGTCAAAATACTCTGTCCGAGTACTTCTCTGCCTTGATCAATCTTCCACGCAAGATCTCCCGTTGTGTGCACGTCTTAGACTTCTTTAAAGTCAGACCAGAAGATTTGAACCCGTCTACGGCAAACCAGTGAGTATTGGCCAGGCTCTGGAAGATGTAGATTGGGACCATCCATGTTTTGTGCAACCATTGCTTATAGAATCAACCACAGTTGCTTGATAAATATGGTAAGCCACTCACAGTGGCTTACAATCATGGCTGCGTCCCAGATTATACATGTACTATATGCAAAATGAAATGATTGAATTCATGCAGCACAGTAAGCCCAAAACAAAGAAAACTACATAATGCATGACTGCAGGTATAGATTTAAATGGAAACTAGAACTACAATAGGGAATGGTTTCTTTCTTATTGTGACCCTGGCATTGACATTATTGGCATCCATGTTTGCCCTGTGTGTTACCAAGTGGTTTTTCTGGACAATGCAACAACCTCTGCAGATTTAGATAGGAACATTGCTGGAGGAGATAAGGAGGATAACAAGGAAGGAAATTCCCTAAAAGTTATTCATTGCCAGAAACACAATCGAAGCTGGCAGGTGGCTCTATTCAAACAAAGTCTTGCCCAAATAAAGGATTTTTATTTTATATACAATCTACCTAACCCTTAGTGGGGGTAAGCGCCACATGAAATGGCCCAGCGCTTTGCAATCTCAGAGTCTGAGGACATTTATTTTGGGAAGTCCTGCAGCGAAGCCAGAATTGCAAAAATGAAACAAAAAAATCCACTTTTTTGTCTGTGTGTGATGCAAGAGTGTAGTTCTGCAGAGCTTCTGGGCAAATTATTTCTGCAAATGTATTGCCTCATTCTTTCTCCAGATCCTGAATTTTCTTTTATTAGTTTGAGAGGCTGCACCAGATGGCCACAATCCACCATGTTTGGGGCTTAAGAGGGGAAAAATAGATGCCCTTATGTCTCTGTATTTCGCTCCTTCACATCTCCAGATTCCTCTCCAAATATAATCAAAAGACTGAAACTTTTGGCCCACCTGGAATTTGTACTTTATCAATTGGAAGCTCAGTTGATAAAGAGCAACATGCCCAAGGATCCTGCTGTTTTCTTTTCTTAGCCAGCAACTAGTGGAAATACAAAGTCTCAAAGAGCTTGGATATTTCCTCTTGTATGGTGCAAAGTGACTGGCAAGTGAGGGGGAAACAGTAGCATTATGGAACTACCCACCTACAATTTTGAAAGTTTTGCATTTTGTTTAGAACTTACCACTTCTTCTTCCTTTCTTCAGCTACTGCTGCAGCTACTGACCATGATCTAAAGACTTTGAGGAAGAATCTTATTGCAAATTTATGGGAGAGTGTATCACACTGCTTGCAATGTGATTTTTAATGCAAATAGAATGATGGCTTAGCAGCCAGAGAGCTTTCCCTTGTATAAATCCTCAGTTGTTTTCTTGATCATATGCTCATCAAGTCAAGGTCAACTGTTAGCCACCATATGTGTAGATTTCCCTAGGATGGTCAGTTATTTTTTTTATTAATGCATAAATTGCTCTGAAGTATGCTCTTGATGCTGGCTGGGGAATTCTGCTTGTTGAAGTCCACATATTTTAAAGTTGGCAAGATTGAGAAACGTTGCCTTGCAGGGTAGGGGCTTTTAAATGTCAGCTCCATCCTTTATATGGTATCTTAGAACACATTGCAGTTAGCAACTTTGGATGCATTTAAACGAATGTTCCCCCACTTAATGTTTTACAAAACCCCATCAAATTCTCAGAAACCCTCAAGATTCTACAGGACTCTCTTTGAAACTCCCTGGATCAAAGCATAGAATTCGATCAACCTCACTACACCTTCACCAGGCTCAGAGGCCAGCTGAGGAATAAGGAATAATTCAGTGGTTTGCTGAAGGCATTTACATTGCTGGCTAATCAGTGATGCTTGAGATAGTAACAAGTCTGTTCCTTACTCCCTGCAGCCCCAAGAAACCAGAAACATTCATGATGCCATATGATTCAAAGAAGATTGCAACAGGTAAGTCGATGTTCCTGAGTCAGTTGCATCTGTGTTGAGAATGAAAGGGTGCTAGGATGTTTCTGCATTAAATCTCGGCTCCCTAAGGCATCCGGTGCCCACTGTGAGGTAAAACAGAATACCAGATTAGATAGCTCTTTGATCTGTTCCAATGGAGGATTCCTATCTCTAAGGCTGCCCTTCCTGCAGGATTTTATTATTTCTTTCAAGAAGTTTTAATTCATAGTTTATCCTGAGGACTAGACACTTGTATTTAAAGAAGAATAGCATTGGGGAAAAACTTTGACAAATGAAAGCTCTCAATGTTCAAGTCTAGCTTTTAGGTTACACGAAATCTCCTATTTTACTAATTCTAGAAATTATCTCTTCGTTTCTGGAAATAATATCTTCATACCAAGTAAGCTGTTTAGATTCCCCCTTTTTAATTGAAGTGGCACAAAATAACATATATTGTGGTAAATAAACTAAATAAATAAACTGGGATTACCCCCTTGCAAAAAGACAGTCCCCGCTCTCAGGTTTACAACTGTGGCAAGAAAAAGGGGACAGGAAGAAAAGAGGGGAAGATGGACACAAACCAGAGATGATCCCATTTCCCTTTTTAATAGCTCATGGCTAACCTCATTCCGTTAAATGTTGGTTACAACTGAGTCCTCCGGGTTTCTCATGGCAAAAGTTTCTCCTTTTCTGTAGACATCACGGGCCCAATCATCCTACAGACCTACCGTGTGATTGCTGACTATGAGAAGAACTCCAGCACTGAGATGGCCATGAAGGTGGGGGACATAGTAGACGTGGTGGAGAAGAGCGAGAGTGGTAAGAAAATAGCTGGCGACATTTCCACCCCCCTCATCTTGCGTCGAATTGGGTCTTTTGCTCAGTGGGGAAAAACAACCACCCACCCTTCTTTTTGGTTATTCATTTCAGGATGGTGGTTTTGTCAGCAAAAGAATAAACGAGGTTGGGTACCAGCTGCTTATCTAGAACCAATGGATAGTCCAGATGAAGCTGAAGAACAGGAGCCCAACTATGCAGGTAAAGGAACTTTACTGTTGGATTTGAAGAGGTCCTCAGGCTAAGGCCCATGCAGAGCAAGGCCCAAGTTTAGCTCTAGAAGGTAGAGGTAGTCCTCAGCTTATGACCACAATGAAGACTGGAGCTTCTGTTGCTAAGCGAACGGTTATTGAGTCAGACCTGATTTAATGACTTCTTTTACCACAGGCATTGTGTGATTTCCTATGGTCATTAAGTGAATCACACAGTTGTTAAAATGAATCCAGCTTCCCCCATTGACTTTGTGAAAGCCACAAAGGGCAGTCAGGTGATTTTGAGATGCCGCAACTATACACGCTGGTTGCCCAGCACCCAAATTTTGATCATGCGACCGTGGGGATGGTCATAACTGTGAGGACTGGTCATACGTCACTTTTTCAACACTATTGTCACTTTGAACAGTTGTTAAACAAATGCTCGAATAAGTTTAGGCCTACCTGTATTGCATTAAAAAAGAAAAGGAAATGATTTAGGTATTCATATTATAAAATATGGGAAGGATGTCCCCTCATTGCTTCATTCCTTTCAGATTTTAATGTAGTATATTAAAATAATCAGCAACAAAGGCCAGACTGGTCTGAAAACACAAAGCCAGATGTGGCTCAGTCTATCAACCATAGAACAAGAAATGATAATAAACCTTTGTTAGTTTAATTTAAAGCAAATATAATTGGTTTAGACAAAGGAACTGAAGACTCTTTATCCCAAGGGTTGTGAGGATTAAAAAAGGGAGGTATGGCATTGTAAGATTTCTAAAAGTGCACTTTATGTATATTATACCTTATGTAATATATGTGAAAGAAATCAATAATAAAGAATACTACGATATATCTGCAAAATTTACTGCAATATTTATTAATGATCAACGCATAGTACAGTATGTGTGTTTCAGTGATCAATAAGCAATGAAAATATCAATTTATTAATCAATATTGAGTAAAATTTAAAATAAATACGATCAAATTAATATAAGGTGAAATGGGATGGCTTTGGAAAGTCTGGTTATACTTAAGCTGCATGAATCAGCAGTAAGTTACTGTAAACATTGCATTTCCTTAACATAAAATCATGCATTTTTGTAAAAAAAAAAAAGTTGCCATTAATGAACTTCCTTCCTGCATTTTTTCTTTCGGGGCTAACTAAAAGAAATCTAGTCTGTTTTGAAAACACACATTAACGATCCAAATTGTTTAGCCTATTTTCCCATTAAAATGCCTCACTAACTGATAAAATATTCACCATTAAAAAAAGACATTTAAAAGAGGTTGCTGGTTGAAGCTAATTTAAATGAAATATAAAAAAAATATGAATTAAGTTGGAAGCATTTATTATACCTCAGAATTTGTTTCATCTCTCTAATTTGAGTTCGTCCCTTTTTTTGCCTTTCACGCTTTGAATGCATAAGCAGGTTTTCACCCTCCACAGTCCAATCTGTAAAAGGGGTAGCTGAGGGAAATCAAGATTTAAAACAGGAATGAAAGCAGTTAAATGTTTTTGGGGGCACCTGATATCAGTTTCAACTCAGAATCACTTCTTACAAGATGGGTGACTGTATAAATTTGATCAATCAATCAAATAATCTCTCTTCTTGCAAGGTGAGCTCCATGTTGTCCGAAAAGGTTACACAGCTGCTCAGGAAGACGAGATTTCCCTGAAGGAAGGAGAAACCATAGAAGTTATCCATAAACTGCTTGATGGTTGGTGGGTAGTCAGGTAAGGCTTCATTCAGCCATGACTCTTTTCAGAATGGAAGCAATGGAGATGTTCTGTCCTTGAACTTCTCACAAATTGTTCCCTTGCAAATGCGCCGGGACAAATTTCAGAATTCTGACCGTGGAATCTAGTTGCCAGAGTCCTAACTTGCTTGGAGGACACCTCATTTGAAGGCCCCTGCGGCTGAATGTGGGAATGACACTCATCAATGCCGGCTTTCTTGGATGAGAAGCAGAACACTTGTCACTTCAGAGTTTGAGGGCCTCTTTGGGGATCTATCTGGGTATTTATTCTGTGTATTTATTCTTGCCTTTTAAGCATCACACTGAAAATATAATAATACGTGGACATTGGACAATTACAGTTCATTTTCTGTCTCCGTGTATTGTCAAAGGCGTGGGAATCAACCACTGGGTAAGCAATAGCCCTGCAAAATTTCTATCAAGGGTTTTTCCCAGTCTACCTCGGAATTAACCTTGGAATTCTGCCACAAGTCAAACAAACAAACAAAAAAAAAAAAAAAAACACCACAGGAAAGTCCAGTTCCCTTTTGGAAAAAGCACTTTTGGGACAACCATGACCTGGTTGATTGAAAATCTCCATAGCCCTAAATCCAGTCTAATTATTTTAAGATCCTCGAATCCCTAGTCTGCTATGATGAATCTGTCAAAATCAATTTTCTCCAGTTTGGTTTCTGTCCAGTTTCTAGTCATGTTTTTTGAGTTCTTCCTCTCTCCCATATATGAAGTCATCTGTGAGTGGGGTTGGAGTGCTTTAGGGTGAAATTTGTGAGTGTAGTCTTTTCGTCTTTAGTCATAACTCAGAGGCACAGGCATGACTTGTGGGCAGAAGTTCTAGATTAATTCTGAGGTAGACTGGGGAAAACCCTTGACAGAAATTTTGCAGGCCAATTGCTGACCCAGTGGTTGATTCCCACGCCTTTGACAACACAAGGAGACAGAGAGAGAACTGTAATTGTCCAATGTCCACGTATTATTATATTTTCAGTGTGATGCTTAAAAGGTAAGTCTCAATCAACACAGAATATATACCCAGATAGAGGCCAAAGAGGCCCTCAAAAATCTGAAGTGATAGATGTCTATGGAGATTTTCAATCATCCAGGTCATGATTGTCCCAAAGGGGCTTTTTCAAGAGGTAACAGGACTTTCTGGGCTTTCTTTGAAGATGTTTCATTCCTCATCCAAGAAACTTCTTCAGAAGTGACAGGTGTTAAAAAGAGGAAGTCTTAGCTGACAGCCATGGATAAGCATTTATGTATTGCAACACTGAATTAAGTTCAGAGCTAAATTAATCAGTGTGTGGGAGATAGCCCTGGAGCATGACATATTCTTTCCTCTTTTTTGTAATAAGTTTTTACTTTATTTTATAACATACAAAAATTCCAATTTTAATTGAACAGTGTCTGGGGACAAATCATTTTAGGAAATAATAATCACAGTATTTACAACAATATTCATTGCATTAATATCAATTATATTAATGTTAAAAACCATAATAATCATACTATTTATTTAACCAAGTTAAAGTATCTTACTTATATCACTAATCCTTTCATATATTTCCCTGTTTCTAGCTCCTGTTTTTGTTAGTTAACCATTGATAAAATAAGTCTCAAGTCAAAAAATATTCAGTTTCTTCCTTTTCTTTAATGATAAGTGTTAGCTTATCCATTTCTGCACATTCTAATATTTTTCTAATCACATCTTCATCTGTTGAGATCTCTTCACTTTTCCATTGTTGTGCAAATACTATTCTCGCTGCAGTCAATACATGTAAAATCAGATATACATTCCCTTTCTTATATCTGTCTGGTAGAATGCCCAGCAAAAATATCTCTGGTTTGAAATCGATATATTGTTTTATCATTTTTTTCAAGCCATGTATGTATTTTTGTCCAATATTTTTTTGCTTTTTGACATGTCCACCACATATGATAGTATGAACCAGGTATCTGGTGGCATTTCCAACATTTTGCAGATTTATCCTTAAACATCTTTGCAAACCTTGAGGGTGGACAATGCCATCTATCAAACATTTTATAAAGATTTTCTTCGTATGCAGTAGACATTGCATTGTTAATTTATAATTTCTATCCCATAGCTCTGCCATTAATCTAACTCAATTGAATAGCCAAAGTTTTAGCCCATACTATCATCGTCTCTTTTACTTGTTCCTCTTCCACCCTGATACTGAACAAATAGCTACCTATTTTCTTTATTAAGACATATTCTTATTCTGTTCAGCATTATATGCCAATAGAGGAGAATATATGTAGATCAGGGTTGAACTGTGGAATCTTTGGTGCTCTCGGAGTTTGGTTTTTGGCTTCCAGATATTTTCTTACCCAAATAGGTAACATCATCAGTATTTAATGTACACTTTATCTTTCTTAGAAGGATCTTGCTATGCAGTGCGACCAAAGTTCAAGCTATCTCTCTTTGTTTATTTTTATGCCTCAATGAAATGGTCTTCTTAAATCTTAGGAAGGATGAGATCACAGGCTACTATCCTTCAATGTATCTGCAGAAAGTAGGAGAGGAAAACATGACCGAGAACAACCCGCTGAGGAATAAAGCAGCACCCCCTCGAAGGTATAGTTGGCCTCTCTGGAAGTTCATTTGTTTGTTTTGAAGTGTTGAATTAAGATGGGTGAAACCAAACTTCAAGTCCATCCTCAGCCTTGGAAACTCACTGGGAGATTTTGGGCTGTCAGCCTAGCCTACCTCACAGGTTCTTGTGAGGACAAAATGAAGAGAGTTCTCTTTAGAATCAATTTGGAGCCCCTAGATGTAAATGTAAATCAAGAATTATTTTACTTTGGCCTTTTGGCCATAAGTAGACATTGTCATGTCCTTGTCAAGACTAATCTCTGAACCACGGGCTCAGATAAATGCTGGTTAATTCAGCAGGAAGTCAGCAAGATTCATATTTTCTCGGGTCAAAGAAAATATGAGATTTTAAGCCTGGGAAATTAGCCAATTGCATAAAATCCCATAATAAAAAAAAACTGGGATGAAGCAGCCAAAGAATCTGACATTTTGCTCAATGCAAGATCCAGATCAAATCATCCCTAGCCAATGGAACCATGGGGTTTTTTATAGGAAAATATGTGGAGTTACTCCACTTGGAAACATTGAGAATATTAATCCATACACAAGGAAAATGCTAGGTTGGAGGAACCTGCCTTAGCAGAGTCTAGCATTGTTATTTGTGTGCTTATAGTTTCATTGATGATTTTCCTTTCCTTTGGATGACCGGGCAGGTCCAGCATCAGCAACATCAAGAGCATCCACAAGCAAAGTCGCAAGCAGATTAGCCAGGAGACGTATAGGCGGAACAGCGTGAAATACATGCAAAGCAGAAAGAAGCTGAAGAACAAATTCTTGGGCAAAACCAATATTATCGGTAAGTGTGGGAGCTTCGGAAAAATGTCCTTCCAAAATCTCTAATTTGGTTAAATATGTAAAAGTGACAAGGCACAAAATGGCCTTCTCTGACCACCTAAGCCAATGTTTATCCAGCTTGGCAACTTGAAGAGGGGTAGGACTTCAACTCCCAGAATTCCCCAGCTGGTGATTTGCTGGCTAGGGGATTCTGGCTAGGGGATTCTCCATCATCTTCAAGTTGCCAAAGTTAAGAAACATTGTTCCAAGCCTTGGTAAATTTGGTTTCTTCTGAGTTTTGATTATTTCCTCTTTTTAACATGGCTGCCCAACTCAAACGACATGACACTAGGCATTGGGCACAAATCACCAGCCAGGGAATTTTGGGATTTGAAGTCCACTCATCTTCAAGTTGCCAAGGTTGGCAAACATTAACTCAAACATTTAACTCTGGCTAAGCAGATTCTTTCCTCTCCTTTTATTGATACAAATGTCTTCATATGGAATATTTTCATGGAATATTTGACCTGACATGATAGGCAACACAATTATTAGCCTACTCTAATATTGTGGCAAATTAAGCCTATGAATATTAATTCTCCAAGGGCCTCAGGGTTGCACCTTTATAGATGCCAGATCTGAAAGAAAGAAGGTCTTGCTTTTCTCCATCACAAATCAGGAAATCAGTTTGGAATGATGTAAAAAGTTTTGCTGTATCATCTCAAGGCTGTTTTCCCCTCCCCTCCATTTTATTTTATACAGAGGAAAAAAATGAAAATGATGAACCCAAACCTGCAATTCCTCCGAGACCCAGTAAAGATTTGCTTCTGATTCGTTGTTCTGAGAGCACAAAGAAAAAAATCCAGTGAGGAAGAAACGGAGGAATTTATCGCTCCATCTTTGCTACCATCACTAAAAAGAACTTGAAAGGATCTAAAAAGGATCACCTGACGACCTCTGTTTTTGGAAGAGTTATTGCAAATGATGTCTAGTGATCCCTTGCAGCTCTTGTGTTCAGAGAGTATGATCCTTTTTCTACTTCTTGACCAATCTTACAGGGGAGAGAAGTGTTTAGAACATAAGAATAGCACATGGTTATTACAATTCTACAATAGTTATATAATTATAATTGGGCATAGAATTTAGCACTAATGACTTGCAATTTTTTCTACAGAGTCTCTTATTGTCTAATCCAGGGGTAGTCAACCTTTTTATACCTACCGCCAACTTTTGTATCTCTGTTAGTCGTAAAATTTTCTCTAACCGCCCACCGGTTCCACAGTAATGGTGATTTATACAGTAGGGCAGTGGCCCCCAACCTTTTTTGTCCCACGGCCCGGTACCAGCATCACAAAATGATCCACGGCCCGGTACCGGCATCAGCATGCACGACCAAGGCAAGGAGAGCTGAGCAACCGGCCAGCCAGCTGTCCCCCGCTTCTCCCAGCCACCTTCAACTCCTCCTTTGTACCTTTGTCGATGGGCTTTTCGGGCTCTTTCTTAATCTCCTCCTAACGCGAGACTCCATCGCCATCGGGACGGCTCTTCGTTCAAAGCCCCCCCAACGAAACTAAGGCGCAAGGATTCCTTCAGCACCCAAATGCCACTTTCCAACTGACGACCGACAAGCTCACCCGGAAGCACTTTCTCAAGCGCCGTCGAAACAAGATGGCAGCGCCCACTTCTTTGCGGCCCAGTAAAAAATGATCCACGGACCGGTATCGGTCCGGGGCCCGGTGGTTGGGGACCACTGCAGTAGGGGACAAAATCCCTATTGCCCACCATGAAAGCTGGAATGCCCACTAGTGGGCGGTAGGGACCAGGTTGACTACCACTGGTCTAATCAATTGAATCAAGGTGGTACAAGCTATTTTGAATTGAATTAAGTATGTTGTAAGAATGGCATTCATGCACCATTCTTGGCCATTTTAAGTCCTGATAAGTAGTATTTTTCCTACATTCAAAGTCTGCTGAGTTTTCACTTCCATTTAGTATTTTGTTTGAGGGGTGTTATTTGTCTGTGGTTTAGCTCCTTTGGTTAGTTTGGGTTCAATATGTTAATGAAACTACATGGTAGGTTTAGATTTTATGATTAGTTTATTATATATGACTAATTTCATTGGGATTGTAATTTATAAATATATGACAGTATATTTTATTCTTTTTGCATGTGTCTAACTACTGTTTAGTTTTCATCTGATTTTTTTATTGTAGTTACAACATTAAAATTGTTTTTTTCCCCTGAAAAACAAGAAAAAGTGTTGCCATAGCCACAGAGTGAGTGAGTGAGCACACATGTCTTTAGATGTTGTAAATTTTGATCAGTGGGGTAGCTGGCACTAAGGGGTAGACACGTGCATTGAGCTTATGATTATTAATTATGATGCACGTCTATCAACTTAGTGTATTTATTTTTCATGGGCCAAAGGTTGTTACCCATGCATAAGATAGATTGCTTTCTAAAATACGTTTTGAGTAGATGGGATCTTGCTTTACATCTACTGTATTGCACTTGTAACATCTGTGACTATATAATATAATATATATATAATAAATATATAATAAACAAGCTGGGATAAACAAGCGGGCCTTTAGTCTTCTTTTCAGCAAGTCATTCCAATCAAACAGCAGTGGTTGTGACACAAAGGAAAACCTTCTGTTGTACTTCCGACCAGCAGATTGCTCAAAAAAGCCCCTTGCATAAGATTCTGTGCAAAAAAGAATTTGCAAACATTTAAGAAAGTGACTGTTTTTGAGGAAAGTTGACCAACAAATGAATTTTCAACCGCAAGGTTGGGTAGGATCTCACAGCCTCTCCAGTTCACCATTTCAGCTTCCAGCCAATCCTATGTGTGGCTGTCTAGAAGTTAATAAAAACTTGGTTTTCCTAAAAGGTCTTGGGACTGGCTGTGAAACCACAGCCTACTTCATAAGTGTTTGTGTGTGTGCATTTTTTAAATTATTCCATACACCTTGTTAATATTTTTGTTATAAAATTTTCAATTATATTTTCCAGATAGCTGTTTTAATCTCACTAGACAGAGAGATGGTGGCATATACAATACATACATACATACATACATATACAATACATACATACATACATACATACATACAACTGTCAACTGCCTGGAGTCCATGAAGATTGGGAGCATTGATGAACTGCATTAATTTTTCTTAAATGCCTTTCTGCAGAACTTTCTTTCCATCTTTCCCTTTTTCCAGTTGATAAGCAATATAGCTATTTATTTAGTTATATTTATTTATATCCTGTCTATATTATTTTTACAAATAATTCAAGGCAGCGAATGTATCCAACACACCTTCCTCTTCCTGTTTTTCCCCACAACAACAACCCTGTGAGGTGGGTTGGGCTGAGTGATTGGCCCAAAGTCAACCAGCTGGCTTTCATGGATGAGGCAGGACTTGAACTCACAATCTCTAACTTTCTAGCCTAGCTTAGTCCCTTAGTCACTAGACCAAACTCTCTCTGTGGTCAGTTGGATGCTTGAACATGGTTCCTGCTCTTGTGCTATATGTCTGCCATCTTTTTGCTTTTAGGAATAAATATTTCTTCTTTCTTCACAGTCTCAATGGTCCAAACTTCCTTCCACCACTCCCCCCACCAGGTCCAGCAAACCCCCACTGGAGTTTGACATACCTCATTTTTATAATTTTTATAGTTTTTATAATTTTTATAGAATTTTTATAGCCTGTGGTCCGATCTAAGCAGAGTTCACAAAATTGTCTGCTATAACATCTTGCCTGTCAACAACTTCTTAGCCTGAATCACAATAATGCACAGGCAAACAACTGACACAAACTCAAGGTAAACTGATGCAAACTCGATTGTAGAAAATACGACTTCAGCAACAATGTGGTCAATGCCTGGAATGCCCTACCCGACTCCGTTGTTGTAGCCTCAACCCCTCACAGCTTCAACCTCAAACTGTCTACCGTGGACCTTGGTGGTCCTTAAAGGGGGCATGTATAAGCGCACCAGTGTGCCTACCGTCCCTGTCTTACTGTCCCCATTTATCTGCATTTACTCCTTTTGTTCTTGTTTATGTTCATATTTATACTTGTTACCTTGTACATGTTTGACAAACAAATAAATACAATAAAAATAAATAAATATTCTTATGCAGCCCCAGCTCGAGTTGGAACCCCAAATTATTCTTCTGACAAAGGACTGGGGATGTGTGTGAGACGATAGCCATGTCCCAATATTTAAGGGGCTTGCCACAAAGAAGAGGGAGCCAACTTATTCTCCAAAGCAGCTTAAGGCAGGTCAGGAAGTAATGGATGGAAACTCATCAAGGAGAGAACAAAGGAGAAATTTCCTGATAGTTAGAACAATTAATCAGTTGAACAGCTTGCTTCCAAAAGTCCTAGATGCTACAACACTGGAGGTTTTGACTACCACTTGTTTGAAATAGTATTGTCAAGATTCAGGCAGTTACTCCAATTAAATCATGAGCCTCGAACCACACTCCCAAAACTAAAAATATTTATTTGAAGTTAACATTCTACCTCCTATATTTACCTGGGTGTAGCCAACTCTGAGATACGTAATTCACTGTCATCCTTGATCCTGCTTCCTCCCACATTTTGTATACACGTTTTATAGTTGACAAGTATATGGTTTCTTGCTTGAGCAGGGGTTTTTATTTATTTATTTTTATTTATTTATTTTTATTTGTCAGTTGCTTACAAGATAATAGGTATGAGTAAAAACATAGTTATGAATACATGGATAAATATAAGAAAAATAAAAAAAATAAAAGAAACAATAGGACAGGGACGGTAGACACGTCAGTGCGCTTATGCATGCCCCCTACAGACCTCTTAGGAAAGGGGTGAGGTCAATAGTAGAAAGTCTAAGGTTAAAGTTTTTGGGGTTTGGGGAAAAAAAACCACAGAGTCAGGTAGAGTATTCCAAACATTGACCACTCTGTTGCTGAAGTCGTATTTCTTGCAATCAAGTTTGGTGCGATTAACCTTGAGTTTGTATCTATTGTTTGCTCTAGTGTTGTTATGGTTGAAGCTGAAGTATTCATTGACAGGTAGGACACTGCAATGTATGATTTTATATACTATATTTAGATTGGACCGAAGGTGGCATAGTTCTAGGTTTTCTAGGTCTAGAATTTTGAGTCTGGTGGCATAAGGTATTCTACAATGAGTAGAGGAGTGGAGAACTCTTCTTGTAAAATATTTCTGGACTTTCTCAACTGTGTTAATATCAGATACATAATGTGGGTTCCAGACTGATGAGCTGTATTCGAGTATTGGTCTAGCAAATGTTTTGTATGCTCTAGTTAGTAGTGTAATATTACCAGAGAAAAAGCTACGTAAGATTAGGTTAACAACTCTTAACGCCTTTTTGGCTATGTAGTTACAGTGGGCTCTAGCACTTAGGTCATTAGAGATGAGTACTCCAAGGTCCTTGACAGAGTTTGGATTATCAACAAGGTCTTGACTATTCAGCCTATATTTTATTTTCTGATTTATTTTGCCAATATGTAGGACAGATCATTTATTTGTTGAGATTTGAAGTTGCCATTTGTTTGACCATTCTGATACATAGTCAAGGTCTTTTTGAAGGGTAGCAGTATTGTCTATGGTGTTGAATAGCTTTACATCATCAGCGAAGAGAATGTAGTAGCTCTTGATATGATCACAGAGGTCATTTATGTAGAGTATGAAAAGAGTTGGTCCTAGAACACTGCCTTGGGGGACATCACTGTTGACAGGTACAGAATTTGATAGGACGCTCCAAATTTTGACCATTTGTTGTCTGTTTGACAGGAATGCTTCTATCCAGTAATGCAGGTGTCCAGAGATACCCTAATATTTTAGTTTTAGGAGTAGTTTGTCATGTACCACTGAATCAAAGGCTTTACAGAAGTCTATGTAGATTGCGTCTATTGCTTTGCCCTGATCGAGTTGTGTAGTCCATATGTTTTTGCAGTGTAAGAGTTGCAGATTACATGATAGTTTTTTCCTAAAACCAAATTGTTTATTAGAGAGTAGGTTGTTTGTTTCTAAGTGGAGGATGATGGATTGGTTAATAATTGATTCCATGATTTTACAGGTGACACAGCATAAAGAGATTGGTCTGTAATTTTCAACTAGGCTGGGATCTCCCTTTTTGAAGATGGGGATGACCGTGGCTTGTGACCATAGTTTTGGCAAGGAGTTGGTCCTGAAAGATTTTTCAAAGATTATGCTTGGCAGTGGGTAGCTTTTTTAAGAAGTAGGCACATATTCCGTCCGGTCCAATAGATAGAGATGGTTTTAGATTGCACAGTGCTTTTTCAACAATGTCTTCTGTAAAGTTGATATGTATTAGATCATTGTAGTTGTCTGTGGTTTGACTAGGAAATACTGGGTATGATCCATTGCTGTTTACAAATACTGAGTCAAAGAATGTGTTAAAGAGGTTGGCTTTAATAGTGTCGTCGTTGCAGTCTTTACCATTAGGTCCTTTTAGGGGTGGGATGGACCTTGAGTCTTTTAGTTTGTTGTTTATAAAATTGTAGAAAGAGCGGGTGGAATTGGTACATAGAAGGTTTTCTTCTTGTTTAATGTGATAATTGGTGCATTCAGTTTTTATCTGGTGGCATAAATTTTTGTATCGGCTTTTGAAGTTGGCAACGTGACCAGATTTGTTTTTCCACCAAAGTGATTTCTTTTTGGATTGAAGCTTCCTTATTGTTATGGGTAATTTGTTTTTTCTGCTTTGGGAGTTGTTAATGGTTCATATAGTTTGATGACTCTTTTGACTTCAAGTAAAAATATGTTGTAATGGTCTTCTACAGTATTGCATCCAGAGAATAGAAATTGCCAATCAAGGGATGAGAGATCATTGTTTATAAGATCTTAGTTGCCTTTTTTGAAGTTATAATTTGGGATTCCGTCGCTGTGATGATTTTTGTGTGGACGTATGTTGAGACAAAAGTCAATCATGTTTTGGTCACTGTTGGAAAAGGGTTCTTTAATTTGTATTCTGTAAATTGAATTCAAACTATTGCAGAAGATGAGATCGAGGCAGTTGTTAAGTCTAGTGTTGTTCTAGTTGTTGGTTGTTCTAGTCCCAGATTTGTTACTGCACTGTAGGAGGTTGCATGTGTGGGTTCAGTTGTACATTCATTAAGGGTCCAGTTAATATGAGGTAGATTGAAGTCACCAAGAAAGATAAAAGCGTGTGGGCAGGATGCTGCCCATGTTAGTAGTGTATTTAGCTTGTTTGCATGTTTGATATCATAACCAGGGGCTCTGTAACATAGTAAGAACCGAAATGTGATATTTAAGGACAGTTCACAGACGATGGTCTCAGGAATAGCAAGCTCCTGGGTAACTAGGATGTTTTTTAGATGTAGGGATTTTTTTTTATAGAAGATAGCAACACCACCTCCTCTACGGATTTCACGATCTGATTGGTAAACATGATAGTCTCTTACTGTGGTAATGGAGTCAGGGAGAGATGCGTTGAGCCATGTTTCACAGACAAATATAATGTTGAATTTAGCCATATTTAGTAAGAGGAGAAATTCAGGTATTTTATTTACAAGGCTTCTTGCATTGAGTAGCTTGCATTTAAGGCCAGTTGTGGTTGGAATAGAGGTAGTTAGGGGCATGCATGCTTAGTTTTGAGTGATGTTGGATTGGATGGGGTGGGGTTGGATGCGGAGTTGTGCGGACTTTCTTTTGATGCAATCAGCTCTGTAGTCAATGTATAGGTCCTTATCTCCATTGCTAGACAGTTTTTGAGTTCTGCGCAGAGTTCACGGAAGTGGATTTTTTGCAGTATGGATAAGGCTGGTCTTGAGTGAAGTTTTTTGTGGCTGGGATTGGTTTTTGCAATGGCATTTATTGTATGAATGAATATGCGTTTGCTGGACTCATTTTTGCATACAACTCTACAAAATCTTGGGGCCACAGAGCTGTCATTGTATTTGTACCCATGGCCATCTCTGGTTATTTCAATGATATCTTCAGGAGTATTGTTTGTTGTATTAGAGTTGCTTATGATATCACAAACTTTGGTGATGTCATCTGATTCGTTGGTGTTTTCGAGACCAAATAAGATGGCATTTGGACGTTTCTGTTCATATTCCATGGTGTCTCTGATGAGTAAGGAGATATTATTTGTGGAATTATTTGAAGGGATAGTAATTGTTTGTGGCTGTGCTTTGGTGGTTGTAGTTGTGATTGTAGTTGAGGTAGTGGTTGTGGTTGTTGTGGGATTTGATTTTGAGCTGATAGGTACTCACTTATCTGTGCTGTATTTTTTTTCCCAAGAGAAATTAGGCTTGCTTGTATAGTTGTTTCAAAACGTGTTGCTAAGCGTTCTTCTATTGAGTGAATGACTGATTCTATGCTTTCAACTTTGTCAGGTAGGGTACTCAGTTTGTTTAGCTTAGGAGAACATGATGGACATAGAAAAAAGAGTGTATCTGAATTTTTAACCACATCAGCTAGGTTTTTGTTTGCATTTAAGCAAGTAGGGTGGGCTAGATTATCGCATAGGTGGCATTTGATGTAAATTTCTCTTTCATTGACGGTTTCAAGACATTTGAAACATGTGCAGGAGTCTGGGAGGTCATTGGTAGAGATATTTTTCTTTTGTTTTGGTTTGGAGTTTTTGGCTGGCATGGTCAATGGCAATAGTACAGTAATCAATTACAATAACTAGTTAATGTGATAGGTAGACAGTTACTTAATGAATGTTGGTAATTAATAAATGTTAATTGATATGTTACAGAACAAATCAAAAGTAAGGTTGCTTATTACTAAAAATCAATCAATCAATCGGTTATTCAAATCACTCTAATCAAATTTTGCTAAGCAACAAACAGCCTAATTTATTACAATAATTACTAAACACATTGGTCAATTAAATTCACTAAATCACTGATTTTACTAATCAGATATTCAGTACACTATATGCACTAAACATTCAGATACAGATAATCAGAGTTGGAAGGGACCTTGTAGGTCATCTAGTCCAACCCTCGGCCCAAGCAGGAGACCCTACACCATTTCTGACAAATGGCAGTCCAATCAATTGATCATTTGATAAAAATTAATTATTTTAAAGAAATTGATTTTTTTGAGATAATGAAAGTAAGTAATATGAAGTAGTATTGAGAGTTGGTAAGTAAAGGGTTAATGCTTTGCTTTGTTTTGCTTAGCTGTTGCTGATATCTGAGAATAGGTTTATAACCCTTTATAAACTGGCAGGAGGTCTCTTTTCCTGGGCTGTTTGAAAACAATCAATGAACAAGGGTTTACACTCTCTTTCTTGTTTTGTAGATTGAGTTTTTGAGATAGTAAAGATGCAAAGATGTTGAAGGGGGGATCTCTGGCCCCTCACTGGGAGGCAACAGGAAACTTTTTGTTTTGTTTTCCCTTGATGAATGGGATTTCTGGCCCCCTCTTAGTTAATTTAAATACACTTTCAAAGTTTGTTGCTTTTAAGAGAAAGAGAAAGAAATGTAGTCTTGCACTGGCAATTTGAACAGTTTATATTTTTATTATGTAGAACAGGGGTCCCCAACCACTGGGCCCCGGACCGGTACCGGTCCGTGGATCATTTTGTATCGGGCCGCCTATTTTGCTTGGGCGCCGCCATCTTGTTTCGACGGCGCTTGAGAAAGTGCTTCCGGGTGAGCTTGTCGGTCGTTGGTTGGAAAGCGGCGTTTGGGTGCTGAAGGAATCCTCGCGCCTTAGTTTTGTCGAAGGGGGGGCGGCTTCGAACGAAGAGCCGTCCCGATGGCGGTGGAGTCTCGTGTTACTCAGGAGGACATTAAGAAAGAGCCCGAAAAGCCCATCGACCGCGAGAAGGTACAAAGGAGGAGTTGAAGGTGGCGGGGAGAAGCGGGGGACAGCTGGCTGGCTGGTCGCTTGGCTGGCCTTGCCTTGGTCGTGCGTGCTGATGCCGGTCCCGGTCCATGGATTGGTCCATGGATTGTACCGGTCCATGGTACAAAAAAGGTTGTGGACCACTGATGTAGAAGACCTAAAAGTTCCCTTCCAACTCTGTTATGCTGTTAAAAATTGTCAGCTGGAATAGCTGCACTCCTGATTTTTGGCTACGATTAACATGAGTCTTCTCTGTAAGAAATAGTTCTCTCTCTCTTTGCATCTCTGTGTCTTCGTCCTCTCTGAAAACTGTGTTTTTTTCTGTGTGAAGGGGATTGTGCAAAAGCTTACGATAATATATTTGTTAATCCTTAAATTGCTACATGACTCTTGGTTCATTTTTCTGCAAAAGGCAAAGCCCACTACTAGTTTTCTGGAAATTGGACCAACAAGCAATCTTTGCAGGAGACTACAAACCCTTTTTGGTTTCATGCATGCATTCTGTTTTCAGGCTCTTTCCCTTAAGTGAAGTCCCCTTCCCGTTACAACATGGAAGGAAGCCTTTTTTTTGCCTACACGACCCAACCATTTCAAGTTCTTCTTTTACTCACTTTTCTGCTGATTCGACCATTTATTGGTGAGGCTTTCTAATTTCCATTGCATTCAAATTATTTTGGTGCTCTTTACTGGAAAAATAACTGTAGTTTAGTTTCCAGTTTTGTTTGCACCCAGCACACTCCTGGGCGGTTCCTATCCAGACCAGAGGAAATGTACACCCAACTCAGTTCAATAGGCAAAATATTATGTAATTTGATGTTAATTAATTAAACTTCAGCAAACTTCAAAAACTGGAAGAAATCAGAGCAAAAGTAGGAAGAGACAATCATGGATAATCATGACAAGATGATAAATAATTATTTATTTATTTTATTTATTAACAAGGTGATAAAGAGATAGTGCCTATCCCTTCCCACTTATGACTATATTACTTGTTTCCTAGTATGATTTGATTGCTTATTAGTAACCTATGACTATCATTAAGTGTTGTATTCTATGATTCTTGATGTATTCTATGATTCTTGATGAATGTATTTTATTTTTTCTTTATGTACACTGGGAGCTTATGCACCGAAGACAAATTCCTTATGTGTCCAGTCACACTTGGCCAATAAAGAATTCTATTCCATTCCATTCCATTCCATTCTATTACCTCTACTCTACTCTATTCTACTTCTCTATTCTATTCTAACCCCTATCCCTACCTCCACCCTACACTACCCTATTCTATTCTAACCTCTACCTCTACCCCTACCCTACTCTATTCTAAAAGGAGGTCTAAATATATCTTTGTCATAATTCAGACCATCCCAGCTCTTTCAAACAGATGGCAGATAATTAGCCAAAGATAACAGAATCAAGATAATAGAACCAAGAAGGATAATACAGGTAGTCCTTGACTTACAGCAGTTCATTTAGTGACCGTTGTTACAACAGCCCTGAAAAGGTGACTTATGGCCATTTTTCACACTTATGACTTTTGCAGCATCCCCATGCTCATGTGATCAAAATTCAGACCCTTGGCAACTGTACAGGGTCAATGGCTACAATGTCCCAGGGTCAGGTCACCTTTTGCGACCTTCTGACAAGCAAAGTCAATGGGGAAGCCAAATTCATTTAACAACCGTGTCACTAGCTCAACGGCTGCAGTGATTCACTTAACAACTGTGGCAAGAAAGATGCTAAAATGGAGCAAAACTCACTCAACAAATGTCTCGCTTAGCAACAGAAATTTCGAGCTCCCACAAGTCAAGGACTACCTTTATACAAGACCTTTTATTAAACTTCCTGATATTTATTGGAGTTCTATAGCTGCCCAACTCAACCAATACCCAACTTTTATTTCCATATAACATATGGAAATATATATCCATATAATAACAAAATGGATAGAAACATGTTGTTGAACCCAAACATTTTTGAAAAGCTCTTTCAGCTAACATCGCTTGCTTGCAATAGATCGGAAGATGTGGTCCTGCAGGTATTCTGGTGTCCCACCACAGAGTCTTTGGAGTTGGTGACTTCTGACTTCCTGACCGTTTCCCCAATGTTTTTCTTTCTTGGATGCATTAGAAATCATGATTGGGTGACTGTGGGGATGCTGCAGCGGCTACAACTTTGCACATAAAACTGTTCTTGAATGTTATAACAATTTCAATTCCATCGGCGTAATGGGCCCCATATTTGCATTCTTCATGTTAGTGAGTTTTGGCACCTTGATTAAAATTGGTGGTGAGTATAACACACCGTTTGGGTTAACTTGAAGGTACAAACAGACAGATAAACACATTGAGAATTTTAGTATTGTAATATATAGATCAGGGGGGAAAACATGGGAGAGGTGGGAGAGCCTGTGGGAGAGGTTTGGCTGCTTGAAATGCATGTTGCTTTATAAACTCTGATTTATGCCATATGTATGAGACATATGATGTGAAGCAAGGTCTTGTGTAGAATTCAGTAAAGGCAGTTTTTCAGAATAAGGTTATGTCTCCTTTGAATTAAGCTTGAAGTCTGGGAAGCGCAAGGCCACATCTGTGCAATTTTCTTGTTAGCAGTTTCCCTCAGCCCTCTTCTGGGAAGTTGTGTAACCTGTAACACTTAAAAAAAGCCAATACATTGCGTTTGTTACATTCCTAAGTTGCATTAAGAGAGGGATACCGTCAAGATCAAGTGAGGTACTAATACCACTCTATAAAGCCTAGTTAAGACCACACCTAGAGTACTGCATCCGGTTTTGGTCGCCACACTATAAAAAGGATGTTAAGACTCTAGAAAAAGTACAGAGAAGAGCAACCAGGGTGATTAGGGGACTGGAGGCTAAAACAGATGAAGAATGGTTACAGGAACTGGGCATGGCTAGTCTAGTGAAGAGAAGAACCAGGGGAGACATGATAGCAGTCTTCCAATATTTGAGGGGCTGCCACAGAGAGGAAGGGCCTATTTTCCAAAGCACCTGAAGGCCAGACAAGGAATAATGGATGGAAACTGAACAAGGAGAGATTCAACCTGGAAATAAGGAGAAACTTTCTGACAGTGAGAACAATCAACCAATGGAACAGCTTGCTTTCGGAAGTTGTGGGGGTATCATCACTTGAAACTTTCAAGAAGAGATTGGACTGCCATTTGTCAGAAATGGTGTAGGGTCTCCCACTTGGGCGGGGTGTTGGACTAGATGACCTACAAGGTCCCTTCCAACTCTGATTATCTGTTATCTGTTATCAAGCCTGCCTTCTGGAGCATCTTTAAAGAAACTGGCTTCAGCTCCCCTTTAGCCTCCCTCTGTGTTTCTATCAACCCAAAGGAATGCAACTTGAAAAATCCTATACAGGTAGTCCTCGACTTACCACAGTTCACATAGTGACCATTCAAAGTTACAGCATCACTGAAAAAAGTTGACTTATGACCATTTTTCAAACTTACGACCCTTGCAGCGTCCCCATGGTCATAGGATCAAAATTCAGACAGTTGGCAATCGATTTGTATTTATGACGGCTGCAGTGTCCCAAAATCATGGGATCCCCTTTTGCAACCTTCTGACAAGCAAAGTCAATGGGAAAGCCAGATTCATTTAACAATCGTGTTACTAACTTAACAACTCCAGTGATTCACTTAACAATTGTGGCAAGAAAGGTTGTAAAATGGAGCAAAACTCACTTAACAATTGTCTCGCTTAGCAAGAGAAATTTGAAGCTCAGTTGCGGTAATATATGTCAAGGACTACTTCTACATTAAACTACCACTGCATTCTCCTCCTTTGTTAAATTTTTAATATGTGACCCAATTCATCTCAGAGTTGCCTCTGATGTCTGACTGCCACCGGCCCAATAGGAAACCATCTGGTGCGTCCTGGCTTTTAATGAATGAAAGGCTTGGCTGAACCTCAACATTTAGGTTCGTCTCTAAATGATAGGTATCATGGCGAAATGTACCGAGTCCTTGGTGCGCTTGCGCACAGCGAAATAATCTCGAAATTACGGCTCAGCTCCCAAAGGGGGCGCTAGAGATATGGACAGGGCCGCGGGAACAAAAAAAAACAACCCCATTCCTGATAAAAGTACGCCCGGAGGCTTTGACTGAACAGTAAATTTTGCGCCTGCGCAAACAAGAACAGCTGCATTGAAAAGTCACCGCCAGTGCGCCTGCCGAGATTACCGGCTGGCTAACGACAACATCGGACTCTTGCCTATATTATCATGGCGGTTTCTTTGAGTGGGGAGAATTGCGCCTGCGCAGAACAAGAAAAGGTGAAAGGTTAACAAGATGGCGCTGCCCATGATCCCAAGATGGTGATTATTTTTAACGGGTAGAAACGTGGTTTGGTGATCTCTCCAGGCAAGGGATCTGAGATGGGGCTTACTGGCTGTCTGACAGCCTTCCAGAGAAGGATCTGGGTGACATCTGTGGGGTCCAAGAAGCAGCTCCTTCAGCGACCTACAAGCAAGGACTTCGATGGCGTGCCCGGACTCTGCACAAGAGGGCTGTATGGGGGATATCTGAGAAGGGGACGGGTCTCCCACGGGGTGCCATGGCTGAATCCTTCCCTCCACGGTGCCCCCCGGTCCTTCCTTGGCTTTCCCCTCGGGCTCTTCTTTGAAGGGCGGCATCGCGGCTTCGCGAAAGCTGCCAAGCCAAAGAGCATCCGGCACGCCAAAGCCACCGACGAGGCTGCCCCCATTTTCAAATATGTGGGAGACCGAGCCAAAAGGAAAGAGCGGGTCTTTGTGTGCGGCTTCACCTACTCGGGGGCTCTGGGCATCCCTTCCTTTATCATCCCAGATGCAGGGAAAAGGCGAAGGCGGATCCAGCCCACGCCTTACCGCCTGGAGGTGATGGAGAAGGTGAGAGGAGGGAAATCTTCCTACTTTCTTGGAGTTGGGTCGTTTCAAGAATGAGAAGGGGACAGCACCTACTTCAGTTGCCACTGAAACCACAGTCAAAATCAGACCCAATAAGGGTTGGGATGGGTGACCACTAGGAAAGCACAGGAAAGTCGATGTAAGCCCTTTGAGGTAGCCCATTTGGGAAACCAAAACAAGAGTACAACTACTTTTATAAGGTTACAGTAAATAAATTCAACAAATAAATAATAAATAGGATCTTGAAAGTCACTTCTCCCCGTCTTTATAATTAGTCTCCAGAGAGTGAGGGAGGGTCACTTAGGAGATGCTTCCTGGGTCTATTTTCCTTCCTAAGATACATTTTGCATGATGGTCGTCTAGGCCAGGGGTTGCCAACCTTTTGGATCTCTGGGACCACCAAACTCATAATTTTAAATCCTGTGGACCACTAATATGAATTTTGACTGACGGTGGCTTGCTGACGGTGGTGGGAGAGAGAGAGAGAGAGAGAGAGAGAAATCTGATCTAACCTGGGAGGGCTGGTGATTCATTCTCTCTCTCTCTCTCTCTCTCTCTCACACACACACACACACACACACACATACACACACACACAGAGATCCCTCATACACCGCCCCCTCCAAGGCAGCCACATTCCTAACCTGCTTTTGAGCTCAGTTGAGGGGAGGGGGAGGGAGAGAGAAATATATTCTGAGATATATTCTGTAGTTTGGGGGAGAGAATGAAAGACTTTTGTTGCTTTCCTTGCATGCAGCCAAAAGCAGAAGAAGAAAGAAGCGGAAAGAAGCAGCCAAGTTCCCCCCTCCGTCCCCCCCGCCACTACTTTGTGTTGTTCCTATGCAAGCCTTGTGTTCCTGCAGGCCATGTGGGCGGCGCAGCCTTGTATTCCCTCACAGCCTGGATTAATTGCTTTGGGGGGTGCTCTAGGGGTGACATTTCTCTGCAGACCACCAAAATTTTCTCACGGACCACCAGTGAATTGCAGACCATCGGTTGGTGACCACTGGTCTAGGCCGGGGTCTTCAAACTTGACAGTTTTAAGACTTGTGGACTTCAACTCCCAGAATTTCTCCTCCAGTCATGTTAGCTCAGGAATTCTGGGAGTTAAAGTCCACAAGTCTTAAACTTGCCAAGTTCAAAGACCCTTGGTCTAGGCTGTGGCTCTCCCTCTTGCCTCCCAAGGTTGTTCTCACAGCCTGGTGCATCCAGACAGTGACATCAACAAGGAGATCCCAGAAGAAAGCAAAAACAAACTGCCTCTGTACTTTGTTTTCCATGAAATCAGCAAGAGTCAGGCTTGACTTTAAAAATGGAGATCCCAGAGGATGTTGCTGTTATAGCAGTCACCTAGGTGTTAAAGGATATTTCAGGATTGCTACAGGACTTTTTAGAACAGCTTTCCAACTAGGTAACCTTCAGGTATGGAAAGCTGTGGTGTTGCTGATTGTCATACCATCTTAGGTTAAATACTAAAATTAGTTTGATTCTAAACTATGCTTCATAGATTTCTTCCCCTCACTCCCTGCTGAAACAATCTTATAATTCCACCAAAGTCTGTTTTTTTCTTTGTTTTTATTGTCAGCTAAGAGGTATATCCAGGTAAAACTGATCTTATGTATTATGCAAGAAGATTTGTTTGCAAAAGAAAGATCCCTTTATATCTAGCCTTTAAAATTCCTCATTTTTTTCTAAATGAACAATGGATCTTTGAGGGACCAAAAGAAGCACTCTTTGTCCATAATGAACATAATATAAAGGAACAACATTTCAGCATAGTCTCCCTGTTCTAATTCTTGAACATTGTACATCAGTTTCTCAGAATAGATAAATTGTTTTCTCAGCAGATTTTTCTTTCTTTTTTATTAAAGTTTTTTTTATTTTTAACAACAAACATAAACAAACACAAACACAAAACAACAAATAAAACCTTACAGTTATACAGTGTGTCGATTGGTACATATCTCTTGTGCACAATATCAACAGTCCTTTCATCCTGTTTTTATATTACAATTCATTATCAGACTGTATTTATAAATTCATCTCATCTTTTTCGAGCAAGAATCAACTATTATAAAACCTAGTTTAAGGTATCATTCATTTCCAAATAATCAAACATAGAATATCGTATTATAATCCTTTCCATAGTAAAGAAGCAGATTTTTCAAGCAGCAACTATCTCTGTAACTGTTGTTGCTAAAAGAACAATGATTCAGTTTATTATTTATTTATTTGTATCCTGCCTTTATTATTTTTACAAATTACTGAAGGCAGCTTTTGACATCTCTGATCAGCATTCCTATCCCTGAAAATGCAAAGGAGAAAAATCCCTGACTTTTTGAATTGCCGAATGAGAGCCTGATTAAGTTTCTGTATACAGTATTCTTCGCTTCTTTCTGATCCAGAGAGTTGGGTAGACTTCTTTCCTTTCTTTTTTTGACATTAGAAGTGGGGAATTTGTGTTTCCTAAAAATAACATTAGAGTGTCTTGTTATTCATGATCACTGGCCTGTTAGCTTTGATGAGAATTGTGATTCAAAAATAGTGGAGAACTACAGGTTCCCCATCTTTATTGTATGCTTGTTTATATCAAGCTACAGCTAAACGTCTACTTGTTGTTTTAAAGATTTCTTCTGCTGCTTGTGGCTATGGGTTCACACTTCTGTCCTCCAAAACAATGGATATTAACAAGATCTGGGGAATGGGGCTGAATAAAGATTCTCAGATTGGATTTCACAGGAGCAGGAAAAATAAATGTAAGTATGAAAAACTTTGCTAATTTTAAAACGTGCATGCTATCCTTGTTCTTTCACTCCCATGCTTCTAATTGGTTATTACATATTTATTTCATCCTTTAGTCATCTTCCCAGAATGCTTGACAGAAAAAAAGTAGAACCGTTAAAATTATACAACATTAAAAATAATTACGGATAGTGAAGTCAGGCTAAAAAGCAATCTCTAGACTTAAAATTAATATCTATGATTTTCAAAGATTGGGAAAATGTCTTTGCATGGCACTGGAAAACTATTGGGCAGTTGTCAGACAAACCTGTTGCAGGATAATCCTACATTTGGACCAAATGAACATTTGGCATGACCCAGTAAATCTTTCTATAGGTAGTAGCTACAAATAGAACATGTAGTCAAGAGTATATGCTTGGGGACAATAGCTGCCTTAATATCATTGTTGGTAGTCTTGTGGAAACATCTTTCGCCTTTTATTACAAACACAATGCTAACTATGAACTGGCCACCTAGAATGGGTGTTAAATTTTTAGATTTTAAAAAATGGGCATTGCAAGGCTTGCCTTGAAATACATATTACTAGTAGTGACTGTGTTCCTGGCCACAAATAATAGTATGTAAATTGCAGAGAGTGTGAAAGTTAATAACTGAGCATCTTGAAGTATTTAAATCCATTTATTGTGACATTTGTTGAGTCTTTGTAACTTCCGTAGCAGATTAAAGCTACACTCTGTTTAATACATTGCACATACATTGCAATACATTGTCTGTTTCTTTATTTTTAAGCTAAAGGCTATGAATATGTCTTGGAGCCAAGCCCTGTTCCCTTGCCACTGGCCAAGCCACAGCAGAGCAGAGTTTTGCAAGTATCTTGTGGGAGAGCACATTCTTTGGTGTTAACAGAAGAAGGAGGTTTGATGGTACTTTTATACTTTATAGAAAGAGACTGACACTAAAGTTAATACATAACTTTGTCATCTTATAAGAAATGGATAGAATAGAATAGAATAGAATAGAATAGAATAGAAGAATAGAATAGAATAGAATAGAATAGAATAGAATAGAATAGAATAGAATAGAATAGAATAGAATAGAATTCTTTATTGGCCAAGTGTGGTTGGACACAGGGGTGGGATTCAAATTTTTTAACAACCGGTTCTGTGGGCGTGGCTTAGTTGGTGGGCATGACTTGGTGGTCATGTGACTGGCTGGGCGTGGTCAACTCAACATCACTCACATTGAGGCACGCATCTCCTCGCCTGGCCTCTCATGACTGTGAGGATACTGCAACAGTCGTAAGTGTGAAAAACAGTCATAAGTCACTTTTTTCAGTGCCATTGTAACTTTGAATGGTCACTCCACACAAGCAAAGTACCAGCAAAGGAGGAAAAAAAACTCCAGAGAAGTTCCAGAGACAGAAAGTCTAGTTCTGCCAAGAATGTAATAAGGGTTAACGGAGAGGCAGTTTCTGTAAGCAATCCTTACAGGATTAGGCCAGTAATTTCTTCTAACAACTGGTTCTCAGAACTGCTTAGAATGTTAACAACCGGTTCTAGCAAATAGGTGCGAACCTGTAGAATCCCACCCCTGGTTGGACACACAAGGAATAAAAAACAAACAAACAAACAAACCTGTAAGGTTTTTAAAGTACTGGTTAAAATATACCAAGGTGGTGTTGTAGTTAAGTATTGAGCTGTGACCTGGGAGATTCTGGTTCAATCCCATCTTTAGCTTAGTTCATGGTGATGTGGGACCAATCGTTCTTTCTCAGGCCAGCCTATCTCATGGAATTGCTGTTTTTGAAGTTAAAATAAAGGGAGTTCCATAGCAATCCATTACCAGTCATGATGATGTCAAAATGGACATTTTTCCACAGGTTCTAAAATGATACGAATTGTGCAGTTTACATCAGCAATGTCATGTCTAATATCAATCCATAAATCGTTGCACAATGATGTCATGGTTTCCTCATTTGCAGATACCTATGGGGAGATTTCTATATCTTAAGCTCCTGGAGGAAAGCCAGGATAAAATTACAAATTTGTTGATTCATGAACAAGTGGCTGTATGGGTGCATTATGGTAAACTATAATCCATAGTTTAGCAATCATATCAGCTGGGTTTGATATTGTGCTTAACCAAAACCAAACTGTACAGTATGGTAAAAACAAAGGCTTAGCATTAGGTGTCATACAATCTTGGACAGTCTTAGATTAAAGATTAAGCTGCCAAATGGTGATTTCATGTTCAGTACATCTTCCCTGATTATGGACTTCTGTTTGTAGGATGTCCATTTTCTAAAATTTACTGGTGATGGAGGAAAGGGGAAAATTAACTTTGATATTTGATTTACATCTTGCTTAGCTCTATTTCCAGAACCAAACTCTCATGTCTTCCTGAGAAAATCCATATTTACATATAAATGCATATTGTTCTGGGAATATTTAAAAGAAAAATAATAATTGCATATTCCCTTTTCAGATTTGAGGGAAACAAGATCTTCCTGAAAAGGCATTTTTTTTTAGCTAAGCAGGATATTGGATATTTACCTGATGGTGTCTCATAATTTTTCTTTCAGTCTTTAGCATGGGCAACAATGCTTATGGCCAGTGTGGCCGAAAAGTGATTGAAGGTGAAATATACAGGTGAGAGAACTTGTTTGGTTCTATATAATGGTTCTTGCTGGAAGTGTATCTCTAAGCAGGACTAGGAGGTGTGTGATTGACTTTGCTTAACTGGAATCCTGGTTTAAGATCTATTGGTACTTTTGTTGAGGTAATTCCCCGTTAGGAGAATGAGCGCATACAGGGAGACATATAGAGAGTAGAGTTGGAATAATACGCATAGAGCACACAGATACACTGTACAGTAAATGTAGGTTTTTACTTCCAGAAATGTTAAGCAAAGTCCAAAATAGGCAGTCCAAAGTCATTCACAGGTTAAATCAGTCAGTTTTCAATCCAGGGATAATCCAAATATCAAAGTCCAGTGTCAAAAAACAGTTCAGTATCAGACTTACATCAAATCCAGTAATAGCAGTCAATTAGGAGAAATGGAGGAACGGCAATACTTTCCAACAGAAGGAAACAGAGATACTCACTCAGACACACTCTCTTCTGAGACTCAGACTAAGACAACCCAGGTTTCTGGCTCCATCTTATGGCCGTTTGAGAAACCACACCTAATTACGGTTTTGCATTTTCTTAAAGATACAGTTTTAAAATGTTTATCCTGGTTTATATATTTCTAACCCAAATAGCTGTTAGGTGACTCGTATTCCTAACAACTTTGCATTCTAGAATGTTGACATCTGAAGTTATGAAGGTATGATATGCTGTCACTGGCTCTCCCTTGTAGTTATTGCTTCATAACATCTCCCACCAGTTCCAACAGGCACCACCAATGGTGAAGGATGCAGAGAAATGTTGCTTAGCAATACCTTAGGGTCAGATCCCTAACATGTCCCTGGAATGGAGGAAGAATATTACAACTGATGTAGACCATTTTCTTCCTGTTGGAACTTTTAAGGAAAAAAACAGAAAAAATCTACCTCAAGCATTTCCCCCTCTGTCTATTGATTGGAGTGCTCTGTGATTTCACCTTAAAATTCAGCTGAGATTCTTTTAATCTCAGAACAATTCCATGCTATAGTTTCAAATACTAAAAAGCCCTTCTGCAGCGTCAGGAATGTGCTTTGGAAAATACAGGAAGTTAAATAGTGAGTGCTCTGAAACTTTGTTGGTAATAGGCATTTGCTTCAACCACATGTTTAAAATAAACTGTTTAGCTGTTCACGTGATGGCTTGTTTCACTTTCTTGTTATGACCTTTTTTCCCTGGGCAAAACGTAGTGAGAGCCAGATCATTAATAAACTGCAAGGATTTGAAGACAGAGTGGTCCAAGTAAGTCGTGCCGAAAACCTGTATCCTCTTTTTGAAGGAAAAACGTGTTGCGCTGCATGAACTTTTCTGTGTGTCTTTGAAAAGGAAACTGTAATATGCTGAATCAGACCAGGGGATCAGTCTAGTTTAGCACTCAGACCCTAGTCAAATTTCATATGGTCTTTCAAGCCAAAGAGATAATTTCAGAATTTGCATAGAAAAAGATGCCAAAATGAACAAAGGTTGAGAAAAATATGGTGTTTTTGGTTGGGATCCCATCTTCTGCTTGTTTCAGCTCTTCCCACAATTACCTCAGAGTGGGATGCAACTGACTAATCAAAGCTAACTTTTACCTGCAATCTAGAATTTTTCTCAATTGGGCTATGAGAAATAAGAGGTGCATCTTGAAAGCTTGGATTTTATCATCCATGGCTTTCTTCAACTCACAGAAAGATTTTGGCTGCCCAGCCTAGGGATGATATCAAATTGGGAAGGATCCAGGTCAGGAGAAGATTGGCCCACACTGACTACATTCACATAACAGGCTTAACCCATTCAGCTAAAAATGTAGTCACTGCATATTACAGAATGCTAAGTTTGGTTAGCATTAAACTTGGGTTCATTTATTTTGGGAGCGGCTCTATTATGTGAACTCAGGAAATGGTTTCATTCATAACCAGCTTAATTGTGCAAACACAGCCATTAAAAAATAAGCAACCCCACAACTTTTCTTTGTTCTAGTCTCAGAAGTCTTGGTTTCATTGATTTGTTTCCCCCCAACTTAGGCCTCTATGCCACTCCAGTCATATATGATTCAGGTTCTTGCAGAAGATCTTTAAAATTTTAACAATCCCACAGTCATTTTTGCGAACTAACAGGTAGTCCTCGACCTACACTATAATTGAACCCGGAATTACAGTTGTAAGTCATGATGAGCATAAGCAAGTCATCATGTGCAACTCTGCCTTAATTTTACAACCTTTTAGGCAGCAGACTTTTAAGTGAACCCTGCAGTCATAAAGTGAACGCCAGGTTGTTAAGTAAATAGAAATAGGAACTAAATGCTAGTTTCCAGTAAAAAAGGGACCGTGTGATGCTCAGACAGCCATAAAAATGGGCTGTTTACTGAGCATCCAAAATGTGGTCATGTGACTACCAGTGAGGCTGGCTGTCAAATCTTTGAATCCAGGTTGTATGTAGCTCTGGGGAGGTTTGTCATAATTTCAAGCAGTTGCTAAGCAGCCGGTTGTGAATTGAAGACTACCTGTAAATGCCAAGTTATAATAGAAACACCGGGAGATGGAAAGTTGTTTTAATTCTGGTTTCCTCCTTATGCCTATTTAACTTTGACTGAAAATAGAGCGTTTGAGAAGCAAGCATAGCATTTAAATCCTAAATTTTTCAACAAATCTTTATGTTTTATTTTGCCTAAAGGTTGCCTGTGGGCAGGATCATAGCCTCTTCCGGACTGAAAAAGGAGATGTTTATTCTTGTGGTTGGGGAGCGGATGGCCAGACAGGTAAAGTGTCTGAGATGGATCATGCCAGCAATTTAATTTAATTTTGATCTAATAATTGAATTGAATTTAGCAAACAAGAAAAAAAAGAAAAAGGAACAAGAAAGAAACACAAAAACGAGATTTACAAGTTGCATATAATTGAATAAGAATGTTCAAATTAGGTTAATGCTACATATAAGGGTGATCTCCCCCCCCCCCCAATTTTGCACTTGTTAAAATCAACTCAGTCATAGCAAAGGCAGCCAATATATGGCCAGAACTGTCAATCAGAATAAAAGTAGCAATTGATCCAATCTGATATACTATGCCCTTATAATGCATCAAACAAAATCTAATATTGCATATTTCTGTTTAGAGAAACCTGAATTTTGTATGTGGTGTAATTCCACATGCAAAATTTATATTCCATAAATGGTTTCCAGAACAATTAACTTCACTATCAAACAAAAAGGTTCTTTTTGACAACAGTGCCAACTCTGGAAGTTTACTCTCTGTTATCCCTCTAAAAAGGAATTGTCTGTAATTTCAAGTTAGAAGCAAAGTATTCTAGCAGCTGTCAAGGTGTAGTGCCAACTCTGTATACTTTGTAGGAATCTAATGGTCAGCAGAAAAAGAACTGGCACCAAAATAAATAGGAAAGTTTTTAATTTATCATTGTTTCATTCTGGGATAAATGATTTTCCAGAATTGTTGTGGCTTATGACATTGCCACCATGCAAAGAATGATTCATCCTAACAGCTGCATTGCTAGCAGTGTTTTTGAATCTGTTCAAAACCATAAAAATGGAGACTGGAGCATTGTTGATTTTGCTTCTGAAGTAGAAGTGAATTTAACTATTTTGTACCTATTGAGCAAGTTACTTTGGAAGATGGAAGGCTGCTGTATAAAGTGAAGGAAAGGCATAGAAATGGTTACACCACTTCTGACTTGCAGAATAAATATCTTAATTAAAGAAGAAAGGGGAGGGAGGGTCCCCAATGGCTCAGTGGTTAAAGACCCTGAGCTTGTCAACTGCAAAGTTGACAGCCCGGGTTCAAGACCCAAGTGCTGCACCATTGGGTGAGCTCCCATCCTTGCCTCAACTTCTGCCTACCTAACAGTTCAAAAGCATGCAAATGCAAGTAGATAAATAGGTACCACTTCGCTGGGAAGATAACAGCGTTCTGTGTGCCTTAGCATATAGTCATGCTGGCCACGTGACCATGGAAACATCTTTGGACAGCGTTGGCTCCCTCAGCTAAGAAATGGAGATGAATGTTGCCCCCTAGACATGACTGGACAGGGGAAATCTTTACCTTTATTTTAAGGAACAATATTTTAGAGTCATGGATGAAATAGACCAGAGGTAGTCAAACTGTGTTTCATAGAAGAGAATCTGGTTCTGTCTCCTTTGTCTTCCTTCTGATGATTAAGATCAATACTATTTTGAACTAGATTAGATTCTATAGGAGGCTGACCACATTCTGGTGATTTTCATAACTTAATTTAATCAATTAATTTTGCCCTAAACATTATTGGTCAGTTAAAGGCAAAGTTATGGCTTTGCCTTTAACAGTTATATTACAATAACTGTGCTTTAATTTGTAGCATGAGTTCATGTACATGCATATAAAGATGGATGCACATTATGCGATGATCTGCAAACAGCCCTTAATCATTTTTTAGTGGTCTTAGAATTTAAAACAACATAATTTAGAAGTATTGCTTCATTCAGTCCAGGAATACGCATATTCCAGGAATATGCATATAACAGTATCTTGAATAGAGCCATTATAATGAAAAGTCTAAAGCCCTGAATAATTGATACATCATGCATGCATTTGCCTCTATCTACTTGTTCATGTTCTGTAGAAGTGAACAAATCTTCTTGCTCCTTCGTCTTTTTTAATGTCTTTTTTGCAGGTTGTGGTACAAAAAAACAAAACAAAAACAAGACAATACCTGTAAAGTTCAGTTCAAAGCTCTGCCTATTTTTGTGTTGGCTGCCATTTTGACTGTGGATCACACCCTGCGGATTAACTCATTCAATAGAACCGAAAATCAGCCTATAAAATGCCCCTCGTGCCAGCTTCTGGGGTGTGGGATCAGTTGTGGAGGAGAACCAGGGACAAGCTCACGAGGTCCCATTATATTAGCCCAAATTGCTCAATTTGGAGAGAGCCAGTTTGTCTAGTGGTTAAAGTGTCCCAGAAACCAGGCGGTTTGTAAGTTCTAGTCCTGTCTTAGGCACGGAAAATCACTGGGCAACTTTGAACAGTCATACTGTCTCAGCCCAGTTCACCTCATATAGCCTGTGTTGTTTGTGGGATGATAGGAGAAGGAAGGTGTATTGATACGTTCACTACCTTGAGTTATAGATGAAGAAAAGGATACGTTATAAAAAAAGTAGTCTACCTTGCAGGATTTTTGTGAGGATAAAACTAACAGGGTGGAGTTCTATATGCTTAAAGAGCAGTACAGGTTATCCTTGACTTACGACCACAATTGAGCCCAAAATTTATGTTGCTCAGTGAGACAGTTAAGTGATTTGTTTCCTCCATTTTGTAACTTTTCTTCTCACAGTTAAGCGAATCACTGCACTCGTTAATTTCGTACCACGGTGGTTAAGTGAATTCCCCATTGACTTTGCTTGTCAGAAGGTCGCCAAAGGGTGATCACATGACCCCAGGACACTGCAACTGTAATAAATATGAGTCAGTTGAATTTTGATCACGTGGCCATGGGGCCGTTGTAACTTTTTTCAGTGCTATTGGAACTTTGAATGGTCACTAAATGAACTCTTGTAAGTTAAGGACTGTAGTGCTTAACTTCCCACACTCCAATGAAAATATAAGGGAGCTCCAGATAAGAGAAGGTGAACAGAGGCTGGATCTAACAATAAAACTGGGGTTTCTTCAAATTCTTTTTCCACTGTGGGCAAGCTATGTCTCTGCAGACAGTCTAAATCTGTGTTTCTCAACCTTAGCAACTTGAAGACATCTGGACTTCAACTCCCAGCATAGCTGGCTGGGGAATTCTGGGAGGTGAAGTCCACTTACTTAGTGGCTAAGGTTGAGATATACTGGCCTACAGCAGGGGTCTCCAACCTTGGCAACTTTAAGACTTGTAGACTTCAACTCCCAGAATTCTGGGAGTTGAAGTCTACAAGTCTTGAAGTTGCCAAGGTTGGAGACTCCTGGTCTACAGCATAATAGAAAAATAAGCCTAACCTAATACAATATAACCCAAAATATGTGGACCAGAGCTATCACTAAACAAATAGTAAGTTGAGGGCCACCTGCATGTAATTATTAATTGTTAATTATTAACTGGTTGACTTGCCATTAACATGCATATAATGCACTGACTTTCCTTCTCTTTCTCTCCCAACTAGGCCTAGGCCACTACGACATAGCGAGTGTTCCCACAAAACTCGGCGGGGACATTGGAGGCGTCCGCATTACACAGGTCACAACCTATGGAGATTCTTGCCTGGCTGTATCCGAGACTGGCGAGCTCTTTGGCTGGGGAAATTCAGAATATCTTCAGCTGACCTCTGTTACTGAGACGACCCAGGTTAGAACGGTTGCCACTTGCACAACTCGGCAAGGCCTTTTGTGCCACAGGAAAAGAGGGAGGCTGGATTGGCTGGGAGCGGAGGATACCTTTTTTTTGAGAGAATCACGCATGTGCTCGGGTAGCATGCTGAAGGTCTCCTTTTGTAGAACTAGGCGTGGCTAAAATTGACAGGCGAGAGCAGGGAAAAGAAAATTAATTTCTTTGAAATGTCAGGGTAGTTCGAATTACATCAATTACAATAACGTGTCACCAGCTCCGAATCTCCAGCACCAAGAAAACCGCAAGCAAGATGGTTTGGTTGGAAGTGTGAAAACCCGGCATGGAGTGACAAACAAACAAAGTCAGTGCCATGGTTTGTCTCCTGTGCCTTAAATTCCAATGTGTGTGCCTACCCCACGCATCGGCTTCCGCCCGCCGCTAACATCCCACAATCATTGCTCGCACCTAATCTGACAAGCAGCTGACGGCCTGCTTCCGGGATTCCAGCACTTCGCTTCTCCGCTGAACAGCTCCGCCGCGTAGCTGGATCTTCCAGCCGTGTCTCAGCTGCCGGCCTGCTTTCCGAGGCCCAGCTGCATCAGCGCTTTGCTCAGCTGCTTCTGGCACAGCCTTCACCTGGTGCTCTGTTCTCCCCGCCGCATCCCAGCTGATCGCCAGCTGCTTCTTCTGCCGCCGCTCAGCTGATCAGCTGCGGTGAGTTAAGCCTGGCAACCCTGAGACAGCTTGCTGGTGGCTTGCTGTTTCGGGGGTCGACATAATGAGCATGTTAATCATTTTTTCAGTTCAGCCAAGGTTTTTGCAGAACTTGGGGAGCTCAAGTTCTGAACTTTGCATTAGTCAGAATGAAGAGGTCTATCCTAATGTCCCATAAAGTAGAGATCCATAGTAGGCACAGCATAACTTTCCAGGCATCTGCTAAAGATCAGCGACCCATCAAGCTGAAAGCATAGTCAAAATAAACCAGAAATATCTAATTCTGGAGATGCCTAAAGTGATATCTTCATATTGGACACACACCACTCTGCCCCAAGCTCAAACGAAGAGCTAGTGGCTGTATACAGGTGGTCCTTGACTATCAACCATTCATTTAGCAACTATTTGAAGTTACAACGGCACTGAAAAATGATTTGCAACCAATCCTCACCCAACCCGTTGCCTCCTCCCTGCAATCACATGATCAAAATTTGGACACTTGGAACCGGCATGAGAGTTGCAGCATCTCAAGGTCATCCGATCACCATTTGTGACCTTCCCAGCCAGCGTCTAACAAGCAGAGTCAATGGGGGAAGCCAGATTCACTTAACGACCACATGATTCACTTAACAGCTGCAGTGATTTGCTTAACAACTCTGGCAAAAAAGGTTGTGAAACGGGACACAACTCATTTAACAACTGTCTTGCTTAGCGACAGATTATTGGGCTCAACTGTGGTTGTAAGTTGAGGGCTACTTATACCTGGGCTGCATTTTTTTTGCAGAGTTCAGCATGACACAGTGTTGAACCTTGGTGTGTATGTTTGTGGTGTGAATAAATGAAATTTAATGGACGTCAAACTTGTCAAGCTTTGGATTCGTCTTTGTAAAAGAGACTGTAATGCTTTTCTTTTAGTTCAGTTCGGTACAGTTTATTGATGGTTGTTGACCAGTACATAAAGCTCTTTTTCTGAAAGTCTTAAAATAACAGCCATGTCACATTCGATATTTCTGCTCATTGCAGGTCAATGTGCCCAGGCATTTGCACTTCAATGTTGGAAAAGTGAAGGAAGCTTCCTGTGGTGGAACTGGCAATGCCATCTTAACTGGTGAGCCTCTTGGTCATCCCCCCCTGCCTTTTATGAGTCATGGTGGTGCAGTGGTTAGAGTGCAGTACTGCAGGCTACTTCTGCTGGCTGCCAGCAATTTGGCAGTTCAAATCTCACCAGGCTCAAGGTTGACTCAGCCTTCCATCCTTCCGAGGTGGGTAAAACAAGGACCCAAATTGTTGGGGGCAATAGGCTGACTCTGTCAACTGCTTAGAGGGGGCTGTAAAGCACTGTAAAGCGATATATAAGTCTAATTGCTATTGCTAAACCAGAATAAGATAGAAGAATAAGATAGAAGTGAGCAGTATTGTAAGTTGCAATCCTTTAGTATGGGCTGTGCTGGCCGAGGCTGATGGGAGCAAAATACTACTTTTCAGAAGATGGATTTTCTGCCTGTGATTCAAAGTACCTTTGAAAAATATCATACTTGTTGCTGGTTATGTTAGTTGACTCCTTTCTGCAATTTGGTAGTTCGAATCTCACCAAGTTCAAGGTTGACTCAGCCTTCCATCCTTCCGAGGTTGGTAAAATGAGGACCCAGATTGTTGGGGGCAAGATGCTGACTCTGTAAACCGCTTAGAGAGGGCTGTAAAGCACTGTAAAGCAGTGCTATTGCTGTTGCTATAATAGTAAAGATACTGTTAGCTAATGTGATTGTGATTCCTATCTAGTTTACCCAGTGAGGCTGATGTACTGATTTTGTGCTAACGCAAAAGTGGGATTTGTGCAACACTGAACCCATGGCCTGCCCATCTTACCCCATTTCTGTATATATTAGTGTCTTGTCTTGAAGCCAGCTGTTGTTATCTTACCTATTTTTGTTTCTGATAATCTAGAGGAAGGCCATGTTTTTGTGTGGGGCTATGGGATCCTTGGGAAAGGACCAAATCTTATGGAAACAGCCATTCCTGAGATGATCCCACCTTCCCTGTTTGGCTTGTCAGACTTCAACCCTGATATTCGCGTGGACCGGATCCGTTGTGGATTAAACCAGTTTGCGGCGATCACTAGTAAGTATCTTGGAGTAAAATTGTAAGTGCATCTGTTTAGGGGGGAAAAGCCTCTTTAGTGAGAATTACTTCAATCTATTTATGTAAGGGGTTGTCTTATAGTTGCCTGCAAACTGTTAAGGTTCTCTCATGTTCCCAAATCTGGAATTGATTCCCCCCCCCTTCTGTAAATTATATTGATTTGCGTAAGTATCCAGTATTGATCCCAAAGAATCTTTTGTAGCAATCAAAAGTCCTTTTATAGAGGACCCAGATTGTTGGCGGCAACATGCTGATTTTGTAAACCACTTAAGAGAGGGCTGTAAAACCACAATGAAGTAAGTCAAAGTGCTATTGCTTTTGAATGACATTTGATTTTTTTTCTGTTGGTTTTTAGACCACGGAGAACTCTTTATATGGGGCAAAAATGTGCGAGGATGCTTGGGAATTGGCAGGATGGAAGACCAGTACTTCCCCTGGAGGGTAAGAAATGACCTTGTTATGGTTTGTCACATAGTCAGCCAGATGTTTAGACTGGACTTGGCATTTTTGCCTACCTATTAAGTGCATCCCACTCTCTGGGATAGGCAGATGTTCTGGGATGTCAGCTGTTCCAAGTATAGCTGCCTTTTGCAATTGACTGAGGGTGATTTTGTCAATGCCAGTGGGTTTTGTCAGTGCTGAAGGTGTTTGTCAGCTATCGTTATTTAAATGTATATTCTACCCAGCTGCCAGCACCTCTGGGCAGTTTACAAATTATTTAAAATTTGAAAAAACAGACCATAAAAACCGAGAAACAAAAGAAGGATAGAAATTGTAGAAAAACAGACCAGGTAGAAACAAAATAATCTAGGCTAAAAGGAAGCTACACTCATCCCTCACCGAAGACTTGGATTGAAGAGCTTAATCTTCAGGTCCCTTCATAATCCCAACAGGGTGGGGTGGGGCATTCCTTCAGATCTTGGGGGCAGCCTCATTCCAGAGTCTTTTGAAGAGTTATTTGTTTTTAAAAAGGATCTCGCTGCAACTGTAGGATTGGGCAGCAGTAGCAGCAGCAACCTAAATAAAAATGTCAACTCAGCAGATATCTGTATTCCAGCATCCTGAGCTCCAGAAGATAAATTGGAATGCCCCTGCATTATTAATTGTAGCTTGCCTACCAACCCAGAATATACTATTTTTTGCTAATGTGCTTTTTGCTATTTGATTCTGGTCCTTATTAGAAGTTTTATTGGTTTGAAGCAACTACAAAGCTCTACCAAGCTGGAAAATTTTTGAAACTTGCTTTCCCTCAAGGTCAACCCTGTTTTCTGGGCTCAGTGTTCAACATAGGAAACCTTTCCCAGAGCTACATCCTAGTCCTATTAGTTGAGAGAGTGAGTATGGGGGGAATGGAAGTCCAAAATGCTCCAACTGGTTTAAGAGTCTTAGCATATATAGTAGCAATATGCATATTTTAAAAATATTTCAGAAGTGATTTGGACCTCATGGAAACAGCACTTTTTAGCTCCTTCTAAAGCAGCCCAGTCTTTTGCAGCCTTATTCACTAGCTTGACAAAAATAAATTGTTGCTGCTGCTGGTTTACAGAATCCACTTCTTAAAATTAAGACAGGTGTTGTCTGGTGCAAATTTCAAAGCAATTTTCTTAGTTGTTTCCGAAGCATGCACAGCCCTAATATGAGCTGTGGTGACGCAGTGGTTAGAATGCAGTACTGCAGGCTACTTCTATTGACTGCCAGCTGCCAGCAGTTCGATCCTGACTGGCTCAAGGTTAACTCAGCCTTCCATCCTTCCGAGATGGGTAAAATGAGGACCCAAAATTGTTGGGGGCAATATGCTGACTCTGTAAACTGTTTAGAGAGGGCTGTAAAGCACTGTGAAGTGGTATATAAGTCTAAGTGCTATTGCTAAACCAGAATAAGATAGAATAATAAGATAGAAGTGAGCAATGTTGTAAGTTGCAATCCTTTAGTATGGGCTAAAGGATTAGTTGAGGGCCAGTGAAAAAAAAAGGGGGGGGGCCCCCCCCCCGGGGGGGGGGGGGGGGGGGGGGGGGGGGGGGGGGGTCGGGGGGGCGGGGGGTTGGGGGGCTCCCTGGGCTAGGGTGGTAGGGGTTATGCTGACTCTGTAAACTGCTTAGAGAGAGCTGGAAAGCCCTGTGAAGCGGTATATAAGTCTACGTGCTATTGCTAATGGTATACAACATCACTACTGGTGACTACTGTAGATGCCAAGCTACAAAATAATGAAACTTTTAACAAAAATAGTTATAAAATTGTGGCCCACTTAGGCCAAAGGCTTTTTTGGCCATGCCTTCTACTTTTTACATTCCAGCAACTGGAAACCTTTGCAAAGTGCAAGAACAGGCATGTGAATAACAATACAACCCTCCTTCGATTCTCCAGCACCTGAAAGCTACATAGGGAATTTGTTCATGCAGGAGAGGCATCCGGTTCTGCTTGGCAGCCGGTAAACAGAACGTGGCAGCTTTTACCCAGGGATGTAGGGATCCTGTGCAATGAGGCTCCCCTTGCTCACTATTTTGGCAATCAAAATCGACCCTTGCAAAACCAAATGGCATCCAGTATGAAAGGATAAAGTCCAGGGTGCTGGACCTGGAGGTTTTTTTTCGGGAGGGGGAAGGAGTGACTGATCTAGGTGAACTCCATGAACCTTCTACTGGATCATCCTGAATAGAAGTGGGTGGTCTGTATTAGGAACCATGAGACTACTTGAACATAATGCTTTTTGCTAGGCACCATTTGTAAATTTCCAGCTTTTGCCATTTCCGAAGCCTGGCATGGGAAGACCGTGAAACTGCTTAAAAAAAAAAAAGGATATTCTTGGAATTTGCTGTAAGGCAGGAAAAAAAAAATGTAAGTGGATTTTAATTTTCCTTTTTCTTCTTCAGGTGACAGTGCCAGGCGAGGTAGTGGACGTAGCCTGTGGCGTTGATCACATGGTCATCCTGGTTAAATCTTTTATTTAGTAGCGTACCTGCGCACGAGTGCCTGTCCAGATGAGCGGGAAGCCGAATTGTAAAGCCTTTGCTGGGGCCCTGCGGTTGGCCTAATGGTGGAGAACTCACTGAAGCTAGGAAACGCTTTGTAAATCCATTGGGAGAGATTGAGCACGCAGTAACTGTAGCCCAAGGAGCAGCTGAAGGAAATGCAGACTGCAGTCGGACATTTATTGCTAATGCCAGCCATCCTGAATTTTTTTTTAAAAAAAAGCACTCCTGTTTTCCTGGGTAGTGTAAGAATGTTACTGTTAAGGTCCAGAAACGGCACAAAAAATAATTAACAGTAAAAGGAAAATGTGCTACACTGCAGGGTGTTTCTAACAACTATAAATAGTACTTGCAGATCCTCAAGTTAAGTCTATTTTTTAAATGAACAGTCTTACAAGAATCTCATAAGATTTCAGTATAATCATATGAGATCTTGGGAGTCACTTTGGTGATCCATTAAGATTTATGCCATTGGTTAATAAAAGTTATATATCTAATGCCAAAAAGATTGCTGATTCAACAGTCTTTTATTTAAGGGTAAATACTGGGAGATGAACCCTGCTTCCAAATAGCTCTTTCATTATTGTTCCTTCCTGAAGACCATTCCTCTCTCTTTCTAAGACTATTTTCATGGAATTCTTTTCTGGCCTATCCCCACTGATGTCATTTCTGTCACCAGGCGGTTGTGTCCTTACTCTATCTCAGATATCAGTGCTTTTAAAATGTCCCGGCAAGAGAAATAATTGTCATCCTCTGGCTGAGACAATTCCAGGTTGGAATTAACTTGGAACACATGACGTTGGAAAACTTTGCAATACTTTTATGTTGGTGGGCCACTGTATTTGTTGTGGCTACCTCCCCTGTGTGCCTGGTTTTGGATGCCCACCATTGGTACTCAAAATGTGAACAATGCAAATGGAGTAGATTATTTCAGGATCCAATCTGAGTCAGTCACTGGGATCAGAGCAGAGGTGGTATTCAGCAGGTTCTGATCAGGCCTGGAGATTGAGTAGTTTGGAGAACTGGCAAATCCCGCCTCTGACTGGAGATTTTACAGTATCCTTCCCCTGCCACGCCCACCAAGCAACACCCGGTAGTAAAAACATTTGTATCCCACCATTGGACCAGGGATTTAGTCTTCCGAGCTTTTGGACTTGGTGCTGGAGCCCATCTTCAGGGAATTTCTCTCTCACCAGAATGTGTGTATCAACTGCCACTTCACACTTTTGCTTGAAGAACCATTGTGACACAGTGGTTAGAATACAGTACTGTAGGCTGACTATGCCCAGAGCCAGGAGTTCAATCCTAATGCGGATCATGGTTGATTCAGCCTTCCATCCTTCTGAGGTCGATAAAATGAGGACCCAGATTGTTGGGGGCAACATGCTGACTCTGCAAACTGCTTAGAGCAGTGGCCCCCAACCTTTTTTGTGCCACGGCTCGGTACCGGCATCACAAAATGATCCGCGGCCCGGTACCGGCATCAGCACGCATGGCAAGGCGAGCCAAGTGACCAGCCAGCCAGCCGTCCCCCGCTTCTTCCCGCCACCTTCAACTCCTTCTTTGTACCTTTGTCGATGGGCTTCGGGACGGTCGCTCGGCTCGCCTTGCCTTGGGTGCTGAAAGAATCCTCGCGCCTTAGTTTTGTTCGAAGCCGCCCCCCTCGATGAAACTAAAGCGCGAGGATTCCTTCAGGACCCAAACGCCGCTTTCCAACTGGAAAAGCTCACCGGAAGCACTTTCTCATCAAAACAAGATGGCGGCGCCCAGCAAACCGGCGGCCTGGTAGAAAATGTTCCACAGACCGGTACCGGTCCGGGGCCCGGTGGTTGGGGACCCCTGGCTTAGAGGGCTGAAAAGCACTGTGAAGCTGTATATAAGTCTAAGTGCTATTTGCTATTGCTTTGCAGACATTCAGTACCAGCTGCCGTGAACTCAAGGGGGGCCTAGATGGGAGGTGGGAAACTTCAGGGGAAACAAAAGCTTACTGTATCTCTCCAAGAGAAGCTTCAAGGTCAGATAGCTGGGAACGGAACACAACTGCACACCAAATCTAGTCCTGAACTGACCGTTCTGAAACCATCTTGTTTAAATTTGATTGGACCTAAGGGAGCTGGGATCGGAGGCAAATGTTACACTTGGAGACTTCTGGTGCACACTTTTCAGTTCTGGTTTTGACTTAACTGCAATTCACTCGACTTCAAGTAAACTATATCTTCCTCACCCAAATGGAGTGAAGGATCATTCTTACTTAGAGGTTTAAGCAGAGACAGGTCTGACTGTGTTGTCTCATTCCGGTGAGAGAGAAGTTTCCTGAGGATCCCAAGACCCCTGAGCAGGAATCCAAAAGCTTGGAAGACTAAACTGGTGACCGACCCGGATTGGATCCTGCAACATGATCCTGGGACACACATATATTTTGCCTTCATTCATGAGTAGATTATTATTTGCCATCTGGTAGAAAGTAGAATGGGCATAAAGAAGGGAGAAAAGATTCAGAATGACACCAAAACTTAAATTTTTGCACCAAATATGTATTGGGAGGCCGCAGAAGGCTCTCTTAAGAGGTATACAATTGCAGCAACACAGAGGATAATTTTTCTAAGTATAAGTATTCAGAAATTATATTTTACATTTCCAAAACATCACAGCCTGGGCTCAGCCCTTTTAGTAATCTTCAATAGTTCAAGAAGGAATTATATTTAAAAAAATTAAAGTACCTTTTTTTCCTCCTTGTAACTGAACTGGATGTAAGATCAGCCAAGTGCTCTTAGACGGGGCTGGGAATTTAAAGAGTCTTAATGTTCATCATGTCTAGGGGGCTCCAGGTTGGCGAATGTTACCCTTAGGCAATCTGGGCCAATAACTCACCCATTATTATTATTTTTTACAAAAGATGTGTACACTTTCCCAAGCTGGTGAAAAATGAACTAGATCATGCTGGTTGAGAATTAATGGTGCCCTGGTCCAGCACACCTGGAGAGCACCATTAGTGGATTAAGTAGAAACATACAGGTGCAAAATTCACTGCTCAGTTTTAAGCAGCCTTCACCCAAAGGAAATGCTGCAGGTAGGAAGAAATTCTATGTTAGGCTAGGCTATCTGGATAAGCAGTTCAGTCTCTTCTCTGGCTGTAGTGGCTTTCAAGATTTCAAATAGGGAAGGATCATTTCGCTTGGACCGGCCCTGGAACTTTTTCAGTGTGCAAACTATTCATGCTGATCGATGTGCCAGTTAGCTCTGATCACCCAATGACATCTTGCAGTTAAAGGCCTCTCCATGAGAATACAAGAGGGAATACTATATGCCTTTTCTTTTCTTTTTTTGGAATCCAGACGACTTCCTTTCCCTATAATCTGGAGGAAAGCAGAGAGGAGCAGAAGTCCCAAGATAGATTTCCTACACACATTCATGGGAGACTGGGATATACAGAACTAGGCAACTTTTTGGACCCTTTGGGAATTTGAGATCATGTGGTAGCTGCAATTACAAAATGGCCACTGGGGTATATGTGTGTGTTCATCCACAAAATGGCAGCCACAAATAACACAGGTAATCACAAATCATTCATCTGAGAGAAAGCCCATAAATGAGTCAGTTGGTGTGAGCTTTCCTGGTTGTCAGCTTGCCTTTTGACCTTTTTTTTTTTTTAAAAAAGAAAGTCAAATGGGGAAGGAAGCCTGCTGTGACAGCAAGGAGAACAGCCTAGCTACGCGCATAATCATGTTTTCAAAATTAATCCCATTGTCTGTGTTAGCAAAATAGTCAGAATTGCAAGCCAGAGTATACGTCACATTCATTCTAGTGTCACCTTGTGCAAACTTTGTCAATTATCATCTTAGCACACATACTATTTCAGCCAAAATTTTGGGATAAAAGGCCATTCACAAATCATTTGCTTACACCCAGGGTCTTCAAACTTGGCAAATTTAAGACTTGTGGGCTTCAACTCCCAGAATTCCTGAGCTAACATGACTGGGGGAGGAATTCTGGGAGTTGAAGTCCACAAGTCTTAAAGCTGTCAAGTTTGAAGACCCCTGGTTTACACATTATCTGGTATTTCCATCAATACAATTGTGAAGACTGCTATTACTGAAGAGCTGACTCTGGGATTAATCACAGCAAGGTTATTCTTAACCATTATGGGGTTCCACAGGAGGTCTTAACACTTGTGATCCAGTGTCCCCCAGTATGTGTTGATTTGGTTGCAAATCCAGGGCTTTCTATTCCTCTTTTTCCTCTCAATGCATGTTTTATTTTTTTCTACTTCCTTCCCAATAAAAACCGGAGCATTCAGTTCTGTTTTTCAGCTGCAATGTTAATAGCACAACCAGAAATATTCCTGGATTTCATACTAAATGTAGGACTACAGTCTAAAATGGTTGGTTTACTCAAGAGGAAGCAACACAATTCGACATTTTCTTCTCCTTCAGTATTCTACTGTAGTATCGATCCATACAATCTAGTTTCTGGTTGCTAACCAGCACCCTGGTACTTGCCAGCCACGCTGGGCCATTTTGGAGGCAGCAGCAACAGCTGGCAGAGCACAGCTGCCAAGATCAAGAGCCACCCTTTTTCACGGGCGGTAAATCAGGGCCAAAACAAAGACTACTATATATTTGGTTTAGTTTAATTTAAATGAACTTAAATCTGTTCCATTCACATGATTACTCCCTACATATTAAGCAAGTTTCCCTATCAGTCACATGAACAATCTTAAATTTAGTAATTGGCAATGTTTGGAAGAGTGGTGTGTGTTGCATCCAAGGGTTGAGGGGGGGAGGGAGAACAATCTCTTGAGTTCCAAGGCTAACACGAATTTATCAGAGAGGGAAATCTTAGTGTTATAATCTAAACATGGGCTCTGGTTTCTTGCTATACTAATCAGACCAGCGTTGTAAATCAACTCCAGATGAGGATTTGCAGAGACAAACCAAGAGATAGGACGATGGTCATGAAGCTTAATCAGGACTCAGCAACCTTTCGATGAGATGGATCTAATCACTCGTGATAGCAGGGACCACACACACACACACACACACACACAAAGAGGTGGGTTTTGGCATTGTCACCTGAACTCTCCAGGAAATCTTACGAAATCCTGCTAGATTTGGCCATTGCAATTGCAATGTTCTAAGGGCCGTTAAAGAGTTTTGTGAGCACCAACAAGGCGTGCCCCAGGCCAGAGGGTATCCATGAGAGCTTGTTGCCGGGTTCCTGAAAAGCCACGTTGGTTGAGAAGTTAGGAAAGTTGAAGTCCAACACATTCACAAGCCCGGATTGAAAAATGCTACTTCCTGTTCCAGTCATGTCTGGGTATGTTGACCCAATCGGGCTAGCAAGAGGATCTCCAAGCAACATGAAACACGCTGCTTTTTTTTTTCTGATCAAATGGCACCATCAGCAATTCCAGGTTCGCATTTTCAGTGAGAATGCAACTGTGGCATATGCCAACTACACCAACCAAAGGAAAAACAAAAACAAACAGCATAATAGTGACATTTCGCTTCAGAGCTGAATGTCAAAAAACCTTCACAGTGCTTTTAATCCCAAAGATTCTTTCTTCATCTCCTCCTTGCCTTGAAGATATTTTTTTATTACTATTTTGTAAAAAGCTACTGGGAGTCAAATCGCCTATGCAATAGTCTTTTGTTTCATCACTTCTTTGTGGCATGACAATATTTCTCCCGTGCTCTCTTTGGAGTAAAAAAGAAAAAAAGAAGAAGAAAGAATCACCCACCCCATTGCTAGGAAATACTGAGAAGAATTTTTTGTCTTAAAATACACCTGGGTCCCATTCTGAAAAATAAAAAATTAATATTTTTCAGGTTGACTGACTTGGAGTGCATTGATAACGCCGTTGATATTTTCTTCTGGAACCTGTAAGGCAAAAAAACAAACAAAAAAACAAACAAAAATAAGGGTTGGTAGTTGGATAGCAATAACATTTAGGCTTATATACTGCCCCACTGTGCTTTTCAGCATTCTCTGGGTGGTTTACAATGTAAGCATTTGCCTATTGTCCCCAACAATCTGGGTCCTCATTTTACCAACCTTGGAAGGATGGAAGGCTGAGGCTGTCAGGATTGAACTCCAGGCTGTGGGCAGAATTTGCCTGCAATATTGCACTTTAACCACTGAGCCACTAGGGATTTTTCTCCCGACCAAATTCAGCCTGTGTCTGCTGTTCTAGGTCCCTGCCAGCAGTGGGAGCTCTTAGGTTGCCCCCATGTTATAACGTACTTTGCATTTGTGAGGTACCTTCTTCCCTGCATTTTGCAAGCAGAGATAGCCACTCTGTTCTGATGGGACTGTTAGTGTGGATGATAGCTCTGGTTCACATCTTTTGGATTATATTGTATTAGGTTAAGGTTATTTTTCTATTATGCTGTAGAGCAGTACTTCTCAACTTTAGCCACCTTAAGATGAGTGGACTTCAACCTCCAGAATTCCCCAGTCATCACAGAATTCTGGGAGTTGAAGTCTACTCATCTTAAAGTGGTTAAGGTGAGAAACACAGATTTAGACTGTCAATAGATTGTCTGCAGAGGAAACAGAAAATGAAGGAACCCCAATTTTGTTGTTAGACCCAACCTCTGCTCACCTTCTCTGATCTAAAGCTCCCTTGTATTTTAACTGGAACGTGGGAAGTTAAGCACTACAGGTAGTCATCAACTTAAAACAGTTCATTTAGTGACCATTCAATTTCAATAGTGCTGAAAAAAGTGACTTATGACCATTTTTCACACTTACAACCATAGCTGCATCCCCATGATCATGTGATCAAAATTCAGATGCTTGGCAACTGACTCATATTTATGACATTTGCAGTGTCCTGGAGTCATATGACCACTTTTTGCAACCTTCTGACAAACAAAATCAATGGGGAAGCCAGATTCACTTAACAATTGTGTTACCGGCTTAACAACCACAGTGATTCACTTAACAACTGTGGCAGGAAAGGTCATAAAATGGGGCAAAATTCACTGTCTTGCTTAAGAACAGAAATTCTGGGCTCAGTTGTGGTTATAAGTCAAGGGTTACCTGTATTATGCCAATGAACCAATCTTTTGGAAATAAAGTAAGAGCAACAGATTCACACTTCTCCCATTAACATTTTACATTTTTCTTCTTCTTCCCTTTGGAAGATAAACAACTTACTTTTTATTAAGCCAAAGGAAAATGATCAAAACCAAAACTGGAATAAAGATTTGGTGTTGCACTAGCAGAAAAGTAGTGTGCATAGAGACAACAACTACCTTAGCTTTCTCCCTTGACTCAACAAATTCCCTGCCTGGAGCTTATTTATGGGTAGATGAGCATTAGTAAGGTGAGACCCTCACCTGAAGAGGTAGGGCCAGATGCAGACATTATCACATGAGTGAGAAATAGGTCAGTGTGTTAGTTTTGAGATAGGAGTGGATGGGCTTATCTCACTGCTATGGTTAATGTTCAAGGAAAGTAAACCCAACGGATCTAATCATTTGACCTTCGCTATCTGAGATCATGTTGACTTTCTGCTCTTAAATACACACCGAGGCTTCCAAGTTGGAAAAAGAAGGTGATGCTAATAGTAAAGAGACAGGAAAAAAGGAGAAGCAATTTTGACTTTTCTCTTAATGGGTTAAAGGTCAGGTGGTGGAAAGGAGCTTAATGCCTTGTTAACAGGAAAAATAATGGGACACCCCCATGAGAATTGGAAGTGGGGTTGGTGAGGGCAGAAATACACAATACCTGGCTTGAAAATCCAGATAGTCCAGACGTGGTGTCAAATAGAAGAGAAAAACTGTTGAGAATTTCTGTAATTCTCAACATCTTCCCATAATGATCAGGTAAAGAATGATAAGCAAATGGATTTTGGCATTGGAACTTGTTGGAAGTTTATTTGCACACCACAGTTGTGAGACTTTTACTGGATGAATGTGTGGTAGGCAAAATTTGGTTTCAGTTGGTTCTTCCCTGAAGGGAAAATATTTTATATTTCCTTTTTAAAGTTTATAGCATGGTGGAGGGTGATTCTAGGAGGTATTGGAGAAGAAACCAGTATTCTTAAACAGCCCCCAGGTTTTTCAGATGTTCTTGGCTTTTTAATAAGGAAACAGGAATAAAATTCCCATAACCAGCTTGTGTACTTTTCAAAAATAAATCCAAACTTTTCTAATGTTTGTTTGGAGGGGGAGATTGCATTTAAAAAAAAAGAAAATGGCAAATCAATACACTATGAAAAGTCATTCCTACTGACAAGGACAATTTGAAAGGTTTCAAACCTTCAGCCAAACACTTAAGGCAGGAGGGAATTTCATTCGGCAGATTTCCTCTATAAGCCCCATACAAATAAGCAACACAATGTCCTTCAGAATCTCGTTCTTTTTATAGGGAAGATTAAGGAAATGCCTGAGGCTTAGCTGGGAAAAACATGTTTCCAACATCTCCAGGTAAAATTACTTTTGAATCTAGGGATAGCTACTTACTGGTCAGGCAAATAAACTTTCTCCAAGTCGGAGTTCTCCTGAGGTGTTGGCTAAGCCTGTCAGGAGATTCGCAACAGATGAGAAAGGCAAGCGACAAGAATGAGAGTAGTGTAGACATTATTCATCTCAATCAACTCACCAGTGCATGATCAAACTTAAATGTACTGATGTAATAGGCAGGGATATCTGCGGCAGCTAAAGGCTCAGAGATCTGAGCCACGATTCCACACTCATCTGAGGAGAAGAAAAAATTACGACTTCACAATGGCAAAAAGAGTTTGGCTGTAGTTTTCTGAGTCCCAATACCATCCAAATTAATTTACAGCAACATTCTGCATAGAATGGCCTATTCACATTGAAAAGAAACCCCTGCTTAGTTTATGAATCAGAAACCCCTTGAAGCATTCTTGCTTCAACAACTTGATTTCAACAACTCTCCCTTATCTCCTAGACTAAGGGTTGCCAACCCTTGGTCCGTGGACTGGTGCCTGAAACCGGTCAGCACAAACATGTAAAGCCCCATTTGCGGGACTGAGGCAGCATATGCGAAACCATGCCCCCTCCGGTCAGTGGAAAAACCTCCCTCCACGGAACTGGTCCTTGGTGCCTCAAAGGTTGGGGGGGCTGCTGTCCTAGACCTTATGAAATTTCAAAGCTCATAGTGTCTATAGCAGACATATCTGTCAGGCAAAACTAGTGAAATATTGCCAGACTGGATCCATGCTTCCCCCCCCCAAAAAAAAAATTGACTTCAGAGCTTCACAAAGGGCTACTTGTAGGTCCTGCATTGTTGGTAAACTGTAAATTACATTTTAAAAAAGAAGCATGCATTTGTTTCAATCTGCATGGGCTATCAGACCACATTTCCATGTGTACTAAAGAGGATGCCAAATATAACAAAGAGATATAAACAGTGACATGTGTTTTATCATTTCTACCAGACCATTATTAATTTAATGGCAGGATGGACAGTTGCCTTTTGCCTATCTATGGTAGCAATTCTTTTTGGTCCCTCTGGGGTATGCTGGAAAAAAATAAAATGGTGGACAGCAGCTTGCCTGTTCCATAAAAATGAAATGATGGAAGACACTAAGAAGTGGCTGCTAAAATCAGCTGTAGCAGAAGACAGAAAGAGCTGTTCTTCCTTGCCTGTTTTTTTAAAGAAACTATAGCTCTTCAAGGCAATAAGGATAAGAGGTGAATAATACATTCCAAGAGATATTTAGTTTAGTCCTACTTATCATGTGGACACAGATATATGTAAGGTGATTTAGCTGGGGGAGGAGGGTGCATAGTTCTGGCACTATTTTTAGAGTGATAATTAGGATTTAAATCTTTAGAACTTGTTTGTTTGCTGATTTTGCAACAAAGCAAAGCCAATCCTTCTGCATTTCGTGCCTCAGTCAGGAGCGTTCCAGATATTCTGGCCCAGATCTTTTACAAGCCTACCTCTCAGAGAGCAAGGACTATGGGAACTGCAGTCCAAAATGCTAGAAAATAGTGGGCTAAAAATGAAGCATGGATGGATGTGACTCAGTTAACTGATATATGCTATTTCTGTCTCCACTTTTCCCCAAGGTATTATAGATGTACTGAAGCTACAATTCTCTATATTCAGAGCATCTATCAGTGGCTGGATTATTTTGCTGACTTTCTCTATGGAGAACGATCACGAGCAATAGCAAAAACTTGGAAGCCTCATTAATACTAATACTTCCATGTTAGAAGTACTGATGTGCTTCCATGAGGAAAGAATTTGCCGGTGACATCACTGTTGCCTAGGGGAAGCCCAATTGGGGTGGGTGGGTCTCCTTTCATGTCCCCTCAAAGTTGCCCACTGAAGTGATACCCATTAATTTATTTGCATGCTTTCAAACCGCTGGGTCAGTGGGAGCTGGAGCATGTGGCAAGAGCTCACCCTGTCCTGCAGCAGCAATGGGTCCCGAACACAAGGCTGCCAATTATCAGCCCAGCATTCTAACCTTGTGAGCCACTGTTCTCCTTTGGAAAGCCTGATTATCATCGCACTAATGGCTAATTGACTTTGGTACTCTCACATAGGCCTTCTCCTCCCCTTTGCTGAAGGAAGTCTCAGATTTATAAGACTTTCCTCCCTTCCCAGCTTCATCGAAACAAAGGCAGCCAGGTATATTAGAAGAGACTGCAGAGATTGTAGCAGTGACGACATCACTGCCTAAAAATTCTCACTTTCCTGTAACCGACCCTGTAAGTTGGCTTGCAAGAAGAATTAATGGTTGCTGTCATGTAAAACTGATGGGCCAAATCTGCCTTTTTTTTCTTTCTGTCTCTGAAAAAGGGATGTTTTAAGAAGGTCATTCCTTCCTTGCTCTGAGTTGTCCTTCTCATACTGGCATTTCCTTGGCCTCAAAGCATTTGGGAGCACAGGGGAGAGCAGTTAAACAAGCCTATAAACAACCATGTAGGCTACAAAGTACGTAATCTTTATTGCAAGGAGAAGGCAAGGAAGGGCTGAGAGAATAGGGGAATCCTGCAGAGTTAATAATGTGGGATTTAATACTGTTAAAAATCCCTCTGAGGCAAAATAACAGAGGAAGTTGAGATGCAGAATAAAACTTTAGATAATAGGGAGCAGGCTGCAATCAGGGCCAGCCCTATCATTAGACAGATTGAGGTGACTGCCTTAAGCAGCAGACACCAAAATAGGATTCAATGTATTTATTCAGACATCCTCAGCATACGGAACTGTATTATGATATATCTTAACCTTTTGCCCAGACACCAAAAATGTCTTTGACTGGGCCTGGTTGCAAGGGTCCATGACAGGGGTGTCAAACTTGATTTCTGTCGTGTCCGTCGAGAAAGGAAGCTCGGAGTCAGTGACTTGGTTTCAGCTCTTTATTGGCTCCTGATACAGCTTAAACTTGAGGGGAAAAAACTGCGGCTTTTTTCTCGAGCCGCGGCGGTCGCCAATGACACCCTTGAATCTCCCGCGATTAGTTTCCACCAATCGCGGGGATTCGCAGCGGACCAATCAGTGCGGCTCGCCGACCAATCCGGTCGCCGCGCGCCTTAACCAATCGCGACGCTGGCTACGAGTATGTAAATTGACTTGTACAGAACACCCCTCCCCTCTTGGTTCGGTCCTACGTAACGTAGTCCCGTAGGTAGGCGGGCTTCGTACTTGTCTACTTGACTTGCGCAGCTTAGTTGTTGTTTGGTTCCCGGCCGGTTCGGTCGGGACTTCTGTTTCTCTTGGCCCTGTCGATGGAACCCCTGGAAGGCGTCGCTGGGCCTCTTGTTGCAGCTCCCTCCCGGTCTACCGGGTTGGTCGAGCTGCGACTTTCGCCGCTCCTGCCTGGTCTTTCCGGGCTGGTTGAGCTGGCCTGGCTGTTCCTTCCTGGTGAGACTTCGGGCTGGCTGTTGACTGGTGAGTATTGCTGGTTATTTCCTATTTGATCCTCTGTGTCTTCCTCCCCTCTTGGTTTGTGTTATCGGGTCGTCTGTGTTTTTGTTCTTGATCTTATTTGATCGATGTGGCGTTTCCATGTTTGTCCGTCGGTTGTCTGTGGCGGTAGGAGTGGGGTCCTGTCAGTTGGGTTATAGTTGCCGGTACCCATAGTGGGTCTCCGGTAAGGTTTTTTGCATAGACTGCGTCGCCTGGTGCAAAAACCCGGTGCTTGCTAGATGAGTCCGGGGGTTTTCCGGGTGTATGTGGGGTGTAGTCTGTCGAGTGGTGACCTTAGTTTTCTCCCCCATTAGTAATTCTGCCGGGCTTTTGTTAGTCGTTGTGTTAGGGGTGATATGTTGTATTAGGAGCATTTTATTTATTTTTTCTTGTATGTCCCGTGTTCGATCTTTTGGAGGGTTCTTTTTGTAAATTGAACCATCCGTTCTGCTCCTACCATTGGCCGCCGGATGCGCCGTCGCTGTCAGTGCGTGTCGTATGCCTCGCTCCGCTAGGAATCTTTCGAATTCCAGCGAGGTGAACTGGGGTCCGTTGTCTGACACGATGACATCCGGGAGACCGTGGGTTGCGAAGAGTTTGTTTAAGACCTTGGTTACCGCATCTGTTGTGGTGGTCTTCATGTTGCTTACCTCCAGCCAGTTGGAGTAAGCATCCACCGTGATGAGGAATGTGTTCCCTTTTGTGGGCCCGGCAAAGTCTATATGGAGTCTCGACCATGGTCCCCTGGGCGTTTCCCATTCTAAAATTGGTGCTGCTGGGGGATTTGGTCTGGTTTCTTGGCAGCGCGAGCACTTGGCTACCCAGGCCTCGATCTCCTTGTCCATACCTGGCCACCAAGCATAGCTTCTGGCTAAAGCTTTAGTCCTCACAATCCCGGGTGCCCTTCGTGTAATAATTGTAATACCTTCCCTTGCAGTTTTCCCGGTATGACCACCCTGTCCCCCCATAACAAACAACCTTTCTGTAGTGACAGTTCTGTTTGCCGGTTTCGGAATGTCCTGAATGCATCATCGCTGTCTTTCTCTGGCCATCCCTTTGCTACCCAATGTAATACCCGCGCCAGACGCTTGTCTTTATTAGTCTCTCGGGCAATGTCTGACGCGTTATGGGTAGGTCCGCAATGTCTCTATGCTGAGGGTGGTCGTCGTGGGAGCTGGATCGTCGTCTATGTCGGGAAGCGGCGAGCGGCTCAACGCGTCTGCATGGGAGATCGTCTTACCCGGTCTGTGTGTGAGCCGGTAGTCGTGGGCGGCGAGGAACTCAGACCACCTTGTCATCCTGGGGGATAGGATGTTCGGGTGGCCTTGTTCCCGCCAGGATGCCTAGCAGCGGCTTGTGGTCCGTGATGAGGGTGAATCGGCGGCCGTAGAGGTACTGTGGAACTTTTTACTGCTGCGACGATGGCCAGTGCCTCCTTATCTAATTGGCTGTAGTTTCTTTCGGGTTTGCTGAGTGTTCTTGAAAAGAAAGCGATGGGTGCTTCTTTTCCGTCTGGGAGTGTATGGCTGAGGACAGCGCCGACGCCAAATGGTGAGGCGTCGCATGTGACGGCGATGGGTAGGGTCTCATTATACTGAATGAGAACGGCATCCGAGGTGAGCAGGTCTTTGGTATTCTTGAATGCGGTGTTCTCCCGTTTCCCCCAGGTCCATTTGGCCGTCCTGTCCAGGAGCCTATGCAAGGCTCCGTGCGGTCGCCTTTTGGGGCAAGAACACATTGTAAAAATTTAGCAGTCCCAGAAATGCCTGCAGCTCTGTTTTGTTCTTGGGTGTGGGGGCTTCCTTTATGGCTTTGACCTTGCTTCCGGTTGGGTGGATGCCATGTCGGTCTAGGAGGTACCCCAGAAACTCGACTTGCTCTGTGTATAGCTGGCATTTCTCTTTCTTCACCTTTAGCCCGGCCCCTTTGAATTTTTCTAGTACCTCCCTTAGGCGACCCTCTAGTTCCTTCTGGTTGGCTGCTGACACCAATACATCGTCAAAATAGGGGACCACCCCTTGATTCCTCGCAGCAGTCTCTCCATGAGGCTCTGGAAAATTCCTGGGGCTACGCTGACTCCAAACTGGAGTCGGTTACAACGAAACGCTCCCGGTGGGTGACTATTGTTTGCGCCTCGGCGGTTTCTTCATCGACCGGCAGTTGCTGATAGGCTTGCGCCAGGTCGAGCCAAAGACCTTGCCCCCCCAGCGAGTGTAATAGGTGTTGCACTACTGGGACGGGGTAGGCGCTTTGTTGCAGGGCGCAATTGAGGGTGGCCTTATAGTCCCCGCAGATCCTTACTGACCCATCTGGTTTGACTGGGGTGACTATAGGGGTCTCCCACCGGGCGTGGTCGATTGGCTGCAAAACCCCTGTTTGACGAGTTTGTCAATCTGCTCGTCTATTTTCTTCCGGAGTGCAAAAGGCACCCGTCTGGGTTTTAGGCGATGGGGCGACATTTGGGTCTAGGCTAAAAGAGATAGGGGGCCCTTTGTACTTGCCTAGGGTGCCGTCGAATACTTCTTGGAAGTCCCTCGCCAGCTGCTGCTCCCAGTCGGCCTCTGTGGTGTGGTTTACTCCCGTGACCTCGATCCCGAGTGGCGCGAACCATTGGAGTCCTAAAAGGCTGGGTCGGTTCCGGTCCACGATAGTCAGGGGAAGTTTCGCGGTGCGGTTTTTGAAGGTCACCACGAACTGTCCGGTCCCAATGACGGGGATGCGGTTCCCCTGATAGTCCTTGATGATCAGTTTCTGGTTCTCCAGTCCTCTTTTCTGGATGTTTGGTACCAGGCGCTTGAGTTCTTTCCAGGCGACCATGGAGAGGTAGGATCCGGAGTCTACCTCCATCCGGCATGGTTCGCCCTCGATGCTCACCTCCACGTAGACCTTCCGGGCATCCGTGGTTTCGGCATGGCCGATGGTGACCGTCTGGTGGGTTTCTTCTCTCTGTCGGCCTTCCCCGCTCCGTCGTCCTCGGTTGTCTCGGTTCCAGCGATAGTCGGCTTGGCGATCTCTGGTTCTCGGGGGTGTCGTCTCGTCCCCGGTTGCTTGGTTCTCGCCGGCGGGGCTGTGTGTCTTTTGAGTCGGCAGACTCGGGCGATGTGGCCCTTCTTGTTGCACTGCCGGCAGATCGCGCCGATAAAACGGCACTCGGATCGAAAGTGGTTTCCCCGCACCCGGCGCACTGGTTCCCCGACTTACGACCCGTTGATCTCGCCGGTCCCGTCCTGTTTGTAGTCGGTGGACGTCTTCCTCCTCGTCCGTAGTATCGGAGGCGGAGTCCAGGTCCCCGTGGTGTGTGGTGGTTTCTCGTCGGCTTGTCTCGGGGGTTTCAGTGTGGTCCCGTTGTCTGCCCTCCGAAGTCTGGCTGCTGACTTCCGGGTGGCTTCGCTGCGGAAGCTTCGGCCAGGGCGTCCCGAGGTCGATGTTGCCTTTCGCCATCAGTCGACTTTTAGTGCCTGATCCCTGAGGCCTAGGACCACGCGGTCTCGGAGGACATCGTCCAGGTCCCTGAACTCGCACATCCCCCTAGGTCTCGCAAGGCGGCTATAAAGTCGCTAATGCTCTCGTCCTGCCGCTGGTTTCGCCGATAGAACTCATCCCGCCGGATGAGGATGGGCACAGCGGGGCGTAGTGGTTCCGAAGGAGTGGCTCGAGATCGGCCCAGTCCATCGCCTTCACGTCCTCTGGCTTCGCGAGGGCTTTTGCCATCTTAAACACTGCGGGCCCGCAGTGTGTGAGGAAAACGGCCCTTTCTTCTGCCCGTTCGCATCCTTCAAATTGCTACTTTCGAGGAACATCAGGAATCTATCCGTGTACGATTCCCAGTCCTCGGTAGCGGGGTTGAAGGGTGCTGGTGGGGTCATGCTGGCCATCTTGTCGGTCCTTTGTCTTCCTCGGGACACGTGCTCGGTGGTTATTCTCTGGATCCCACCTTCGCCGCCAGTGTCGTGTCCGTCGAGAAAGGAAGCTCGGAGTCAGTGACTTGGTTTCAGCTCTTTATTGGCTCCTGATACAGCTTAAACTTGAGGGGAAAAACTGCGGCTTTTTATTCTCGAGCCGCGGCGGTCGCGACCAATGACACCCTTTTTCGATCTCCGCGATTAGTTTCCACCAATCGCGGGGATTCGCAGCGACCAATCAGTGCGGCTCGCTTCGACCAATCCGGTCGCCGCGCGCCTTAACCAATCGCGACGCGGGGCTACGAGTATGTAAATTGACTTGTACAGAACAATTTCATTGAGGGCCACATCAGGGTTGTGTTTGACCTTGGGGGGCCGGGGTGGAGAGGCCAGGGTAGGCATGGCCAGCTCGACGTCACTCCTGTCGGGGACGCCTGGGGTGTCCTGAACACTCTGCCAGCGAAAACGGACTCTCGAGCTCCATTTTCACTGGCAGAGGGTTGCAGGAGGCCGTGGTAGCCAAAAATGGAGCTCGGGAGCCCGTTTTCACTGGCAGAAGCACCGTGGGCCAGTCCTTCGCTGTTTCCAGGGCGGCCCCGTGGGCCAGATCTAAGTGGCCCCTGGGCCTTGAGTTTGACACCCCTGCTCTATGTAATCACTGTATTCAACTGAGCTGGCACGAAATCAAATTTAAATAGTGCCCCTCCAGAGCACTATTCAAAGATCAGTGTGGCTCTTGGCCTAGAAAAGGATTACTTAATTCTAATACAGACAATTCTAATACAGACAATACTCAGATCCCAAAGAGATCTGGATTCAATCATCCTTTGGCCATGAAGCTTTCTGAGTCACCTTGGAACAGCTACTTTCCTATTTGCAATGATTTGGTAATAGAACTGCCAATCAAAACATGTTAACACACAGTACCTCCCCCCCAATGTATATTTTTGGGGAAGAATTAAGGGGAGAGAGATTTGTGTGGATTGGAAGGAAGGTCAGATTCTGAGCCTAAGAAAACGTTCATCTCTCTAAGTGACATTAGATAGGTTGCAACTCTTAAAATCATTTAATGAAGTTAATGTTTAAAGAGGGATCCAATTAACCAAATGACTGTGCAATTTTATACTTTTCCCAAGTTCTGCCTTCTCAAGTTACCAGAGATTGGAAATATGGAGAAAAAAGAACTTCCAAAGAAGGGAAGGGCTTGAGGATAACATCAAAACTGTTAAAACTTTTGTGTCTGTTTATTTGTTTGTAACCTTCAACTAAGTGAAATGAAGCATTCATAGGGCAACCATTTTTGAATCAATATATCTCAAACGTTTTCACTTACAGAATGCATCAAAAATCCAGGAGCCATGACTCATGTGGGACTGAAATTTGCAAAGTTTATCATTTCTAATGCTCCCTACCAGCTTCCAACAAGGAAGATTAATGGGGAAACCGGCAGGATGTTGGAAATTACTCCTGTTCCCACTGATTTTTATCTGCCTGTCACTTATGACTGTGTTGCTTAGCAATGGTCCAATTATTGTCATTAACCAAGGACTACCTGTAATACTTTCAGAATAATGATTCCTTAACATCAGCTTGGAGGAGCATTTAGCAACAAGGGCAGTCTTCAGATAATCTTCCCAGAGGGATGCACTTTTTGATATTATTGGATGGATTTCAGCAATATTAAGTTAAACCCCCCCCCCAACAACCACAAAAGGAGCAGAGGGGTTTCTTCTGATCCAGATGGGGCAACAGAGAAAGGCAGAGAAAGCCAGCAGCCAATCAGTATGACGTAACATACCAAAGCCGAGAGGTTGCCCTCCAATGCGAACCATCTTCCAGAGTTCTCCTGATGCGCTTGTAAACAACAGATTATTAGGAAATCTAAACAGAGAGAGACAGAGAAAATAGCAGAAAAAAGAAAGAAGTGTCAAAACAATACACACACACACACACACACACACACACACAATCAATTCTGAATCAATAATTCAATGGTGGCTGAGGGATATCTACACACACCTATCTCTCTCTATTTATCATCTATCTGTCTATTACCTATCAATCAATCATTCATCTATTTATATTGATCTCATTCATCTATTAATCTCTATCCTATTAATCTCTCTCTATCATCTATCTATCAATCAATCAATCTATCTATCTATCTATCTATCTATCTATCTATCTATCTATCTATCTATCTATCTATCTACCTACCTACCTATCTATCTATTTATATCTATCTATCATTCATGTCTATTTGTCTGTCTATCTATCTATCCATCCACCCATCATCCTCTTTTTCAAAGGAGGCAACCTTTATGGACTGGGAGTATAACTGGATTTCTGAGCCCATCTCAGAAAATGGCTGCCAAGAGAAACTTTTTATAAAATGACTGCCTTAGTGGGCATGGCTTGTTATGAAACACCCATTTTTCAGAAGGTTGGGGCGCTCCTCAGAATATTCTCTATCTCACTCCAATAAATCAAATATTTATTACAGTTATAGATCAACATGTATCCCACCCTAGGGAAGCCTAAACACATTCTTGAAGATATGTGTGACTGTGCAGCAGCATGCATCTTTCTATCTGATTTTCAAAATAAAAATATTTTAAAAGACCAAGAGAGTTATTGAAGCATCAAAAGTTTTTCTTGCAAAAAAAATGGTTGTGGTTATATATCTCTGGTTGGACCAGGAACATCTTAATTATTCTGGGAATTTTTTCAGTCCCTTCTTGACAAAGCACATAACTTTGAGACATCCAAAATCTTGACAAGTATTCCAGATTTATTCCAGCTCTTACCTTTTCTGCGTCTGTACATCCATCACCAAAGAAATGTATCCCTCAATGAGAGAAAATGAGAAAAAACGAATGTGTTCAGAATCTTCATTGCTTGCCACTAAATCTTTTACTCTGGAGTAAAGAAAGAGCCAAAGACAAGCATGGTTAGGGTCTATTCAATTTACACAAAGTCTATTGGATATGGACTGAGGCTGTCAAATTACTGTTCCTAGTTATCATGGTTTGGAGATATATTATACTGGACTTTTTTCTTAGAGTCTGTAGAAAGTTGAGAGGAGTTTTTCTAAGCATCATTTCTCAAATTGTGAATCTGAGGTCGCCACTAGATTTCAGCATTGCCTAGAAGGGTCCTATTGGTTCCTAGATAGAAGTTGAGAGAAGACACTCTAGGGCAGGAGTGTCAAACTCGCAGTCGTCACGGCATGTCACGTGATGTATCACAACATTTTCCCCCTTTGCTAAACCGGCCGTGGCCAGCGCGTGATGCATCTGGCCTGTGGGCTGCGAGTTTGACAGCCCTGCTCTAGGCAAATGGCCTGAAGATGTGATATTTTCAATAATAAAAATACAGTGTTCTTTACTTGAATTTAAACTTAAAACATTGCCCTCACAAAATTAGATGAGGGCAATTTTTCAGTAATAATTATTTGGTGCTCCAGCTTTCTTTCTAGTAACAGCAGTTCAAGGATTTTTAACATTTTCAACTATATCCCGGAATTAAGAAGTCTGAGAACCTATTTTCTGGACCACATTCCCTTGGTATCTATGGAGATTCTCAATCATCCTGGTCATGGTTGTTTCTTGGGCTTTTTTCCTTTGAAAAAGTTTTGCTTCTCATCCAACAAGCTAACTGACTGGTGGGGAAATGGAAGTATTTAGCAGTCCCAAAAAGATTTCACACCTATTCATAATCTGATTCAGGTGACCCTGAGTATACAGGTAAACCCCCAAGTAACCTTAAAGAGATAACAGCCAGATGACCGCAAAGAATATAAAACCTTCCAGTCTCCACCAGTAACTTAGAATTGAAGAAGCTTTTTGGATGAGAAGTGAAACGTTTTCAAAGGAAAAAAATGAAGAAAGTCCAGTTGCCTTTTGGAAAAAAAGCACCTTTGGGACATGTTCCCTTAGAGAAAAAATGGAATAGGCCAAATAACTTCCTAGAATCTGTCAGAACTGCCATGCTGTTCCGGGTATGCTTCGCTATATGCCAGTGTCTGCCATGAGCAATGGAGGGAGGGAGGGAGCTGTGAGGCAGGTGAAGGGGAGGAGCATGTTTCTGGGGAATCAAAACTATGCATCGTGCCATCCCATGAGAACCACCGGCAGTTCCAAAATCACATCATGGAATGCAGCACCCATCTTTGCCCACCAACCCAACAAAACAATTTGTTGGAATGTAATTGGACAAGCACAGATAACTAAAGTGGGAGGGGGAGAAAAGGGAACAGTTAACCATATGCTTTGGGCGTAAAAACTCAGACCCGGTTTTGCTATGTTACAACCAATTTGCCTTAGTATAGTATACTTATTGTAGCCATGGTCTTGAGAGTCTTTCTTTGCTAGGAGCTTTACTTGGGTAGCTGACCGACTCTCAGTAAGACTACATGATTAGCGTATTGCAGCCAGGGGTGGGATTCTACCAGTTCGCACCTATTCTCTAGAACTGGTTGTTAACATTCTAAGCAGTTCTGAGAACTGGTTGTTAGAAGAAATTACTGGCCTAATCCTGTAAGGAAGGCAGGAAGGAAACATTCTGGTGTTGCTTACAGAAACTTCCTCTCCGTTAATCCTTATTACATTCTTGGCAGGACTAGACTTCCTGTCTCTGGAGTTTCTTTTCCCTCCTTTGCTGGTACTTTGCTTGTGTGGAGTGACCATTCAAAGTTACATTGGTACTGAAAAAAGTGACTTATGACCATTTTTCACACTTACGACTGTTGCAGCATTCCCACAGTCACAAGAGGCCAGGCGAGGAGATGCGTGCCTTGATGTGAGTGATGTTGAGTTGGCCACGCCCAGCCAATAACATGACCACCAAGCCACGCCCACCACCTAAGCCACGCCCACAGAACCGGTTGTTAAAAAGTTTGAATCCCACCCCTGATTGCAGCCTTATATGAAAAACAACCAAATGCTTCCTGAATGGGTTGGATAATAACACTTGCTGGCTGGGGATGACTGGAGTTGTAGTCCATCCAGAGGCACCAAGGCCAAGGAAGGCTGGTTTAGTTTGAGGACATATTTATTGAAAGATCCAACTTCCCTCCACTACTATGAGAAATATTCTTAATGGGATTAAAATAAGCGAGTTTAGAAAAGAAAATACCCCAGTCTGAACATACCCATTGGAGTAAAACATGACATCCATAAGGAGTGTAGCAACAGAGGGAAGGGTATCAGGGTCCAGGCTGGTGACACAGAACATGTTACTCGGACTGGAAAGGGGGTGGATGACAGGCCTTTGAACTGGAAGAGAGGGAGAGAGAGACAGGAAGGTTGAAGGCTTCATAATGAAAAAATAAAACTGCAGTATGGATTCCACATTTCTAACACCACTAGAAATACAATAATGCAAATATTTTTTTACAGACAGAAAACTAACATGACAAGGAAAATTTTCTTGGAATGTTAGTTTTCTACACACAACGTAAGGGTATTCAACCATCCCCATGTCCTGAGTTGCAAGACTAATGGAAGACTGCATGCAATGGCAACTTGTTTGTAGTGCCAGAGGTTGCAATCCTATGTGCCAAATGAAAGCATCTTGAGGACTGATTATAAGTCAGATGTATGCACTATAGGTAGTCCTCGACTTACAACCATAACTGCTGTGGCTCTCCTTCTCTGTTTTCAGAGCATAGGGGTTGAGAAACAAGTCTGTCCTTGAAAAACTCTGTACAGGCATAACAACCTTTTACCACCATTGCTACAGATAGTAGTAATGAAAAAGGCAGAAAGTGGAGGAACATTTTTAGTTGCAGAATTCACTATCCACCTATTTCTTCGACATGCCCCAACAACAAGAAAACAAATGACTCCCGGGGACTTCCGGTTTGTCGGCCATGAGCGGCAGGGATTTGCGAAGCTGCGCGATCCCTGCCGCGCTAGCCGTTTTTGGGGCTCCGATCCGGACGGGTGCGAGCTAGGCTGCCCTGCAGGGGCAGCTGAAGGTAGGGGGATCCGGAGAGGGGTTTGGAGGTGTTGCAGACCCCCTCCCGGCCGGCAGAACCCCTTTTCTCAGGACGGTGCAGCGGCGGTCCGTAATGGCCGCCACAAAGAAGCTGGCAGCCGGGTAAGAATGCGCAGGAGGAAATGGAGAAAATGCTTGAAAGGAGAAAGTTTTTCTTGGTTCCTAGGACTCTAAGACATATTTAACAAAATTCCTGAAAAGTATGACTTTCTGAATGATACCTTCGAGAAGAGGAAAAAGCGGCAGTTTGATGGTGCTGAAAGGATAGCTTACCTTCTTTTTCTACGGAATAAAAAGTGAATATTAAGAAACCTATTTTTTTTTAGGTGAAAACTGGCTCTAAGCGATGAGTGGGAAAAGAGAGGACTAAAAAAAATATTTGTATGCTAAGACTTTGTTGGAGGAGATGCCTTAAGGATTGAAAGACTAAAATATATTGCAACAAGATTTTAAGAAATAGATTTGGACTTTCTTTTTCTGATTGATACTACCCTAGGAGGAGAGAGTGGGAACTCTGTCTTGGTTTGGACTGATTGATAACTTTGGGATTGTTTTATTTTTCCTTTGGAATATTTTGGTTGTTGTAAGAGAAAAGAAAAGAAAAGATTTATAATGGCTCCTTCTATTGAGGAACTGAGAAGGGACTATGAGCAAGCAAAAAAAATGGTAAAGCTGGTTTGAAAGAAGCCTGCCTTTTTTTGGAAATGGCACTCATTAACTATCAACAAACATTGCAACAGATGAAGACAGCAGAAGAAGAAGAAGGAGAGGAAGCCATCTTTAATAAATCTCAGAACTCGACCAAGAGGGAAGGAAGAGGGAAAGGAAGAGAAATAAAGGACTTAAGATTTAAAAAAGCATTTAAGAAAGGGAAAAACAAGGTGCAAAATCAATATAATGATGGTAAACAAAAGGAAAGAGGAATACGACAGAGAAGGGAAGCCAGTAAGGCAGAGGCTAGAAGAAGTGGGGGTAGAAAGGTTTGTTGGGAGAAGAAAGAAAGGGAAAAGGTGGAGAAAAGCTACAAAGTTTTGAAATTAAATGGGAAAAAAGGAATCTTTTTAGGGATAAAGGATAAGTATAATTTCTGCAAAGAGATTTTGCAAGGTACATAAGATGATATTGTAGTATTGTATTAGAAATAGAAAACTTAAATGGCTTAAGAGTTGATAAGAGATTAAAATGTTGAAATGTTAATAATGATTGGTTTTAAAATTTAATAATATGAGGGGAGATTTAGAATATTGAGCTTTAATTAAAGAGTTTAATAAGATTATGGTATTGATGTTATTATAAAATTTTTATTATAGTATTTGTTTTTAATATTTAGATTTACTGTTTAACTATGTATTTAATTATTCTGGATGTATTATTCAGTTAGAATGTACCAAGCAAAATCGGATTGGGTATTGGGTGTTATTTTAAAGATTAACTTGATTAATTTAGTGGGGAGATAGAAAGGCATCATACTCTGATTAGTGATTTCAGGAGAAATTTCTTTTTTTTATAAGGAATGAGACAAAGGTACAATAAAGAATGGACAAAAGATACAAATATAATGACTCAAATTAAGATGATTAATTAAGATAGAATTAAAAAGAGTGAAATATGGGGAGAAGTTAATATAGAAGACTTAGAATGGTAAATAAAATAAGTAATGATATGTAATATGAGCATGAATACAGTTGAAGTCCATGAAGAAAGAGATACCTGGGTCCAAGTTACTTTCCAAAAAGATTTTTTTATGTTTTGTGTGTTGTGTATATATGTTTTTTTTTTTTTTTGGGGGGAGAATTAATGAAACCTTGCAGAAATATAGAATGAGAATAATGGTAACTAAGTCAGAAAGAAATAGATGAAATAATAATAATAAAATGGAATAAGAGTAAAGAGAAATAAAGAAAAATGGATAAGAGGTTTTTGTATGTTTATATGGAAATGGTTTAAAACAGAATTATAGTTCATCTGATTTGTTAAATTAATAATGGAAAAAGGTTTAAATATGTAATGGATAATGATGACTTGTGTGTGTTTGAAAATTAATAAAACTTGTTTTAAAAAAAAGAAAAGAAAACAAATGACTCCCTTCCAAAATAGGAGCACTAATTCTGCGTCCCTTTGGAGGCAAGAGAAAGGAAGAATGCTAAGAAACTCTTTAAAAGGTACCAGAAAAATGGGGGGAAAAACATATTCCTCCAGGCTACACCTTTATTCCAGGTTGGAATGACACAGAGTGAATTTCCCAGAGGGAAGGAGTTGAAAAGGAAGGATTCTTAGGCACTTATCAATGCGTTTGAAATATATTGTCTCCAGGGCTGGGCTGCTGGGGGTTTGCAGGGGTTCGGGAGAGCCCCTAGCTAAGATTCTGTGCAATTCAGAGAATCCCCAAATCCCACTTCTGGCTTTCCCCGCCCACCTCTCCCCTCCCCTGAGTCCCCACGCATCCTGTTTTGGATGCAGGTAAGTGCAGGGCGTGCACAGAGGTTTGGGAAGGCCGGAAATGGGCCTGTTTCCGGCTTCCAGAGAGCCTCCAGGGCCCAGTCTCCGGAGTACAGGGAGGGCGACCCCCCCCCCACCATGGTGCAGGAGGCTGATTAGGCCACGCCCACCGTGGCCACACCCACTCAGCAACCAGGCAGAGAACCCTTTGCTAAAATTTTTGAAGCCCACCCCTGATTATCTTCCCTTAGGCAATCAGCTTTTATGAGTTGGATGAGAAAAGAAGAACTGGCCCAGACGTGGGACAGATGAAGAAGGCAAGGGAGTTCTTTACCCAGTTTTGGTTTCATAAATCCATTGGTTATCCCAAGGTTATCGGCAGCCACAGTCTCCCCATTCACGACTTTGAGGATGGTGAACTCAGAAGCCAGGGTGTGTGTGACAAAGGCCAGGTCCCTCTCGCGCACCTGAGGGGAAAAAAAAAATCTCCTTAGGGAACGAACATCATGTCAACTTTCAGGAATTTAACTCTTCATCAATGGAATCAATTGACCTGGGATAGGAGCTGGGAGTTCTTGTAGATCACAAACATTTGCACTTTGTGTGTGAAAGCTACCACCAGACTGGGCTATAGAGGCCATGTTTATATTATAAGGTTATGCCCTGTTCCTATCTTTTTTTATCATGGATGGGTTGACATAAGAGGCTCAACTCTTAGCTCTGTTTTTTTTTTAAATACAGTTACTGCCTTCACACCATATGCTATGCCTGAATAATTACAAATATTGAACAATGCCTTTTCTTTGGGTCTCTTGAAATGTTTGACTGACCAGGTAAGATTTCTAAACTATTGATGAACTATTCTGAATTGAAGTAAGAATTCAGAATTCTGAACTTCACAAATGACAATTAAGTAGGCCTTTCTCTAAAGCACTTCACGTTCCTTATTCACAATTACTTAGCAGCCAAACCTGTCTTGTATTATTGGAAACTTCTTAAACCTGCTGTTCCAATTTTGCAATTGGTTAACAAATATTGGTTGTTAAGCAAGACGTTTGTTGAATATACATGATCATAGAATAGAACAGAATAGAATAGAATGAGCTAGAAGGGGTCTTGGAGGTTTTCTAGTCCAGTCCCTGCTAAAGCAGGGAAACCTATAGCATTTCAGGATAAGTGTTTGTCTAGTCTCTTCTTAAAAACATCCAATGATGGAGCGTCCACGATTTCTGAAGGCAAGCTGTTCCACTGGTTAATTATCCTCACTGTTAGAAAGCTTCTCTTTAATTCCAGGTTGTTTCTCTCTTTGATTAGTTTTCAGCCACTGTTTCTTGTCCAGGTTGGAAACTAATCAAAGGGAGAAGCAACCTGGAATCATAATGTGTCACAAACTACTGCAATACAAATGCTGATGGACATGATTGCTTCTTCTTACTTTTCTATTTCCAACCCCCCATTCTTAACCCAAAACAGATCTTTTATCTCCACCAAGTGGTTTATTCGCTTTTTCTGCAAACAGTCCTCATTTAGGGACTGCCCTGTACAGTGATTGTTCATAGTAGCAATGAAAAAGTAACGTTGCACCCAATCCTTGTGTTTATGACTGTCACAAGTCTCTAAAGCAAAGGAAAGCTGAAGTAAGATTATAAACACAATCATGATTTCACTTAGCAACCACTTCATTTAAATGACCAAGTTGTTGGCCCCAATTGTGGTTGAAAACAAGGACTGGTTGTACTCAAAAAGCACTCAGCATTCAATGCCTGAACACTTGGGTCCTTGCTCTGCATGGTTGATCATAAAAGTAATGTCATTTGTTGCATGGAAATACAGACAGCGTTTCATCTTTTTTTATTAGATAACATTTTTTAAAAGGTCCTAAAAATGGACCGGAGGCAGTACAGACATATTTGTAAAAGACAAGAATGCATTGTCCTGCTTATTCAAAGAAGTTGAGAAAGGTCTGAAGGATAACAATATAAGATTCTAAACATTTAACCAACAATCACAGATGATCTCAAAATGTGGGTGGTAATGTATACGTGGTCAGATGGTCCTGGTTAAACTGCGATCCTGGACAACTAGGGAAAAATGCAAACTAATGGTTTTCTGAGCCCATAGGTTTGGCTCAGCTGAGTTCAAGAAGAGGGATCTCTAAACTTGGCAACTTTAAGACTTGTGGACTTCAACTCCCAGAATTCCTCAGCCAGCTTAGCTTAAAGTGGCTAAGATTGGAGACCCCGGTTCAAGAAAACAAACAAGAGTGTCAAAGCTTACTAAGCGCATTATAGAATTTATCATGAATCCAAGGAAAAATCAATGGGAAAATAGCATAAGAATTTAGCTTCACCCCTTCAAATGTGCGCTTAATTCTTATAAGGATGTCTGTGGAGATTCTCAATCATCCAGGTCATGGATGTCCCAGAGTTGCTTTTCAAAAGGTAATTTTCTTAATCCAGGTGCCTTTTGAAAAACAACTGTTGGGACACTTATTAGGATCTTGGTGGAAAGAATATGCCTCCTTCTCCCAGCATTAGTTCACATCAAGTTTTCCTTACCAGAATAAAGTCTGTCTGATAGGTGGAGAGCATAAATACTGAGATATTCTGACTGGCTAGTGGAGCTATGACTGATTTGGCAATTTTGGTCACACCGATAGGCTGAGAGCCGGAGAAGCCACCTCCTCCCGAGACGACGTTGAGGGCCAACCATGTTGCATCTGCTACGCTCAAGTGTTCTGATGAAGGGAGCTCTGAAACAGAAAGGTGAAAAGGCACAGAAAACAGTTTTATTTATTGCCTTTTAATGAAAAGAAAATAAGCACTACCCTGTTAGATTGGATCTCTTGGCTCACCTATAATCACTATTGCTATTTATGCTGCTGAGAGCCAATTTGGTCTAGTGTTTAAGGCACCAGGCTAGAAGCCAGGAGACTGTGAGTTCCAATCCCGCCTTAGGCATGAAAGCCAACTGGGTGACTTTGGGCCAATCATCAGGAGATTGTGAGTTCTGGTCCCGCTGGGTGACTTTGAGCCAGACATTCAATCTCAACCCAGCCCGGCTCATAGGGTTGTTGTTGTGGAGAAAGGAGGAAGATGAAGAAGAGTATTATAAAAGTTAATACCCTGTTTCTCCAACAATACGACCTCCCCCAATAGGATAGGCATGATATGAAATTAAGCCCCTCCCCCAAATTAAGGCCCATATTAAAACATGCAAAATGGGGGGAATGGTGGGGGGGGGCTTGCCGTTAGGAAGTACTTTTGTTGCACACCCGGATATGGTGCTGCCTGCGTTGACCCCGATACGAAGTGCCCCACCAACGCCAAGGTCAACATCCAAGCCGTCACCGCCCGCCCAAAGAAGCAAGGGGGGGGGAATTAAGTCACCCCCGAAAAGACGGCCTAGCCATTTTTTCGGGGCTCAAAAAAAAAAAAAAAAAAGACCCGGCCTTATTATATGAGAAACACGGTAGATGCAAGATAAAAATCAAATAAACAAACATTGGAATTCTTTAATGGAATACCCTTCCTACCTGACTGAGGTAATGGGATGAGGAGGATTTTATAGGCAACCTGGTCCTATGCCATGTACGGCTTTAAAGGTCACAGTCAACAGCTTGAATTGAACCCAGAAGCAAAGCAGCATCCAACGTGATTTATGCAGCAGAGGTGTTATATATATATGCAGTCCTTGGGGTACCCAAGATTACTCAGACTGCTTTTTTAACAGCTGAAGCTTCCGGTTACTTTTCAAGGGTAAATTAGAACAGCTTAGGTTAAACAAAAACAATTTTCTATTTATGGAAAGACAGATTTTTATTAAGTTCTGGAGCAAACAGGCTTGCATAAATATACATGCACACACGTGTTGGTGTGTGTGTGTTTCCTCTAACCTTTGGTTGCTGGATTGTAGTAAAAACAGAATTGATCCCACATGTTTGAGTCACGCAACCAGAATAAGAAAAGGCCTCCACAACTATTTTCCAAACAGTGATGATTCAAGCATTAGGAGTCAATATTTACAAAGAAAACAAACTAAATTTAAATAATGTTGCATTTTCTCCAATTGATCCTTATTATTAGCAACCTCCCTTACGAGCCCTGCATCCAAATAATGATTAAAATGCTTCCTTTAAAAAATAATAATCCAAGGGTGAAACCCATATACTGCATTAGCTTCCTTGGATAGGTGGAATTTGAGTTCCATTAAAAACACAAAAGTCAAAAAGTTATTCAATTTTCTCTTAGGCCAATATAGCAATGTTATAAGCCATCCAGATTCTTTGTGGCAGCAAACAAATTTAATAAATAAATAAATAAATAATAAATGCATCTTTATTTTGGTAATCAAAACAACGTATGAAATACGTGCATACATATATATTTGCCTCCATATGCATATGTTTGCAGAATTGGACTTCACAACTTCTGAAACCAAAGCTGGCTACCCTCTCATTTGCCTAAAGCAGACTGCATCTCCTAAACAAGGCATCTATTATTAATAATAATAAAATAATAATAATAATAATAATAATAATAATAATAATAATAATAATAATAATAATAATAATAATAATAATAGAAAATGATTGACTTGCAATTTTTGGATACTGTTCTTGGCAGGCTTGATGGGTGGAAAAGTACAATTCAGGTTTATAGTAAAACAAACAAAATTTAGAAAGTGATTAAACGTAGCTGAGAATGACCTAATTTAATGTGTGGGTGGATTTTTCTGTTCAAGAGACTGTGAAATATACAGAGTACAAAAAGTGCTCTGAATTCCAAAACACAGCATTACTGGATTGGGGGTTCCAAAAGGCAGAAGAATTTATTAGAAAAGGAAGTAAACAACCAGGGTGCTCAAATGCCTTTGGTGAGGGAGAGTGGGACTCCTGCTTGCCATTTTTTATTTAACCAATAAATAAATAACATTAATAATAACACTGGAGGACCACTTGAAACACCATCAGCATTGATAAATCAGTCAATCTTGGATTGATTTGCTTGTAATTTGTTCATTTGATGGTTCTGAGCCATCCAGAGTCCTTGAGAGTTGAGTGGCATACAAAGTTAAATAATTACACTGGCGAGATCCAGGAGAAGAGCCTTCTGTGCCATGGCACCTGCCTTCCATGGAGGACCTGTATACGGCATGAGTCAAAAAGAGGGCTGTGAAAATATTTACAGACCCCCTCACATCCCAGACACAAACTGTTTCAACTCCTTCCCTCAAAACGATGCTATAGAGCACTGCACACCAGAACAACCAGACACAAGAACAGTTTTTTCCCAAAAGCCATCACTCTGCTAAACAAATAATTCCCTCAACACTGTCCAACTATTTACAAAGTCTGCACTACTATTACTATTAATCTTCTCATCACTCCTTATCACCCATCCCCTCCCACTTGTGACTGTATGACTGTAACTTTGTTGCTTGTATCCTTACGATTTATATTGACTGTTTCCTAGTATGATTTGATTGCTTATTGTACCCTATGATTATTATTAAGTGTTGTACCTTATGATTCTCAACTCCTGACAAATGTATCTTTTCTTTTATGTATACTGAGAATATTTACACCAAGACAAATTCCTTGTGTGTCCAATCACACTTGGCCAATAAAGTATTCTATTCTATTCTATTCTATTCTATTCTATTCTATTCTATTCTATTCTATTCTATTCTATTCTATTCTATTCTATTCCATTCCATTCCATTCCATTCCATTCCATTCCATTCCATTCCATTCCTAAATCTAATTCTAATTCTAATTCTAATTCCAATTCCAATTCCAATTCTATTCTTTGGAACATATTCTTATTCCCTTTGGGTGAGATCTGCTCCCACCTCCTGACCTTCTATAAGAGCCTGAAGATGTGGCTCTGCCATTTGGCTTGGAGCCCTAATGGAGGCGTATCATGCTGGAGGAGGTTGATGGACCAAGAGAGGAGGGCCACCTCCCTTTCTCCCCATCCTGCTCCATCCCTCCCCAACTTTTAATTATAATTCAATTATCATGTTTATCTTTATTATTAGAAATATTTATTTTTATGGTTTTATTATTTTTAATGTTGTAAGATGCCCAGAGTCTGTTTGTGGGAAGATGGCTGGCAAACAAATTTAACAAGCAAGCAAACAAGCAAATAAATTTTAAACATAAAAAGAATGGTTGAAGGAATTGAGTATGTTTAGTTTAATGAACAGAAGGACTAGGGCAGGGGTGGCTAACCTTTTTGGGCTCCCATGCTGATAATTGCATGCACCAATAATCTGCATCTGTCATCATGTAACTGTGACTGATTTTACCATCTTTTTTGCAACAGTTATTAAGTGAATGAAGCAGTCAATAAGTGGATATGTTTTATGCCCATGGGTATTTTTTGTCAGAAATTGGAACTAAATTCTGGAGAAAAAAGCTTAATATCACAGTCATGTGACAACAAGATGCTGAGAAGAGCCATAAATGTAAGGTAGTTGTCAAGTGCCCCAAATCTGATTGCATTGTGGGAACTTCAAAGTCCAGTCGTACGAACCATCATAACTTCCAATACTTGCTAAGTGACTCATCGTTAAATGAGGACTACCTGTACATCCTGTCCTCCCAGGCTCTACCATGTGGTCTTTGCCCATCCTGCTCCCTGTTTTGCAGTTAGCTGCCCTGTGTGCCTTATTATTAGTACTGTGTATTCCATCTATTCCAGGGGTGTCAAACATGATTTCATTGAGGGCCGCATCAGGTTGTGTTTGACCTTGGGGGGCTGGATGGACGTGGCCAGCTCAACATCACTCATGTCGGGGGTACCTAAAGAGGCCGGAGTGCTCTGCCAGCGAAAATGGAGCTAGGGAGGACCACACACAACCCTCCTGACCTCCGGGTTTGCTGGCAGGGGGTTTCAGGAAGCCATTGCGGCCGAAAATGGAGCTCAGGAGGGCCTTCCCGAGCTCCATTTTCGCTGGCAGAGGCACCATGGGCTGGTCCTTCACTGTTTCCAGGGCGGTCCCGTGGGTCAGATCTAAGCACCCCATGGATTGGTTCTGGCCCACGGGCCTTGAGTTTGACCCCCTTGATCTATTCCATCCTTATTTCCTGCTATTCAAAATATGCTTGTTTTTCTAGTGTTCAAACCTGAATAATTACTATCCAAACGTATTAACTTTCATATGCCTGCCAAGAGACATGCAAGCAACAAAGTTAAAACTGTTTACTTAGCATATAATATTCCATAGTATAATTAATTTTGGAGCATTAGTTCCACTCCAGGGTTTAAATTCTCAAGAGTTCATTGAAAAATTTAACATTTTCTAAGCAATCCAATTGTTTTAGGCTACATAATCTAAAAATGAATGAATGAAATAACAGGTCAGTCAGACACAATATTATCCAGCAAGCTAACTGTAAATATACCCCATATTTTTGGCTAATGCATACATTACATCTACTTTGGGTCTATTACCTTACATTGCTAACAAGAAATACTGAATTTTCTAGAATTGCACTGAAGCCGTAGGCTGCAAAAAAAATAAAAAATCTTATAAATAATATAAGCATTTTTAATACCTCATCTTTTTATACACATGGTGTACCTGCTTTGTACAAACTTTAATTACAACCTTTTTTTTCTTTTTGGTTATTATTTGTTACATGATAAATCTTAACATGAATCTGAACAAAAGCAAACAACAGCAGCAGCAGCATTTAATAAGGGCTGTTTTACCCATACAAGTATGTCACTTGATTAAATCAGTCCTGACAGCCAAATATGTGGACTAATTTCCTTGAAACATAACCAGTTTTATATATTTTCATGGGTTGCCAGCTATGAAGTATAATAGAAACAGGTATTACAGAGTAGGAACACATTTTTTGGGGGAAAAAGAGTGCATATACACAGACATGTAGTTCTCAACTTAAGTCATTCGTTTAGTAACTGTTCAAAGTTACAATGGCATTAAAAAGGTGAATAACCACAGTGGTTAGGATGCAGTACTACAGGCTACTTCTGCTGACTGCCGGCTGCCTGCAGTTTGGCAGTCTGATTGTCACCAGCTCAAGGTTGACTCATCCTTCCATCCTTCCGAGGTCAGTAAAATGAGGAGGCAGATTGTTGGAGACAATATCTGTAAACTGCTTAGAGCGGGCTGTAAAGCACTATGAGACAGTATATAAGTCTAAGTGCTATTGCTGATGACTGTTTTTCACACTACAACCATTGCAGCATCTCCATGGTCACATGATCAAAATTTGGATGCTTGGCAACTGGCATGTGTTTATGAAACAAAGGACTGTCCTTAAAAGATGTAAGGTCATTCATGATAAAACAAAAAGGTTTTTGGAATGCAGGTATGAACATGAACCCTGATACAACTCATTAAAGCAGCTATGTCTTTTTTTTTTTTAAATCATATGGAGTCCCTTTGCAGCTATAGTACAATCCTGGGAAATGAGATGTTTGGTTTCAGGCACTGCAAACAGATGTTATGTTGGCAACTTTTCTTGCTCTGCCTTTTCCCTTCCACAGCACAACCTTAAAATGCAAGGCATCTGTGTCGTTCTTGTGGAGAAGTTATCCTTTGGGTTTTAGTGGTTGAATTTTACGTAACTTATCTGAAATTAGAACGGATCTCAGTTGTTAAATAATGCAACAAAATAATTTCTCTTCTGCCCTGAAATATATAGGTAGTCTTCACTTAGAGACCACTTGTTCAGTAACTGCTCGAAGATGGCTTTGAACAAGATGATTTATGATTGGTGCTTGAATTTGTAGCTGTCACAGCATCCTCACAATCAAGTGACGGAGTGTGATTCGGGCAGAAGGCAACTGGCATGTAATTATAATGGTTGCAAATGTTCCATGTCATGTGAGCACCATTTGTGACCATCACCACCAACAAGCAAAGTCAGCGGGGAAACTAGCAGGAGGTTGAAGATAGCAAGCAAGTGATATTGCACCTAATAACTATAATTGGAACTTCCAGAATTGCTACTGTTAAGTTGGCACAATTCTGTCATTTTTCACTTTATGGCGTATTGCTTAGGAATGGAGTTCCCAGGCTTAATTCATTGTTAATTGAGGACTATCTGCATTGCTGAGATGAAATAACAGCTTGGAGGAACAGGAAGTGAAACTCTCTGTGTGGTAGGATCTATTCAATTGGAAAATTCCTGGGCAAAGGATTACTTAATTCTAGAGCTGTTTGCACACTAGCAACATTTGCCCTCTTTTTGGATTTCCCAACCATCCTTGAAGTAATAAAAATATTATTATTATTCTTACACAGTATCATGGTTGCATGATTCTAGAAAACCCTGTAAGTCACTGTGGATGGGGTGTGGGTCCTGCAGAAGTGGAGGTCTTTTTGCATCAAGCTCTGGTTAGCAGACTTTTGAGTTCTAACAGTAACAGAAAGTCGATAAATGCCATATTGTACCTTAAGATTCTTTCATTTAGAAGAACAGGGGGGAAAGTCTCTTACTAATTAAATTGCTTTAAGCTTCGGCTGAGCTATTCAAAATCCAACCTTCTGTTTTCATCAAGGTAAAAGAGAAACAATAATGAAAGAAACAATAGTTGGAAAGGAAAGAGCTTGGGGCTTAGGAGACTTTTAATTGATTCATTATATGTCATCAAATTGTTCTTGACTCTTAGTAATCAGAGATAAGATTTTCTCCAGGATGATCTGTCCTTAAGCTGGCCCTTCAGGTTTTCCAATGAGACATCTATCGTCATTGGTTAACCTCTTCTTCTCATCTATGATTAGAATTAGCATTAAAACCTTCTCATTTATTAGACTGCCTCTCTCCAATTGTTTCTGTCCAACTGGCAAGATCTAACTAAGTTGAATCACCATGTTCTAGGTCAGGAGTGTCAAACTTTGAGGGCCAGATCAGCATTTACTTACTCTCCGTGGGCCGGGGGGGGGGATTAGAATTAGAAGAACTTTATTGTCATTGTACAAGTACAACGAAACTGTGGATGCACCCCAGCAACTGTTTGCAATACAATAAAACCAAAGCACTTTGACACCCGTTCTAGGTATTTTCAGCAAAACAAAGGCCCCTTGCGGGATTCCAAAGTCAGGTCTTCTTTGCTGCTGTCCTGAACCTATGGATAATCATTCCTCCCAAATCCTTAAGGTCCTGACCCTGTTGTCATTTAGAAAAAACTGAAGACAGGGCTTCAGGAGGAGCACGGATGACTGAGTGAAACACTGCTTTTTTGCAGTGGCCGAAATAGGAACTGGTGAAGGGCACAGCTCCTCAGAATTCCTCCTCAGATTAAGGAGAAGACAAGGATCACCCATATTGAGCTCGATACAGATTCTCCAGATTTGTTTATAAGTCAGGAGAGATGTCTTCTGCTTGATTTCTTAGAGGAAAAGCTTGAGTATAAAATTGAACTTTTAAATAAAAATAAAAATATAAATGTTAGTATTTCTGATAGTTTATTTCTTTATTTATCAAATTTATTGGCTGCCCAACTTATCTCAGGGTAACTCTGAGAGACTTATAATATTAAGTTCTTAATGGATTTTTGCTGATTAGAATGATCTGTTTTGTTTTGTACTTTGACTATGGATAAGGCATGAGATATGGGAAGAAGAGATTTTTTTAAAAAATTAAGTACTAGGGAAGGTGTTACAGGTTGTCCTCAACTTATGACTGCTAGCTTGATGGCAACCTGATGTTACAACAGCCTTGGAAAACTTGTGTTTGCACTTATGTCCATCATATCACCCCCACATCCACATAATTGCAATTTGGATGCTTGGCAATTGGCTCATGTTTACAGCCGGCTGCAGCTTCCTACAGTCACATGATTGTGATTTTCAAGTTTTGCTGATTTCTGCCAAAAAACACTACTGTAAAAATTGTTGTAAAATTGGGTCTGACTTAACTGCAACGACTTATGACACAATTTACAATTCCAATTGTGGTCATAAATCAAGGACTATGTGCAAACTAGTCAGATTGTTTATATTTGGGAGGTGGGTAGGTAGTTTGCATTAGTTTATCTTTGTATTTGCAAACTTTAATAAAATCATTGAAAATAAAAAAACTGCTTTGAAGATCAAAATGGGACAACTCAATACAGTCTACTTGCCATAGTCAACTTGTCACAGGACAGTTCAGCAAATACAAAAGTTTAATTAATTTCAACGGAACCGTGGCCAATAAGAATAAAATAAAGTCAATCCAGAAATGTAAAAGCTACAATCATTTTGACAAAAACACCATCACCGATAAAAGTAACCGAATGAAATGATTAATACATTTATTATTAAGAAAATTTCTCACAGCAAGTTGGCCACAGCAAAGTGACTGTGGAGAGTTGTCTATGGTGAGTTGTCCTAGACCCTTTGAACACTTAGCTCTTCCAGAAGATTCTAGGGTAGGATGATTTGGCACTGCTCAGTGAGTTACAAGGCACTGCTTTTTCTTGATGTAGGATGTGTTTGTGTGTATGTGTCGAAATACTCAAACATATATATCGTAGTATAGACACCTTTTCTTCCATTTTAAATGTTTATTATTGTTTTACATCAGTTACAGCTGCTTTGGCAAATGAGGAAACTAACACATAGATTAGATAAACAAGTTTAGGTATGTATGAATTGGGTAAGGAATTGCATTGTGTATTAGCTCATAGCAGCTACTGTTTCAACAGTAATCTTACTCCAATTAAAGCACTCTAGAAAGGCATCACATTTGTCATTGAATATGCAAAGATATATTTTCTAATGTGTGGAGAGGGTCTTATATATAATTCAGTGATCAGCGGGTTCCACCGATTCATTAATGGTGATCCCCAATGCCTCCTATACCACAAGAAGGCTATATACCAAATTGGCTCTCTCATTAAAAGTGGAAATTAGGGGAGGCACCTCAAAAGATATTGTACTGTTAAGAAAATTGAAAGTTCTTTAATTGATATGATTTGATCTTGTCTAGCTTTAGCTTTGTTTTGGTTTCAAATTACAGTCTATATCAGTGGCCATTTTGAGAAGACATTCTATAGTAGCAATCTCATTGTATTGTTGAACTATATTTCTAAAACATGAATTTGACATCTTATGAATAATGTTGGTTCTATCAAATCTGGGGCATGGCAAGAGCATATATTTTATGCAACTGCAACAAACTTAGTCTTTTGATTTTAAGGAATGGGTGCATGATATGAATTTTTGATCTATTCTGTAAAATAGACAAAAAGTTTAGGATCCCTGTGTCCTAAAAATGAGAAGATATCACAGTATGTTCTTTATGGCCTTGCTTTTTAACGTTGCCCTACTTTTTCTATAAGAATAGCTAAGTTGACTTCAAAATTACAGAAACTAAAAACGTGCATAGGTTCAATGCTTGCCCAATTCACATTGACATAAGCCAGGAGAATTCTTGTGGCTAGATATGCTCTTGATCGAAAAGTAGTACACTCTTTATCTGAGATGGTTGTTCTCTTCCACTGAAAGCACAGTTACAGAAAATCTCAATGTATTGTTGAACTCACATATGGGAGTGGGGAGGGAGGAGACACCTGCCTAGGCAGTCAGATCAACTCTGATGATCAATGGTGTGACAGATGTTGCAGCCAGATTGTCTTCACATCTGAGACTGGTAGCTGATGGCCTAAATCTTTGCAACGTAATCCAAATTGTCTGCCAAGACAAACCAAAAAGTGACGCAGCCTCATTGCCTCCGTCTGAATGAAATAAACAGTGTCTGCCTACACAGTTGTGCTTTGGCACCAACTGTTTGGTTGTGAAAAGTGCCAAGTGCGGGTGTGTCAGGAGGAATGCAGCAGCGCCTAAAGTTAAAATTAGGACCTTTATACTGTGCCTCTGTTTTATCTCGTGGATAAGCAACATATGTCAACAGTATTGGAATAAAGAGCTTGCCAGCTGGAGATTATGAAGAAACAACCAGCATCTGAAATATTGCTGTGTTCGACTGTTTCGGGTCTCTTTGGGAGCCAAAAGGCTAACAATTTTATTGTAGCTTCATTTTGGGGGCGTGGTGGTTATGATCATACCACCTGAATCCTTAACAGGGATAGTGGAAGTTGTAATCCTGGAGGCCAGTGGATTGAAAAGAAGCAGATTCTGATATATATTCTTTATCAGGTTCAGTTTTGCATATTTTTAAGAATAAGAAATCCAAAGCCTTCATCCTGGTCTAACACATCCTTTATTTAAATAGCCAACTAGATATCTTTGGAGTGCACACAAATGTTATCTCTTCAGTTGCGTCTAACTCTTGGCGATTCAATGGGCCAGGTGTCTTCCGATCTTGTACTTACTTCTTTGAGTTGTTCTATGTTCTGGCTGGTGTCAGCTTTGATGGTGTCTGTGATCTTTGTCGGCCTGGTTTCCTTTTACTGCTAACTCATCCAAACATAATTGCTTTCTCCAGTGAATCCCCCCACAAGACATGGCCAAAAAAAATGAGACACAGTTTTGTGTTTTTGTCTTCCAGTGACATGCCTGGTGTTTATGCGCTTCAATACTTGCTTGTTAGTCACCTTTGCTGTCCAAGGAATACGCAGAAGCCTCCTCCAGCACCATAGCTCAAATGAGTCGATTTTCTTCCTGTCTTACTTATTTAAGGCCCAACTTTCACAATCATAGCCAGGGTGAGAAGGACACAGCCTTCTCCCACTGTTATTCTCCCTCAACAGGTATTTGCAAGCATGCCGACAAGCTAGGAAGCAAGGTCTCAATAGGCCTGCCATTGGTGAATGTATGCACCCTTCTTTTAAAGCCGTTCAACTACTACCACGTTTTCTGCTAAAGAATTCAATGGATTACCAATAGAGGAGAATGTTTGTTGCTCAAAGTTGAATTGTGGGGTCCTTGCTGCTCTCTGATCTTGGCGTTTTTCTTGCAGATGTTTCATTACCAAACTAGGAAACATCACCAAACATCACCAACATCCAGAAATATCTGCAACACCACCACCCCCCAAGCTCAGAGAGCAGCAAGGACCCCACAATTCAACACATTAATTAGACCCATGGGAAGAAGTCCTCTCGGGAGGGCGGAGCTGGCGTCGCGACGATACAGCATGCAATCTCGGAGGTCTGAGATTGCAGCCGATATCTTTGCCCCTGGACGGTCCAAACGGACCTAAACCGGGAAGAAGTCCTCTCTTTGGTCTGTTTTAAATCTCCTTCCAAACAGCTTCATTGGATGGGCCTTGGTTCTAACATTTGGAGAAAGGAAACGTCTCCCTGCCATGTAGGTTTTTGCAATAATTGCTTTTTCTTCTCTTTCCAAATGTGAAGACCAGAACTAATTTTAAACTTTTGGCACAGTTTTTTTTTATGTTCCATTTTATTCTGCACATAAAAACTCAGAGATTCTGCTGAATCCAGCCAAGACTCGCCTCAGTCACCCATTATGATTCTTCCTGAGACCAACTAGATGTCTCTGGGATGCTCACAAGCAGGAGATGGACGTATTCCCCTCTCCCGTAGTTGTCCATGGAGATTCTCTCCCGTAATTGTCCTCCTGCAGCTGGTATTAAAATACATGTTGCTCTCATCCTTAAGGTAACTCCAAAATCTATTTTTTTAAAAAAATTTCATTCAATCATGTCCGATTCTCAGAGACTGCCTGGACAAGTCCCTGCAGTTTTCTTGGCAAGGTTTTTAAGAAGTGATTCACAGGGTCTTCTTTCTAAAGCTAAGAGAAAGTGACTGGCCCAAGGTCACCCAGCTGGCTTTATGCCCAAAGTGGGATGAGAAATCTCAGACTTTCTAGACTGATGCCTTAACCACTACATCAAACTGGCTCTTCTCAAGGTCTCTAGTCCATGATAAATCACTTCTCCATAAATTTTCCCCACCTCCTTTGAATTTCTCTAGATCAAGGGTCTTCAAACTTGGCAAGTTTAAGCCTTGTGGACTTCAACTCCCAGAATTCCTGAACTAACATGACTGGACGAGGAATTCTGAGGGTTGAAGTCCACAAGGCTTAAAGCTGTCAAGTTTGAAGACCCCTGCTCTAGATGATAAAGGAACTTATTAAACTTGTGTTTCCAACCTTGTGAATTCACCTAGCGCTGCATCAGAATCCTCCACAAAACTATGAATTATATTTTTATAGGTATAAAATAATTGTAAACCATTCTCTCCCGCTCTCTCTCATGTCCTTGTCACTTAAACAGAGGAAAGAAATAAAATATAATCCTACTGAAATAAATCCTTACTTATCCTTACTTACATATAAACCCTACTTATAAAACCTTAGTAAGACCACACCTGGAATACTGCATCCAGTTTTGGCCACCACATTACAAAAAAAGATGCTGAGACTTTGGAAAAAGTGCAAAGAACAGCAATTAAGATGATTAAGGGCTTGGAGACTAAAACATATGAATAACAATTGCAGGATTTGGGTATGGCCAGTCTAGAGAAAAGGAGGATTAGGGGTGACATGATAACAGTATTCCAGTATTTGAGGGGCTGCCACAAAGAACTTATTTTCCAAAGCATCAAAAGGGAAGACAAGAAACAATGGATGGAAACCAATCAAGGAAAGAAGCAACATAGAACTAAGGAGTGAGGACAATTAACCAGTGGAACAGCTTGCCTTCAGAAGTTGTTAGGTGCTTCATCCCTGGAGGTTTTTAAAGAAAAGACTGGACAGCTGCCTATCTGAAATGGTATAGGGTCTCCTGCTTGAGCAGTGGGTTGGACTAGAAGACCTCTAAGGTCCCTTCGAGCTCTGTTCCGATTGAAATTTATTCATTTCTTAATAAACTAATCTTCACAAGCCTGGACATAATAGGCAAATTTTAAGCTCATAATTAGATCCTGTGGAACCAGTTAGGGAAGGATCCATTCTTTCCAATACATCCATTTTGCATTTTAACTGCTATTATGTAGCACGTCCTTCTAAACAATTTCCCAATACTTTTACAGGTCCACTGGAAATAATACACTCTGTAATCCTTTCAGTTTAATATGCTATTAACGGCTAAAAGCTTTTAAATTTTATCACAGTTCTTAAAAAAAGAGTGTCCAACAATGATCCTGATGTAGACGATGCATCAAGTTTAATCTATTTGGTGTTAAAAAACAACAACCAATGATGCAATAGTTTATAGAAATCGAGTTTCAACTTTACTGCAAGATGTACTTGGAATCCTAAAATCTTCAAGCTGGAAAGAGCGGTGTGGAGTATTGATTTCAACTCCCTGCTCTCCGCAGGAAACTTCTCAGACAGACTGGGCATCCAGACTCTGCTTAAAGCTTCAGTGAAAGGAAGCCCACTCCTTCACTTGTGTTCCCTACACATACAAAGACACAAATATAGATTTCTGTGATGTCTGTACCCACATCTTTTTCTGCTCTTAAATATACAGGTAGTCCTCGACTTACGACCCCAGAATTTTGGTTGCTTAGCAAGGCGGTTGTTAAGAGAGACGTGCCTAATTTTATGACTTTTTTTTTGCCATGGTTATTCTGAAAATCACATGGCCATTAAGCAAATCCAGCTTTGCCTGTTGACATTACTTGTTCAAAGCTGGCTGGGAAGGTCACAAATGGTGATCATGGGACCAGGGGTGGGATTCTATTGGTTCGGACTGGTTCGGGTGAACCGGATGTTAAGTTTTCATCTGGTTTGCCGAACCGGTATTTCAACCGACTGGCAGGCCCTGCCCACCCAGACCCTCCCCTCCCAGGAGTTTCCACCTGATGCAGGTAAGTGTAGGGTCCGTGCAGAGGCTCTGGGAGGGGGAAAAAACGGCTCTTCCGGAAGTCTGGAAATGACCTGTTTCCGGCTTCTGGAATGTCTCCAGAGCCCAGGGGAGGCAGATTTCGCCCCCACAGAGTCCCAGGGGAGGCCTCCAGCCCATTGGGAGGGCAAAAAACGCCCCTCCCAGAAGTACCAGAAGTCCAGAAATGGGCCTGTTTCTGGCTTTCGGTGGGCTTCTAGAGCCCAGCAGAGGCCATTTTCACCCTCCCTGAGGCCCGGGGAAGCCTCTGGACCTTTAGGAGGGCGAAAAATGCCCCCCCCCGGAAGTTCTGGTAGGCCACGCCCACTCAGCAACTGGGCAGAGAACTGGTTGCTGGGATTTTTGAATTCCACCCCTGCATGGGACCCCCGGATGCTGCAACGGTCGTAAATACATGCTAGTTGACAAGCACTTGAAATCTGATCTCGTGATTGTGGAGATGCTACAATGATTGTAAGAGTGAAGACCAGTTTTAAATTAAAGATGTGGAGTCTATGGCCTTAGATTCTCTCCCGAATTCCTCAGAACCACCTATAGGTCCATCAAGTGATGGTATTGCCAGTAGATAGTTAAAGAGCTGAAAGGGACAGAAGTTTAATTTGTAAAGAAAAGTTCTCAATCTCTGGAAATAATCATCTATGGGGAAATTACTGTTGCTTTTGAAGAGCTTTATTGAACCTGACTTGGCAGGACTTAAATAATTATTTGTACATTACGTGAAGGCCCGGTGGTTCATCTAATGAACTTCTTGGACTGATTTACTTTGACATTTTTCTTTTTGAACCTTCTGGATCTTCAATGTGTGTCTATTGACTACATATACTTACAGTTGGGCATATATAGATAACAGACTGTTGGCTTGCAAGGTAGTCTCCAGATTAGAGATAGTGGCCTGCCGAGAATAGCATGAGCATCCTTGGGATAAAACTTGATTTGGCTGTGCTTGGGGCATAACTAGCCAAAATACACAACAACGGATCCTTTGCCATTATCAAGAAATGTGTATGATCACAGATGGTAACCTTGACTTGTGGAATAAAAAGCAGGAATATGTGCATGGAAGTGAAAATGTAGGCTTAAATTATGAATGAAAAGGCTAATATATATGTCCAAATGTTGAGCTGGTATCATCTAGATCAGAGGTATCAAACTCAATTTTATTGAGGGCATCGGGGTTGTTTTTCACCTTGTGGTGGGATCGGGTGCCAGGGGGCATGGCTAGTTCAATGTCAATTGTGTCGGGGGCACCTGTGGTGGCCTGGGCGGGGCTGGGGAAATCCGGGCTCCATTGTCAGCTGTGATGGCCTCCTGCAGCCCTCTGCCAGCGAAAACAGAGCTATGGGAGGTCTGCGCATGGCCTTCCCAAGCTCCGTTTTCACTGGCAGAAGCACCGCAGGTGCACCCTGTGGGCCGGATCTGGCCCACGGGCCTTGAGTTTGACACCCTGATCTAGATTGTGTCGGAATGTAAGGAATTCATTAGATGGTGAAAATTGCATGTTATGCTCCTTGGAACGATGCTAATAGAATGAATTTTGGGGGGAAAGACGTTAAAATATTTAAAGCAAAATGGTTTATTAGTCTGCTAACAAACTACAGGGAACTTTACTAAACTTACTTGAGATGATGTTGGGTAGAATTCTGGTGAGAAAAGACAATGAACAACATTTGGAAAACATGATGTAGGTTTGTACTAGATATGTTTGTGTGTGCTGACTGTCAACTTATAAAACATTTCTATACCTGTTTTATAGTTGCCAACAGAAAAGAGGGGCAAGGAGTTTGAAAGAGCAGTGCAGCAGTTTGGAATCAAAAGTGCATTCCTTTCATATCTTGCAAAGATTATAACTAAGCGACTGGAGTTTCTGCAAATCTCTAATTGGAGAACATGATTGATGACTCTTGGCTATGGATGTGTTTCATTGGAGAATATGAATTATGATACACCCAGAGGGATGGAGGAAAACCAGGATCAAGGGTGACAGTGAATTATGTGTCTCAGAATCGGCTACACACAGGTCATACTGACATGTTAGCTCCTAATAAATCCTCTGGAGTTTTTGAAGCTTGGCTCAAAGCTCATGATTTAATTAGGGTCACTGCCAGAATCCTGACACTGACCAGTTCATTGAAAAATGTTATCGATAGATAATTCTCAACCTACAACCATTTTGGAGCCTGCCCATTACGATCATAAGTTATTATGGTTGTAAAGTGAACCCACAGTCATTAAGCCATTAATTAAGTCATTAATCATTGGCGAAAATGTTATAAACTGCCGTCATGTGATTGTGGGACACTGCAAATGGCTGTAACTATGGATTGGTGGTCAACTGTCAGAAATGCAGTCATGTGACTGCAAAGAGCGGGTGGCAGTCAGAACTTTGAAACCAGGTCTTACATATCTTTTGGGGAGGTCCAATGTAACGTAACATTTGTTAAGCAACTGGTTGCAAGTCGAGGACTACCCATATGTGACAATGAGAATTCTCTAAGTTGAATGGCTGTTTTTAAACTATCCACCAGAACCTGGTTTCCTGTTAAATAAATCCATTATCTACTGTCCTTCATTCTGAACAATGAAGAAAAGTTCTTGAACTTCTGTATGACATCCTTTTTTGGTACTGGAGAAGTGCTAGTTCTTTCAGTAAGGTGGAACATATTGATCATCTTCCATCCTTCTTCATGAGAGCTGTGACAATTCCCCAATCTTTCTCGTGACCCTTCTCTGACCCTTTCCTTCTTTCTAAATCCTTCTTGAGGGCCCATTATACAAGGCAGGGTGTGTTTAAAACACCCAGATCCGGTCTGATGCAAAATGATGCATCCATTCATGTTGGGTTCTGACTTCACTTAGAGGAGGACTAAAGTGCACAAACCAGATTTGAGGTTTTCTTGGTTGGTTCTGCTGTGCCCTTGAGGTCAAAGGAGATCTCACTCTGGGTGTGAGCAATTCCTTATCCCCTCTTATATGCATGCCCCAGGACAGGATGCCCAAGATAGTGAGGCTGAGGTAACCACATAATACAATCCAAACTTGTTCAGCAGGTTCCTGTGTTGCTATAATTAGACCTGGAAAGATAACTCACCTTTGGCTGGCACTACTTCCTCTGATCAAGAATGTGTTTATATGAAACCCTAATGCAGAAGCCAAGAGGCAGCCCAGCTGCCAGCCAAGTGGCAGATTTTTTTTTCAAGCACAGATGCAAGCTGCTTTCAAGCTCTACTAATCTGATAAGAATACCCAGAGAGCTATGGGTAAACAGTAAAAGTTAGACTGAGGCGAGTTGTTGTCAATCTGGAGAGGGGGAGAGCAACGAAAGCTCTCTTTGTTCCTTTAGGTCAGAGATATTTAATCCCGGGGATATTGAGCCATGCAGAGAAGATTGGAATCACTGGAGCCCTGAAGGATCTGACTTAATTTTTTAAAGATTATCCCCCCCACCTTAAAGTGCAATATTACACAATAACAGAGTTGGAAGGGACCTTGGAGGTCTTCTAGCCCAACCCCCTGCTCAGGCAGGAAAGTCTATATGATTTCAGACAAATGGTTGTCCAATCTCTTCTTTAAAACCTCCAGTGTTGGAGCACCCCCAATTTCTGGATGAAAGCCATTCCACTGATTAATTGTCAAACTTCTCCTTAGTTCTAGGTTGGTTCTCTCCTGAATTAGTTTCCATCCATTGCTTCTTGTCCTGCCTTCAAGTGCTTTGGAGAATAGCTTGATTCCGTCTTCTTTCTGACAGCTCCTTAGATATTGGAAGACTGCTATTTTATTACCCCTAGTCCTTCTTTTCATTAAACTAGTCATACTCAATTCCAGCAACCGTTCTTAGCCACTAGTTCCCTTCCCTTTTTTTAAGGAAAGCTGGCATACAATAAAGCAAAGTGATTGTATTGTTGTCTTACTTTACAAAAAACACTTCTAGGCCCATCTAAGTCACACAGATAAAATGTGGTGATCCTAGGTCACAGATGTCAAACTTCCTGTGTCACGTTGATGTCACGTGACATATTGCGATGTTTTTGCCTTCGCGGAACTGGGGTGGGTGTGGCTGGCATGTGATGCACCCGGCCCGTGGGCTGCCAGTTTGACACCCCTATCCTAGGTCCTTACATTGTCCACACCTGGCTTGGACTTCAGAGCTGCATGGATTTGGACACAAACTAAGGCTACACAGATGGTCCTCGATTTATAACCATTTGTTTAGTGACCGAAGTTACAACAGCATTGAAAAAAGTGACTAATGACCAGTTTTCACACCACTGCATCACCTCCATGGTCACGTGATCAAAATTTGGTTGCTTGGCAACTGGTTCACATTTATGACATTTGTGGTGTTCTAGAGTCATGTAATCACCATCTGTGACCTTCTGATAAGCAAAGTCAGTGGGGAAGCCACATTCACTTAACAACCATATGTTATTAACTTAACAACTGCAGCGATTCACTTAATAAGAGCCTCGGTGGCACAGTGGTTACAGTGCAGTACTGCAAGCTACTTCTGTTGACAGCCGGCTGCCTGCAATTTGGCAGATTGAATCTCACCAGGCTCAAGGTTGACTTGGCCTTCCAACCTTCCGAGGTGGGTAAAACGAGGACCCAGAATGTTGGGGGCAATAGGTTGACTCTGTAAACTGCTTAGAGAGGGCTGTAAAGCACTATAAAGCGGTATATAAGTCTAAGTGTTATTGCTATTGGTAATAACAGTGTTAAGATCATAAAATGGGGGCAAAACTCACTTAACAAATGTCTCGCTTATCAACAGACTTTTTGGACACAATTGTGGTTGTAAGTTGAGGATTGTCTGCACTTCCTTAGCCTTAAAGATGCTGTAGGAGGAATCCATAACCTGAGCTCTATGTTTAGCAACCCAGGAGTATGCAAATCCACTTCTGTAAGACATGTTTATTAATCCTTCAAACTGAAAAACAGATATTCATTTCTTTCTCTAAAAAGAGGAGCACGCTTCCCTGAATTAAAAGTTAAACCAAAGTTTATTTTTGGTTGCCTCTTGATTATATAAAAGTTTATTATGTAACTAACCCTAGAGTTAGGAACATTTTGTTTGGTTGACTTAAAGCACGGCAAGGTTTTGGTTTTGCTGCCCCCCAAAAAAAGCCCCACTCCCCTCTCCTTGCTCCCCAAGAGCTTTTCAAAATAGCCAGTTAGTTCCTTGAGGTACATTAATGAAGGAACCACAGGTAGTCCAATATAAACATTCTGACTAGGTGAGCAAATACTTGAGCTGTATGTGTGCATGCACAGATATACACACAAGCACATTTTCCCCACCCTCTCCTCTAACCTCGCTCAGCTTTAGCCTAGAAAAAGGAATTATCCAGACCCAAAATAGAAAGCTTAATTTGGAGATGTTTTCCTTCTCCAGTTTTGGTACCTATCTTACAAACAGGACATTTGCTCTTGAGCCTCCTAAAACATATTTAGGCAGCCTCCTGGCATCTGTCCCCCTACTGAGAGACATCTACAGGGCCCGGAGCTGAAGCAGAAGGGGGTGCATTTTGTATTTAAAAGGGCAGTTTCTTCTAAATTCTGTTTGGACCATTTCTGGAAGGCTGGGAGTTATATGTCATGTTTGAAGAGTTATGGGAGATGAAGAGTTATGGGAGGTGAAGCAATACCCCCAAATCCGTGGGGCTGAATCAAAGATATTAACAGGGTTTCTTCTACTGTTTTTTAGATTTTTTTACCCCTTTATTCCAGTTTTAGAAACTGTGTTCCTTTAAGATTTTCCTTTAGCTTTAAGCTGTCCTTACAACATTCTGCCACTAATTTTCAGCAGTTGCTTTTAGAGAATATTAAAAGAAACAGCTGTAAGAAACAGGTCTGCAACATGTAATCTTTTAAGAGCACTGGTGTCTAACTCGCAGTGACACATTGCTGTCACATGCCGTTTTGCCATGTTTCCTTTGTGTAGCTGAGGTGGGCATGGCCTGCGCATGATGCATCCGGCCCGTGGGCCACCAGTTTGACACCCCTGTTTAAGATGAAGTGAGATCTGTCCGATCTAAGTATAGTATATAAAATCATACATTGCAAAGTCCTACCTGTCAATGAATACTTCAGCTTCAACCACAACAATACAAAAGCACAGAATAGATATAAACTCAAGGTTAGCCGCACCAAACTTGATTGCAGGAAATACGACTTCAGCAACAGAGTGGTCAATGTCTGGAATACTCTACCTGACTCTGTGGTTTCTTCCCCCAAACCCAAAAACTTTAACCTTAGACTTTCTACTATTGACCTCACCCCTTTCCTGAGAGGTCTGTAGGGGGCGTGCATAAGTGCACCAACGTGCCTACCGTCCCTGTCCTATTGTTTCTTTTATTTTTCTTATATGTACCCATTTCATGTATTCATAACTATGTTTATACTTATACCTATTATCTTGTAAGCAATTGACAAACCAAATAAAAAATAAAAAAATAAAAAATAAAAAAAATAAAAAAATAAAAAACCTCTGATGACCTTATGGCTATCTTCCAATCATTATCTTGGTAATAATATTGAAGTGGTATCCGATTGCCTTCTGGGAAAACCATTTAACTTCTCGATTTGCTGTATAATCCTGTTCTTTTCCAAGTATATAACCAGTTCTGATGTTTATGGAGATTCTCAGTCATCCAGCTCATGGTTGTCCCAAAAGGCAACTGGAACTTTCTCTTTTTTTCCCCCCTTGTAGATGTTTCTCTTCTTATCTAAGGAACTTCTTCAGTTCAGAACTGAAGAAGCTTATTGGAAGAGAAGCAAAATGTCTTCAAGAAAACCACCACAACAAAGGAAGTCCAGTGGCCTTTTGAAAAGCACCTTTGGGACAACTAGTTCTTGATGAAGCTGAGCAATTTTTCAGACCGAGCAAGATTGCTTAAGCTCCCACCCTAAACTACCTTAGACCCCTAAATTCCAGAAAAACAGCATTTTTAAGCATACAGAAGCCTAGTGAAATAGTTAAACTGAAAAAAAAAAAAGAGAGGAATATTTAGCTAAGACTGAAGAGGGGTTTAAAACCGGCTCTTCCTGTCTAAATCTGTCTGATACATAAGAATACAACCATTGGGAGACCTCAATTCTCAAAAATCTTAGTAAAGGCCACGTTAGAAATATATCTGAAGGACACTAAGGCTGTGAAAGGAGCAATTCTCTAATATTTCCTTCAAAGTCTTTCAGTGCTACATTTAGTGACTATTGTCTATGAAAGATAAAGGACAAGCTTTCATTTCAGAAAGCTGTCCTTTAGATTATTTACCTGATTTTCCTCTTGAATTTTCCTTTGTAAAGCAGAGTTATAAACATAATTCTCACCCCCCCCCCCAATTCTTATGAGCTTCTTTCAGTTTTGCCCCATTTTTGGGAGTTGTCCTTTATTTTATTCCAATAACATGATCACTGTAGTTATCTCAGAAGATGCTAAGAATTTTCGCCCCCAAACGATATCAAATGTGTGTTCAGTTGCTAATCTTTGCTTTTTTTTAAAAAAAAAATTCTAATCCTTGTATTTCTGACTGAAAAGTCAATTCAAATATAAGCATCTGAAGCTCCTGGGATTATAATATTAGTCCACACTGACTACTAGCATTTATATGCAATTTCAATGGGTCTTCTTAGTCATACATGGATGGATGGATGGATTAGGTTAGATTTTATTACAATCTGAGTTCAGAAACAAACAATAAAATAGTAGGGTAATAAAGTAAAATTAGTTCAAAGGGTCCAAATAAAATTATTACTCATGTAGCTAGAAGTTGGCAGCTTAAAGATATTCCCGTCTTTTGTGCAAAATTATGCACAAGAATGTTCTTACCCAACCAAGAAAGATTAACATAAAATTAATCAGACTACCCTGGACTACATGATAATGAAGAAAAAAAAACAGCGTCTTCAAATGTCATTATCAAAACATCAATAGAAGAACATGCAAAAGATGGAGTCAATCATGCCAACTCCTCATTTCTCTCCTCTGGAAATGTATGAATTTATTTGCAAATCTTCACTCCGAACATTCTGTTCCAATAACAGTTTCCCTGTCTTATTTGGATTGAATAATCCATTCAAAGGACATACTCATTTGCTGAACACTTTGGCAAATGGCAACAATCTAGATACAGCAATAGCAATAGTACTTGGATTTATATACCGCTTCACAGTGCTTTACAGCCCTCTCTTAAGCAGTTTACAGAGGCAGCACATTTCCCCCAACAATCTGTGTCCTCATTTTACCAACCTTGGAAGGATGGAAGGCTGAGTTCACCTTGAGCTGGTCAGGATCGAAATCCTGGCAGTCAGCAGAATTGGCCTGCAATACCACATTCTAACCAATGCACCACCTTGGCTCTTCGTGATGACCACCAGATAACAGCAAAGGAGGTTTAGGTGCCCCCTTTTTTACCCATCTGATATTAAATCTGGAGTTTGCAGTCCAGATTTAGTGGATCAATTTGAACACAGCAAATTCCCACATCACCCCAGGGTGGATGATTGCTTGTTATACCAACTTCACAGCCTAGTTCTGCCAATTACACCACTGTGACTAAGCCTGACTTTTATATCTTTGGGGATAGCTGGGAGGTCAGCTCTATTTCTGATATAGGTGTCAATTTTACGAAAAACTGAGAAAAAAGATAGAAAAAGATCCTATGAGAAATTGCTAATCTTTTTTCAGCAGCCATGGATTATATATATTTTTTTGTTTTCTGCATCCAAGTTTGTACAACTTGGAACACAGTCCATCTTTATTGCTTTCTAATGCAGCCATAGTAAACTAAGGATATTTTATAACTGTCACAGAGCAGTTATTTATTTATTTAGCACATGATGAGACCATGACAGAAGAGAAGTAAATGTATACACCAGAGGCGGTATTCACCAGAGGCAGTATTCCAACCAGTTCTGGAGAACCGGTAGCGGAAATTTTGAGTAGTTCGGAGACACGGCAAATACCACCTCTGACTGGAGATTTTAGAGTATCCTTCCCCTGCCACTCTCACCAAGCCATGCCCACAGAACTGGTAGTAAAAAAAATTGAATCCCACCACTGGTATTCACACCGTCCGTGTAATTATATACAAAACTACTACGAGGTTGCGGCAATGGTCCCATAACTAGATGTCCAATTCAGCTATCCAGGGGACCACTCTGGTATTGCTTTGTGCAGATCTTCTAGGGAACCGGAAAACACACACATTATGGGCAATCTTGTACAATATGTTTAATTGAGCACTTGAACTTCCCCTTTCCTAAATCCAGCGTCTCTGATTCATAAACCTTTTCTCTTCACACAGTACAATGTCAACCTGAGAGTTGAAAATGTTTTATTTTGAAACACCGTGCCCACCACGGTGTCTAACTTGTCTGCTATTAGGGACTTGCTGGTCTGATTTCATTTGAAGGGCATGTTCCTATCTTAAAACATACCCTAGATCAGGGTGTCCAACCTTGGCAACTTTAAGACTTGTGGACTTCAACTCCCAGAATTCCTCAGCCAGCTAAGCAAAGCAAAGATGGCTGAGGAATTCTGGGAGTTGAAGTCCACAAGTCTTAAAGTTGCCAAGGTTGGACACCCCTGCCCTAGATGAAGACCGACTGGCTATGTGGCAGTCCTAGTAGAACACGCACAGCTAAGGCCACGAGGAAGCCTAGTGTAGATGACTTTGGCAACCAGAATATAGACAGTCAGATATAGATAGTCCTTGCCTTACAATCGAAGTTATAACGCCTCCCCTCCCCAATCCAGTCCCAAGTTCTGATAGTATTCCCCCCCAGTCATGTGACTGCATTTCAGGTGCTTGGCAACCAGCATACATTTACAGACTTTTTGGAACATCCCATGATCCTGTTACCACAATTTATGAGGTATTTGCTGGCAGGTTTACTTCCGGTTTTCAGCAAAAACCTTTCAAAGTGAACAATAGGTTCACTTAATGACCATGGATTCACTTAATGACTACTAAACACACACGAAAGTCATAAAATCAAGTCTGTCAAATGGGTGATCTGCTTTTTGACCTTCACAATTTACAATTGTAATCGTTAGGCTCCATTATGGCTGTAAGTTGAATTCTACCCCTTGGCTACACCCATGCCTGTGGCTATATAGCAGGCTTCGACTTACAACAGTTCACTTAGTGACCATTTGAATCTACAATGGCACTGAAAAAAGTGGCGTATGGACGTATTTCACACTTACGATCATTGCATCATCCCCAGTCATGTGATTTACATTTGGATACTTCCGTGGTCCCGTGATCCCCTTCTGTGACTGCCTGACACGTGTCTGACAAGTCAATAGGTAAACCAGACTCACTGAATAGTCATTTTACTAACTTAACAACTGCAGTGATTCACTTAACAACTGTGGCAAGAAAGGTCGTAAAATGGGGCAAAACTCAACTCAACATGTCTCACTTAGCAACATAAATTTTGGGCTCAATTGTGGTCATATGTTAGGCAGATAACCTTAGTTTAAAACTTAATTTTAATTGTTTTTCTTGAACTATTGACAGGGGTGCCCAAGGGATGTGGTTAAAAGAAAAGTCAAGATGTTAGCCACAGTGGAACAATGATGCACTCACTACTTGTTGCCTATGAGCATGGCCAAATTTTGTAAGTACATTCATTAAAAGGTACCTTTCAAAAATTGATCTCCATGATCCCTTATTTATCTGCAACTTAATCTTTGTTCTTTATCCTCATGACATTGTTTGTCTCTCTTTATATGTTTTAAATCCATCTAATCCAGGGGTGGGATTCTACCGGTTTGGACCGGTTATTCTGCGCAGTTCAGAGAACCGGCAAATCATGCCCCTGGCTGGCCTCTCCCCTCTCCGCCTGCCCCTCCCGCCCAGTGTACTTATTGTGCATGCGCGACATCACGCACATGCCTGACATCGCTGACTGAGATCTCCCCCGCCCAGTCAGTCCTTAAGTTATTTCTCCCCCCCCCTGATGATCAGCTGTTCCGATGATCAGCTGTGCCGGAATCCCCCTCTCTGTCTTACTGCTTTGCCCAGGAGGCTTCCCTGAGGCCCAGTGTCAGCTATGGAGGCAAAAAGGGGTGTGCAGGGTGGGGGTGCCTTCCTGTGCCCCAGGGAAGCCTTCTGGGAGCAAAAACGCCCCCCCCCCGAGGCTTCCCTTAGGCCCAGGAAGCAAAAAAAGAGGGGGGTGCTGCAAAAAAGCCACGCCCACCCAGTCACATGGCGATGCCCATTTAGCCAAGTCCACAGACCCGGTTGTTAAAAAATTTGAATCCCACCCCTGATCTAATCCCCAAACACTAGACCACAAGCTGCTTTAATTGGAACAGCTCACATTTTGGGACCATACCTTTTAACACCATCAAATAACCTTGGGAAAGACTCAGTAGGTGGATAAAAATGTCAAATTCAGTCTAAACATCTGGCTGACTGTGCGGCCAACTATAATAATAGACAGGTGTGCGCTCCCAAAGTCTTTAATTACACTCCCCAGAACATTGCTTGCTCAATCGCACTTGTGACAGAAGTGCATTAAACAGAAAGCTTTTAAATGTACTTCATTTAATCCAGTAGTTATAATAAAATTTAGCTTTTCGTCCTGCCCTTGGCCATTCCATCTTGCCCCCTACACACTAGTCAAAGGACAAAGGGCAGCCTCGTTCAATAAAACAACTGTATATTCTGGCATAGAACTTGACATTGCCCCGTGAGCAGATTTGGTATCTGTGAAAACCAACCACGAAAGGACATGCATGTTTTTGACTTAGAAAGAGATTTAGCAGGAGGAATAGGTTCCCTCCAGATGCTCATGGGAAGCAGTGCAAATTGGAGCACGTTTAATTGGCCCAGAACCATGCTTGAGATTTTAACACAAATCAGATGTAGAAAACATCTGCTTTCAAGGAGTGGCTATTTCAGTGTTGGTGATCTAAAAATAAAAAACCACGTTATTACTAAATTAAGATTTCATCAACAAAAGCGTAATTTTTTTTACCAGGTCTCAAAACCAATAAGATTGAAAAGTGTTGTCTTCAATAAATAAGCTTATCACTCCTTCAGAATCGATTCCCCCAAACTTTTTCTAGTGGCCTCTGACATCAGAGGACTGGGCAATTATCAGAATGAACTTCCAAAGGTTTTTCTAGAACAGGAGCAATAAATCATTTCCCAGGAAATTGACAAGCTCTCTTTGCTGTGGCAAGGGAAGGAGACTGGATAGAGTATTTCAAAGTTAACTAGAAGAAGAGAATGGGAAAAGAGTCAAGCAGTTTTTTGGTGTGAGTGCACCCAACCATGGATCTTTTCTTTTCTCTGATGGAATTTTTCACCACTAGAGTTCACCTTGCAACATTTTGTGTAGGATTATTTGTATTTGTTTATTCGTAATATCCTAAAATGGTATGGTGGCCTAGTGGTAAATATGCTCACCTCCCATTCGGAAGGTTAAGAGTTCAATCCTAGGTAGGGGCAGATGTCCCATTCCTAGGGCACAAAGAAAAAAGATGCTGCAAACTCCGCACATGGGAATGAGACAACTTGGTGCAGCCAACTCCCCGCGGCCAACTAACTCACCGTGGGACAACTCATTGTGGCCAACTCACCTTGGGACAATTTACTGCAGGACATTTCAATGATTCAATTTAAGTATTTAAAATAATTAAAAATATATTTTAATTTGTATCGTTCACATTTCATTTTGTCCCTCCTATTGCATCCTTTTTAAATCATTCTATTCCATCATTTTCTTCAATATTAGCGTAATTCTTGTCCTGCAGTGAGTGGGCTACTCTGAATTGTCCCAGAACCCTACGTGGCATCTGGAAGGGGGGAGCCAGCTAATAAATGCTCAGCTCCATCCAGCTTTTCCCAACTCTACCCTGAATTAAGGGATTACAGGGTCATAAAAAGGGAGTTCAGCTGTCTGGATCCATATAGGATGGCAAATAATTCAAAGCTACATTAAATTAATCAATAACAATAACATCAAAAATAATAATACATTTCTAATTAAAAGCTTAGGGTTGCATGTCAGTCAACTTATAATGTTTGTTGTTCTGAGAAGATGAATCAATAGTGCTCTGCTGAGTTTCACATTGTTTACTCTCAAATAACCATGCATAACATTGCAATCATACATCAAATTAATTGCACTGTTCTATTAGATTTTGTTGCTTCAGCTGTCCATGTTTGTAAGGCCTGTTTTTATGATGTGGTTTTTAAATTAGCATGTTAGGTCATCTAAATAAACAGCAGAGAAGGCATACAGACATACACACCACAAAAAAGTGGGCATTATAATACAGTGCAAGATCTAGCCATACAGGTAGTCCTGGAATTAGGATCGGTTGCTTAGCAACCATTTGAAGTTATGACAGACCTCCCCAGGGGTATTTACGACCCAGTTCCAAAGTTCTGACAGCCACTCCCCCTGCAGTCACATGACTACATTTTGGGTGCTTGGCTATTCACTCATCTCAGTTCACTTTACAACTGTAAGTTGAAGAGTACTTGTATTTCTTTTTCTTTTAAAAATAAACGTACCCATATTTATTCATTCATTTTGCCTCCCTTCCATTCTCTCCAGTTGTCTGTCTGTCTGTCTGTCTGTCTGTCTGTCTGCCTGCCTGCCTGCCTGCCTATCTATCTATCATCTATCTATCTATCTATCTATCTATCTATCTATCTATCTATCTATCTATCTATCTATCTATCTATCTATCTTTCTATCCATCCATCCATCCATCCATCCACCCACCCACCCACCCATCCATCCAAGGGTGGGCTTCAAAAAGTTTAGCAACGGGTTCTCTGCCCAGTTTCTGGGTAGCCGTGGCCATGGTAGGCATGGCCTAACTAGGCTGCTGCACCATGGTGGGGGCGTTTTTAACCTCCCCAGGCTCCGGAGGCTTTCCTCGAGTCTCTGGGAGGACGAAAACGGCCTCCCTGGGGCTCCAGAGGCTCTCTGGAAGCCAGAAATGGGCCCATTTCCAGCCTTCCCGAACTTCCGGGAGGCTCATTTTTCACCCTCCCTGAACCGCTGCGTGCACCCTACCATTACCTGCATCCAAAACGGGCCATGTGGGGACTCCTGGGAGGGGAGAGGCAGGCGGGATCAGCCAGGAGTAGGATTTGGGGGTTCTCCGAACTGCACAGAATCTTAGCTAGAGGATCTCCGAACCCCTGCGAACCCCCAGCAGCCCACTCCTGTATCTACCTACCTACCTACCTAGGCTTTTCCTTGGGAGAATATTTTGGAGGTTGCCTTGTTATAAACTCTTGAATTTGACAATGACCACCATGTCGCTACAAGCAGATACACAACACTGATTTTTAGGTGCCATTTTAGACTGCAATCTTTCCTCAGCTTAATCTCCACCAGAGGTGATGGGATTTGTTCCCGAGTGAGCACACACAAGACGCTCAGCCTGTTTATTCTCCACAGCTTTTAAATTGCTTGAACAATGCCTCTGCTCTTTTCATTTACCCTTCTGGTTATCTTATTGATTGTTCTCTGATGCTGATGAAGTTTTATGAGGACTTTAACTTTATTGTCTCAATATTATTTTAACTGCCCTGATACTGTCTGGCTCAGTTGTCTTCTTGACCAAAGCAGAGCCAAACTGGGAATTCAGTGTGATCAATGGTGCCCAAACTTTGGTAACGTACTATAAATACTGCGATTTGTCTAGAAAGGTGGCAGGGAATGTTCTATAATTCTATGATGGATTGGCTCTTCTATTTGCCACACCCTTATCATCTTGGTACCCATTTATGGAAAACAGGGTTGCCTTATAGTAAATCCTACCCTCAAAATGATGCTATAGAGCACTGCACACCAGAACATTAAGACACAAGGACGGTTTTTCCCCCAAACGCCATCACTCTGCTAAGCAAATAATTCCCTCAACACTGTCCAACTATTTACTAAGTCTGCACTACTATTACTATTAATCTTCTCATCACTCCTTATCACCCATCCCCTCCCACTTATGACTGTAACTTTGTCGCTTGTATCCTTACAATTTGTACTGACTGTTTCCTAGTATGATTTGATTGCTTATTGTACCCTATGAATATCATTAAGTGTTGTACCTTATGATTCTTGACTCTTGATGAATGTATCTTTTCTTTTATGTACACTGAGAGCATTTGCACCAAGACAAACTCCTTGTGTGTCCAATTACACTTGGCCAATAAAGAATTCTATTCTATTCTATTCATCAGACCTGGTGCCAATGGCCCACTTCCACTGGAAAACTCATTAAGGCTTCCTATGTGCTCAGTTTACATGGAGGAAAAACTAGAGGGAGACTGTTGACTCACAGAGCTCTGCAGAACTACAGGTAGTCCTCGACTTATGATCACAATTGAGCCCAAGATTTCTGTTGTTAAGCAAGACATTTTAAATGGGTTTTGCCCCATTTTACGACTTTTCTTGCCTCAGATATTGAGTATCTCACTTCAGTTGATAAGTTAGTAATTTGGTTGTTCAATGAACCTGGCTTCCCTGTTGACTTTGCTTGTCAGAAAGTCGCAAAAGATGATCCCATGTCCTTGGGACATAGCAATGGTCATAAGAATGAACCAGTTACCAAGCATCTGAATCACATGATCATGGGGACGTTATGAAGGTCGTAACTGTAAAAAATGGTACTAAATCACTTTTTTAAAGTGCCGTTGTAACTTTGAATGGTCCCTAAGTGAACTGTTGTAAGTCAAGGACTGCCTGTATTCCCTCCTATCCATCAATATTCCATGGGAATATTGATCTGCTGGAAATCTTCCATGATGTTGAAATCTCCCATGAAATCTCCCACTGAATGATATGAAGTAAGGTGGTGGATTCTCATGGTAACACTGAATAGAATAGAATAGAATAGAATAGAATAGAATAGAATAGAGTAGAGTAGAGTAGAGTAGAGTAGAGTAGAGTAGAGTAGAACAGAACAGAATAGAATAACAGAGATGGAATGGACCTTGGAGGTCTTCTAGTCCAACGCCCTGCTTAGGCAGAAAACCCTACACCACTTAAATGGTTATCCAATCTTTTCTTAAAAACTTCCAGGATTGGAGCATTTACAACTTATGGTGGTAGTTAGCGGTGTAAATTAGTAGACAATTGAATGTCACTCTTGATGTCTTTCCCATGGAAGAGAGGGGACAAGAAACTAAAACAAAATTAAAAGTGCTCTTGGTTGCTGTAGTCTACAATTTTTCCTCTGGAAATCCATTCCTACTCCCACACCATTCAAAGGGTGTTCATCCCAAATTGTATAGCTAAAAGCTATACAGGAGCACTTACTCAGGTGACCCTGAGGACACAGATAAACCTCCAAATGCTTCAACAACCCTATAAAAGGATGCAAATGACCAGCTGTCTGCAAGGAATATAAATCCTTCCATTCCCCACTATACTGCCAGAGCTGAAGAAGCTTCTTGGATGAGAAGCAAAATGTCTTCAAAAGAAAAAACATGAAAGGCCTCCTGAAAAAGCACCTTTGGGACAACCATGACTTGGATGACTGAGAATCTCTACAGACTTCAAGGAAGCATATATTTCACAGTTCTGCAGGGATACAGAAGTTAAGGTAGATATTGTAAGAGCTGCAGCTTGATCCTGGGTAGAGGATGTTACCTTTAGGAAAAGCACTTTAGGAAGACCCAAAATAGAGTAAGCTTGCAGCCTGTTCTATAGCAGCATAAAACACCTTTGTCTTTCTCAGCTAACTTGGTTCCAGGAAAAAGGAAGTGACAGAAAGAAGATCTTTTTGCAGTCTCCTCTCCTCAAGATTGCTATTAAAAAATCAGAAAACATCTTAAGATCCATCTTTGGGTGATATTAATGTTGCTCAATGTTAAATTTGGTCGTGATCCCTCAAAGATTCCTGAAGGTCGTGGCGCCCTTGCATGTCAATGTGATTCTAGATATCTCCCTGGGCTGCCATCTGCTTCTCTGTTCCCTCTGACTTTAAGCTTTTTTTTTTTAATCTTAAATTAACAGTGAAATTAACTTGGAATCTGATATGCTGCAAAGCAGCAGGAGCTTTTAAGAACGATCATGCATGAATGCTTCTGATCCCTGCAAAGAGAAAATGAAAACGTTGGGAATCTACAAGCCAGCTTTGGAACTCCACTTGTCTCCTTAAAAAAAAAAAGGGGGTGATTAAACATGATCCAGAGGTTAGACGGAGCCTGTGAGATAACAATTAAATAGGAATGAAGCCAGTACGTATGCAGGTAGGCCTTGACTTATGACTGCAATTGGGACCAGAATTTCGGAGGGTAAGCAAGGCGGTTCTTAAGTGAGTTACGCCTGATTTTATGACCCTTTTTGCCATGGTTTTTAAGTGAATCACTACATTTATTAAGTGAATCCCAGGGTCGTTAATCAAATTTGGATTGCCCCATTGGATTTGCTTGTCGGAAGCCAACTGGAATGATTGCAACCATCGTAAATACAGGCCCGTTGCCAAGTGCTCAAATTTTGATCATGTGACTGTGGGGATATTGTGACAGTCATAAGTTATCTCTGTGAGGATCAGTCATAAGTCACTTTTTTTCACTGCCATAGTAACTTTGAACAGTTGCTAAACTAATGATTGTAAGACAAGGAGTGTTCCTGTCTTATATTAATATCCAGTCAAAGAGCTTTAAGAGGAGTACATGGGTTATCTCCTGTTATATAGGATGGATTGAGACAAAGTGCCAAGCAGAAACATCCACCAAGCTTCACGGCTGACAGTAGACTTAACCCTGAATGCTAATCATCATACCGCACTAGCCCAAAATATGGATATCTCATGACTGGCTGGGCAGCCATCTTGTGAACAATCTAGCACTTGCCATTTTATAAGACCATCGATGAAATGCTTTTGGAAACAGCACAGCTCAAGTGCAACGCAAAGTGAGAATGGGGGATTCTTAATTAATTTGATCTAGTTATAACCAAGAACAAAACCTCCTCAGGGTCAGCTTTCAAAGAATTATTCCACTATCGCTCATCTCTGATTCTCATTTGGTCTGACTTGGGAGAGACAAATGGAGATGGAACTTCAAAGCAGAACAAGTCTGTGGTTTATTTTGAAGCTTCCCCCCCTCTTGGGAATGGTGCGTTTCCTCGATTGCCGTATTCATAATTATATTTATTGGAAGCTTGAAGATGAACTGATATTAGATTGCCCAGTATATTGCAGTTGTGTGTCTAATTAGGGAAATGAATAAGTAATACCAGATTGCAAGAAGAGAACCCAGGAGTCCATGATTAAAAGACGACAATCCAATTTCCCCCCAAACTTCTACATATCGTTCAGATTTCTCTTTGTAGCCATAGTAAACATATATTTCTGAAAATGAATCAGTAGCAGCCCCCATCCCATTGCAGGCCAGTTATTTTCAGAGGGATCTTGGAGTCTTAGTGCACAACCAACTAAATATGAGCCAGCAGTGTGTAGCGGGAGCCAAAAAAGCCAATGCAATCCTAAACTGCATTAACAGAGAGATATAATCAAGATCAAGTGAGGTACTAATACCACTCTATAAAGCCTTAGTAAGACCACACCTAGAATACTGCATCCAGTTTTGGTCACCACACTATAAAAAAGATGTTGAGACTCTAGAAAGAGTGCAGAGAAGAGCAACCAGGATGATTAGGGGACGGGAAACTAAAAAATATGACGAATGGTTACAGGAACTGGGCTTGGCTAATCTAGTGAAGAGAAGGACCAGGGGAGACATGATAGCAGTGTTCCAATATTTGAGGGGCTGCCACAGAGAGGAAGGGGTCAAGCTAGTTTCCCAAGCACCTGAAAGCCAGACAAGGAATAATAGATGGAAGCTGAACAAGGATAGATTCAACCTAGAAATAAGGAGAAATTTTCTGACAGTGAGAACAACCAACCAACAGAACAGCTTGCCTTCTGAAGTTGTGGGAGCTTCATCACTGGAGGCTTTCAAGAAGAGATTGGACTCCCATCTGTCAGAAATGGTGTAGGGTCTCCTGCTTGGGCAGGGGGTTGGACTAGATGACCTGCAAGGTCTCTTCCAACTCTGTTAATCTGTAATTAGGTTGGAGGTTTCAATTTAAACAGAAGACCGAGAGAAATAGAATCTGCCCCAAATGTGATTTCTGCATATTAAGGGCACCTGAAAGTCGCTGGCCCTGTGCACCAGTGTTTGTGGACACAAGGAAAGGAAGAAGAGGGAGAAGAAAATATGTTTTCATTTTGCATTACAATTCCCTGGATTGAAACCTGCTTTGGGACTGCCATCTGCTCTATAAATAAATGTGACTTTTCATCCCTTTAAATTGTAGGCCATTTCCTTAAAGGCATAACTAATCTCATCAGGATAAGACTAACCTATACAAAAATTTCATGACCCGCAACAGATGTTGAACCAGTTGCTATCACAATCATACTCCAGCACGAATGGAGGCCAATTACTATTTTGTACGGTACAGGTAAGTCCTCGACTTATGACAATTTAACCCAATATTTCTGTTGCTAAGCGAGACAGTTGTTAAGTGTTCCCCCCCCACATTTTGCAATGTTTCTTGCCACAGTTGTTAAGTGAATCATTGCAGCTGTTAAGTTACTAACACAGTTGAGTGAATCTGGCTTCCCCATTGACTTGGTTGTCAGAAAGTGGCAAATGTCAATCGCATGACGCCAGGACACTGCAATCATCATAAATTCATGCTAGTTGTCAAGCGTCTGAATTTTGATCGTATTATCATGAGGATGCTGCAACAGTCATAAGTGTGAAAATGGTCATAAATCACCTTTTTCGAATGGTTGTAAGTTGAGAATTACCTGTAAATACAAAAACATCCTTCTTTCCTCACATACATCTGGACTTGCTGTAAGAAGGGTCCACTACAGAATAGCATCCTTCCCTAGTAAAATTTGGATCTGTCTCTTCTAAAAATTGATTCCAAATTGTCATCTCAGATTAACAGAGTTGGAAGGGATCTTGTAGGTCATCTAGTCCAACCCCCCACCCAAGCAGCAGACCCTACACCATTTCTAACAAATGGCAGTCCAATCTCTTCTTGAAAGCCTCCAGGGATGAAGCTCCCATAACTTCCGAAGGCAACTTCTGTTCCATGGGTTGATTGTTCTCACTGTCAGAAAATTTCTCCTTATTTCTAGGTTGAACCTCTCCTTGATCAGTCTCCATCCATTATTCCTTGTCTGGCCTTCGGGTGCTTTGGAAAATAGCTTTACCCTTTCCTGTCTGCAGCAGCCCCTCAAATATTGGAACACTGCTGTCATGTCTCCCCTGGCCCTTCTCTTCATTAGGCTAGCCATGCCCAGTTCCTGTAACCATTCTTCATATGCTTTAGATTCCAGTCCCCTAGGTCTCAAAGTGACACAAGTGGAATGTATTACTGTAAATGCTTGGAAAATGAATCTATTTATTACAATTAACTGCACTTCACTTAAAATAAATCAAATTTAGTTTTTGTCTTCCACTACATTTTTGTCCTGCCTTTCTTATTTTACACCGAACTTTACAAAGGCCCTTCTAAATCTGAGCCAGAGAAAAGCAGATACCCCCTACTTTAGTAGACAAGGTTTTGGGGACAAAGACTTAAAAATCAGCTATAGGCTTCTCACAGCTCCTGGCCTAGGGCAAGTTGAGTCAAAGCCAACAAAAAACTTTATCGTGGTAGCAGATCAGACATGTCTCCTTTTTGAGTGCTCTGAGCAAATTCTTCAGCAGGATTTTATGGTAGTATGGTACCTCAATAGTTAATATATATAATTGACTTTAAAAAAAAAGAACCTACTACCTGAAAGGCAGAGAGATTACAAAGACATGCTATTCATCAGCCACTCCTTTGCAAACCATGAAATGTCTGAATTATTAACCACAGTTCCCAGCTCCAGTGAGACAAATGCATAAATGTTAAGAGACAAATGTTAAAAGGACACTAAACACTGAAACTTCTCAATACAGGTAGTCCTTACAATCACAATTGAGCCCAACATTTCTATTTCTAAGCAAATAGAAATTAAGTGAATTTTGCCCCATTTAAAAAATTTTCTTGCCACTGCTGTTAAGTAAATTATTTCAATTGTTAAGTTAGTCGCACATTTATTAAATGAATCTGGCTTTCCCATTGACTTTGCTTATGAGAAGGTTGCAAAAGGTGACCCCGGGACACTGCAACCGTCATAAATGTGAGTCAGTTGCCAAGCATCTGAATTTTGATCATGTGACCATGGGGATGCTACAACGATTGTAAGTGTGAAAAATCACACTTTTCAGAGCTGTTGTAACTTCGAATGGTTAGTAAACAAATTTTTGTAAGTCAAGGATGACCTGTACTCAGGCCCAGCCTGTGACATATTTGACAAGTTTTCATGAGAAGATATACAGGTAGTCCTTGTCCTACTACAATTCATTTAATGACCATTTGAAGTTACAACAGCACTGAAAAAGTGACATGACCATTTTTCACTTATGACTGATGCCATGATCATGTGATCAAAATTCAGACACTTGGCAACTGACTTGTATTTATGATGGTTGCAGTCAGTGGTGGGATTAATTTTTTTTTAGTACTGGTTCTGTGGGGGTGGCTTGGTGGGTGTGGCAGGGGAAAGATACTGCAAAATCTCCATTCCCTCCCCACCCCACTAACCTGCTTTCCAGCTCCGTTCTCCTGTGCAGGGCAACAAAAGAAGACCCAGCTGATCAGCTGGAACTCGAAAGGCAGAGAATAGATGGGGGCAGAGCCAGTCAGAGGTGGTATTTGCTGATTCTCTGAACTACTCAAAATTTCTCCAGAACTGGTCAGAACCTGCTGAATACCACCTCTGGTTGCAGTGTCCCAGGGTCCTGTGATCATATTTTGTGACCTTCTGACAAGCAAAGTCAACGGGGAATCCAGAGTCACTTAACAACTGTGTTCCTAATTTAACAACTGCAGTGATTCAACTTAACACCCGTGGCAAGAAAGGTGGTAAAATGGGGCAAAACTCACTGAGCAACTTTCTCACTTAGCAACAGAAATTTGGGGCTCAATTGTGGTCATAAACTGAGGCGTACCTATACTCGTAGCACTACAGCTTCCAAGACTTCATATGAAGGAGGAATGTCCATTAAAACAGTTCCTCACATACTCCTATTCCAGAACTGCTTGATATCTCAAATGGTGGTAAACAGGTTGCTTATTACAAACCCCATGAAAAACTACTTATTTTGTATTGACTAATGAATGTCTAGAGAGCCACTCTGGTGTAGTGATTAAGGCACCAGGCTAGAAATAGGAGACCGGAGGTTCTATTCCCATTTTAGGCTTAAAGGAAACTGAGTGACCTTTTTCTAGTTTTTCCCCCCCTTTCTCTTTCTCCCCCCTCTCTCTGTCAGCCCCAGGGAGAAGGCAAGGGAAAACCATTTTTGAAAAAATCTTGCCAAGAAAACTGCAGGGACTTGAAAAATATATACCTCCCTCCCCCCATTTTTAAACAATGTTTTAATTAAAAATAATAATTACAGCTATTTTGCCTTGATCTAGCAAATACTTCTCATGAATCTAAGTAGATTCTTTTTTTTTTAATTAAGTCTAAGATTCTGCAATACAGGGTACATGGGACTTAATTTAACCTTCACTAATCTGGTATGAGATCGATGTGTTAAAGGCAGCAATAGCTGAGAATCCTTGGAACTGCAGTTCCAACAAACCTAGAGAATGCTTGGATGGATAAAAGTTAATCTAATCTATGGCCTTCACCATAAAATGTGATGAAAGCCACCACCGATTTGTTGATTTTCCCATCAAGTTGGTGTCCGCTCTTACCAACCACATAGGTAGGTTTTTCTCCAGGATAACTTTCAGGTCTTTCAATGGTGCATCCCCATTGCCAGGGTAAATTGAATCTATCCATCTTGTTGCTGATTGTTCTCTTTTTTTTCTCTTTCCTTCCACGTTTTTCAGCATTGTGGAATTTTCAAGAAAGCTGGGTTTTTTTTTTATAATGTATACAAAATATAATAACCTGAGCTTAAATTTAATAACCTGAGTTTAAATATAATAACCTGAGCTTAGTCATTTATGCCTCAAATAAAAATTCTAAGACGTTGATTTCTTCTATGATCCATTTGTTGTTTTCTTGGGCATCCACAATATTTTCTGGAGGCTTCTCCAACATCTAAGTTTGAATACGTAAATACTCTACGTTGCTTCTTTAAAGTCCAATTTCTGCTTCTAACTCCTTCCTCACTGTTCAGTGTTCTTTTGACAAAGAACAGAGATGTGGAAAAAAGCAGTGGAGGAGGTACATTTAAAGTCTTTTGATTTCAGCTGAAAATTAAATGATAAAGTACTTTAGTAACATCCCCTTGGAATTGAACTTAACTCTTAATGTCTTCAGAGATATTTTCATGTACTTTTCTTGGTAACAGTATGGGAATGGCTTGGCATTGTCTTCTTCTGTGGAGTTTTAGTCATTATTTTAGTCTACAGTTCTGGAATACTTGATGGTCCTGAATCAAACCAAATGGACCTGGCTTAGCTTTCCAGAGCAGGCTTGGAACTATCACCTATTGACCCAAAAATGCTTTTTCAAAAGGCAACTGGACTTTCTTTGTTTTTCCTTGAAGATGTTCCCCTTCTCATCCAAGAAGCTTCAGAACTGAAGATGCTTCTTGGATGAGAAGCAAAATGTTTTCAAAAAAAAAAGAAAAAAAAGAAAGTCCAGTTGCCTTTTGAAAAAGCACTTTTGGGACAACCATGACCTCCACAGAGTTCTGTCACCTATTAAATCACCAGAGGATGAGACCATACTGGGAAGAGAACAGAGAAGTATCAAAAAGGATGAACATATAGATGTCTTGCAGCAAATCCAGCCTCATTTGAAGGTAGACAAGAATGTTTTCTCTAAACTTTTTCCATATATTTCCTTATAAGCTCAGCAGATTCGTTTCCACAGGATGGCCAACGAGGTGTGACTTGCGTGAGGGTGACTTTTTGGCTGCTGAGGCTATTAATGTTTAAGATGCAATTAGAAGAGGGGTAGAAAATAGCTTTAGCCAAGCATTTCTCAGGCCATTAGTTTAAAGAATTTGCCACATAATTTCTCTCTGACATTCATAAACAGAAAAGAAAAAAAAATCTATTTCCTCTCATTTGCTAAATGTAGCTTGATTCTAATCAGAAACAGTAGTAGCCATCCATTTCATATGCTCCAGTACATGAAGCTTTTTCTCTGACTATACACAAAAAGATATTATTAGCAGAAGAGTTTGTCTCTGGATTTCTAAGTTTCTAGCCTTCATCCCTGAAGGTCTCTTAATTTTGCCACTTATAAGGGGGAAAGAGACTCAATGAGCTATTGCTGGCTGGGGAATTCTGGGTGTTGAAGTCCACCCATCTTAAACTTGCCAAGGTTGAGAAGCAGTGACCTACATCCTTCTTGGCTATTTCTACTTCATTAAAAGCTACACAATATGGCAGACCTCCTTCGAAGAATACATCATGTACGGTTTTGAAATAAAAAGTTTAAAACTAACATCTTTACAATATCGATGTCCTGAGTAATATTATGATAGTAATATAATAAAATATCATAATATCAGGAACACTATAGTTATTGTATTTCTCACAGCTAGAGCTGGGCAAAAAGTTAAGCTCCGAGCTATGGTTTACAAGGGCAAGGTTCACATGGCATAGAAAACCAAACCCACTGGTTTAGAACAATATGTGAACCCATACCAGCCATAGTTTATTTATGTTGCAAAGTAATTCTTGATTCCTTTTGATTAAGTGTTTGCAAAGCTCTGCTATAAGCTTTATTTGCATAACATTCCCCCCCAGATGCTAAATTAATTACACAAGCTGTGTCTGTGCAACAAACTCATCCACAAATAAGCAAACCACCTACTGTGAGTAGTCTGTTCTGACCATTCATCTGGATATTCACTAGGTGGCAGGAAAGAGACTGAATAAATAGCAATAGCAAAAGCAAAGCACTTACACTTATATACAGCTTTACAGTGCTTTATAGCCCTCTCTAAGCGGTTTACAGAGTCAGCAAATTGCCCCCAACAATCTGGGTCCTCATTTTACCAACCTCAAAAGAATGGAAGGCTGAGTCAACTTTGAGCCGATGAGAATTGAACTGCTGGCAGTCAGCAGAAGTAGCCTGCAGTACTGCATTCTAAACACTTCGCCAGCACGGCTCTTACAAAATAAAATACAGAAATATAAAAAATACAATGAGAATCCACAAATAAGCTGAAGAAACAGTAGACCACTTAGTTAGCTGCTGCAAGGAGATTACACAGACTGATTACACACAACGGCATGACAAAGTAGCAACAATGTTGTTTTAGAATATATGCAAGAAATACCTGCAAGCAACACCTGGTGGTACCACAAAATAGAGAAAGCAATCAAAATGAAGAATCTGAAATGCTCTAGGACTTTAGAATCAAACAGATAAGCACCTGCCACATAACAACCCAGACTTAACAACTGTTGATAAGAAAGACAATAAAGTCTGGACAGCAGACATGGCAGAACTTGGAGAGAGCAGAATAGGAGAGAAAGAACTGGAGAATATAACAAAATTAAATGACCCGTAAATGGAAAGAGAACGACTGTGACAAAAGAAAGCAAAGATAGTACCAATATTAATAAGTGCCTTGGGTACAACCTCAAAACATCTGGAATACTACTTGAACACCCATTGGCACTGACAAAACCCTAATCAATTAATTACAAAAGGCAGCTTACATCTTGCCATGATACCTTTAATATCTTCAGACAACATCTGCTTTTTGGGAAGGACTTAGTAGGTAGATAAAAATGCCAAATCAAATCTAAACATCTGGCAGGGTGTGCAATCAATCTTAATAATAATAAATGAACCTTTTGTTATCATCTAATGATCATCCTAGCAAAGAAAACAAACAAATGTACCATAGAACAAATCAATCCAGAGTTTTTAGTCAAGGCACAAATGATCTGGCTCAAAATACTGTATTTTGGTTAAATTGTTTGCAGCCCCAGCTCTCTTGAGAAATCTGTAATGCTTAGAAAAATGGAAGAAAATAGAAGAAAGGAAGACCAGCAGCAAAGTGGATAGGCTCCCTTATAGTGGTAATGAAGACCTGTTGGAAGATGTGAAGAATGAGGTTGGAGCCAGATTGTCTTGGGAGATAATCTATCTGTATGATTGACCTGATGGCATATAATCAGTCAAAAATCCTTAAAAAAGGTTGTTCTCTATGTTTGGTTGGGTTTGCTCTTCCTTTTTCGCCAAGAACCATCAGCTGTTTTATCTCTTGGAGCTCGTTTAAAATTGAGGAGACTCTCCTGGATATGTGAACAGCAGTAATCCATGTAGGGCCATCCAATTGAAGTCATTGTTACCCATTCATTTCAAGCAACCAAAGTCTAATTCAAATCCATAAACTAGGATTTCAGATACAGCCTCAAGGCTCATTCTGAAACCCAACTAGATCCATCAGGTTCTTGGGTAGACCAATTAAACAGGTCCTTCCTTCCTTAGGTGCGGGGTACAGCCATAGAAAAGTCTAATACTAAGACGAATCTGACCATGATAAGGGAACAATAGTATCTTCTCCCCAAATTTCAGTTCACACTATAATTGCCCTAAGATTACAACTAGATTCGACATGTCTGGAGCCCTTGCTGTCCTGGATTAGGTTCCTAGCTCCCACAAGGGGCTTGAACTCACAAGCTACTTCTGATTCCCTGCCCAGAGAAGATAGGTTGAAATTCCTCAAGACCCGGGGTGTCAAACTCAATTTCATTGAGGGCCACATCAGGGTTGTGTTTGACCTTGTAGGGCCAGGATGAGCATGGCCAGGGTGGGAGTGGCCAGCTCGACATCACTCATGTCCAGGGCGCAGGTGGTGGCCCGAGCGCTCTACCAATGAAAAGGGGCTCCCAAGCTCCGTTTTCAGCTGCGACGTCCTCCTGCAACCCTCTGCCAGTAAAAATGGAGCTTGAGAAGGCCACACGTGACCCTCCCAAGTTCCATTTTCACTGGCAGAGGCACCATCGGCCAGTCTTTCGCTGTTTCCAGGGTGGCCCCGCGGGTCAGTTCTAAGCACCCTGTGGGCCAAATCCAGCCCCCTGGGCCTTGAGTTTGACACCTCTGCTGAACACTAAAAAGTCTAGGAAGCTACCAGCCTGGTTCTGGTGTCCAGCTCAGATAATGAAACAGCAAGGAGGTTGGTAAGTAATAACAATCTCATCTGTCCTGTTGAGCTCAACATCACAATTAGGCTCTCCTATCCATCTAATCAGTGAAGCAGCATCCATGACAAGTGTGACTCTCACTGATGAAGATGATTAGATTTGTCTGAGCCCATCTAGGACAGACTTGATAAGTGGGATTTGAAACAAAATGCCCTACTGTTTACCCAGCCAACTTACTTTGCTCCCCCCCCCCCCGAATACTACACTAGCAGTCCTTGATTTGTGACCATTAGTTTAACAACCATTTGAAATTACAACAGGGCTAAAAGCATATAGACTTGAAACCAGAGATATTTTTGTTGGGAATTTTGCCTGAAATATATAGTAAAGAATTGAAATATCTGATTGTAAATGTATTGACAGTGGCTAGGATTGTATTTGCCAAAAACTGGAAAAATGAGAAAATACCATTACAGGAGGAAACCATTAAGAAAATATTGGAATGTGCTGAAATGAGTAGATTGACATTTGAAATCAGAGAACAAGATGATAAACAATTTTATAAAATTTGGGATCTATTCTATCAATGGTTAGACAATAAAACATGGTAATGAAATATGTAGATTCTTAGAAAATAATAAATATATAAAGATGTATTTTTTTCTTATTATATCTACAAAATGATTGTAGGATAGATTTGAGATGATAATATGAACTGTCATAAAACAAATTAAGTAAAATATGGATTATTTTGTAAAACATGAATAATAGTATAGTCAAATGATTAACAATGATATTAATGTATTTAATATTTGATTGAAAATATGAGAATATAAACAATGTAATTGTAATTGAAGACTACGAAATGGAAGCACAAAATAATTTGTAAACCAACCGACACACTGTATGTATATATATGGAAGATGGCGTGATGTTTTTATGTTTTGTTTGTCTATGTTTGTCTTAAAAACCAATAAAAATTAAAAAAAAAAGGATTATAACAGGGCTGGAAAAAAAAGGGACTTAGGGTCAGTCCTTGTGCTTACAACTGTCACAGAATCCTCGTGGTCTTGTGATCACAATTTGGGCACTTGGCAACTGGCGTGCATGTATGACAACTGCAGCATCCTGGGTTAGATGGTTGCCATCTATGGCCTTCCTAGATGGCTTCTGACAAGCAAAGTCAATGGGGAAGTTGGATTTGCTTAACAACCATGCTTTGCTTAATGACCACGTCAAAAAGGTTGCAAAATCAGACATGGCTCACTTAACAAGTGAATTGCTTAGTGGCAGAGGTCTCAACTGTGGCCATTATTTGAGGACTACCTGTATTCCATCCTCTCTCATTGTCCATTAGGATTCTGTCAAACAAATAATGACTGAATTAAGGGTGGGGCAATCTTCCTTTAAAGAGTTATCTTAATGATTTTTCATACTACAATTCTGAAAATGTTAAAAGAGTTTTCCTAAATCATCCACGGTTGCATTAATGGCATGTGTTGGCTACTGAAATGGCGCAGGTTTTGGGGAATGAGCTTAAATTGGTATGCTCTTCCGATGTATTCCTGTTGCCTTTGACCTGCTGGCTGGGACTGAAAAGGCAGTTAAACCTACTGAAGGGAATCAGTTGGAGGTGAAGAGGGAATGGAGAATAACAGAACAGAATAACAGAGTTAGAAGGGACCCTGGAGGCCTTCTAGTCCAGCCCACTGTTCAGGAAACCGTATAACGTTTTAGACAAATTGTCCAATCTCTTCCTAAAAATCTCCAGTGTTCTTAAGATGAGCATTCACAGGCAAGCTACTCCACTGATTAACTGTTCCAACGGCAAGGAAATTTCTCCTTAGTTCTACGTTGCTTCTCTCCTTGACTAGTTTCCATCCATTGCTTCTTGTCCTGCCTTCAGGTGCTTTGGAGAATAGCTTGACTCCTTTTTCTTTGTGGCAGTCTCTTAAATAGGGGAACACTGCTACCATGTCACCCCTAGTCCTTATTTTTATTAAACTAGAAATACCCAATTCCAGAAACCGTTCTTTGTATGTTTTAGCCTAATAATATAAATTATAATCTTCTGGGCTGGCTAACCACAATAAACGGAACGGGAATGCAGTAGCTCACCTAAAAATCCTTCTTCATCCACTATGACCGTGTAGTCTTCCGGCGTCTCAGTCAGGCTGAAAAATTTGCACCTGGAAGAGAAAAAAAAAAGGCATGTTTAGCTCCCAGCCAACCATCAAGATTAATGGATGATTAATTTAGAAACCACTCTCTCCAAATTTACCTGTTTATTAGATATTTACCCTTCCTTTATTTTTGTATAAGTAACCAAAGGTAGTTGAACATGTATAATACTCTTTCCTCCATTTTCCCCCTACAAGAACCCTGTGAGGTAGGTTGGGCTGAGAGAGAGTAACGGGCTCAAAGTCATCCAGTTGGCTTTCATTCAAAAGAACTCAGTGGAACCTTTGTTCTTATAGATGACCTCATAGTTCAAGGGTCTTCAAACTTGGCAAGTTTAAGACTTGTGGACTTCAACTCCCAGAATTCCTCAGTTAACATGATTGGAGGAGGAATTCTTGGAGTCCACAAGTCTTAAAGCTGTCATGTTTGAAGACCCCTGTCATAGTTACAGCCTATGCCTTCCTGTGATGGATATTTATTTGAGAGTAAATTCCAAGAAAGGGACATGAGATACAGTCCTGACTATACTTGTATAATATGAGGCTGCAAGTTTTTTTTGTGTGTGTGTGCGTGTGTGTGCGCGCGCGCCTTTAAGTCAGTTTTCATTGTGAATGCCTGGACCAGTTCCCTGCAGTTTTCTTGGCAGGATTTCAGAAATGGTTTGCTATTGCCTGCTTCCATGGAAAAGAATCAAGTTACCTCTAAAGTAACTCTGCAACAGATTATTTTCTTACAAGTGCACCTTCAAAAGACCATGGTGGTGCAGTGGTTAGAATGCAGTATTGCAGGCTAACTCTGCCCACAACCTGGAGTTCGATCCTGATGGGCTCAGGGTTGGCTCAGCCTTCCATCCTTCCAAGGTCGGTAAAATGAGGACCCAGATTGTTGGGGGTGATATGCTGACTCTGTAAACCACTTAGAGAGGACTGTAAAGCACTGTGAAGCAGTAAATAAGTCTAAGTACTATTGCTGTTTAAGAACACATTTAAGCAAATTCCAGCTAGCTATTATTCCAAAAAGAGAGAGAGTGAGTGAGTAATGGCACTGCTGCAACTGGATGGAGAAACGGGATGCAAGCTCAGATTTGCATAAAATTAGCAATATGGTAATAAGTACAGATAGGTGGTAGAATCTTGCTGATGTCCTGGTCCCACTCCATGAACTTCATAAAACAATGCAATTGAAAATCCATTCCATTTACAGGGCTAGCAAGAACTTGATACCATGACAAAACCTATGAATAGGATGTCTCTACGGGTCTAAGGCAGGGCTGGATCAGCATTGTAGTTGTCCTTTGCCAGCTGGGCGGGGGGGGAAGTGTGGGGGGGGTGTAGACAGGATGGATATCTCCTGTAGCACTCTGTCAGCTGAAAACAAACCGTGTGGGGGTGTCGCACACATTTTTGGCTGGTAGAGTGCTGCAGGAGCAGCCAGTTTTGGCTGGCAGAGGCATTGCGGGCCAGTCCTTTGATATTTCCAGATTTAAGCACCCAGCGGTCCGGATCCAGCCTGCGTGCCTTGAGTTTGACACCCCTGGTCTAAAGGGTTTATGTGAAGGTGACCCTTTGCCCACATTCTTCTAGACATCTAAACCTCAGCTTCTTCTAATGGTTGCCATATTGGGGAACTGATTGTAGAACTATTACACATTGGCTCAGGAATTGATAAAACACTGGAGTAACAAAACAACCACTTCACACACATGCACGGCACAACATAGGAGAACAAACCCATCGGGACAAGATTCAGCAGTCCCTCTGCATTTGAAAGACAAAGGTCACCCTTCTGAAGACAGCCAAGTCGACATTCTGGACAGAGAGGACCACTGGTTTGAAAGAGGGGTCAAAGAGGCCATCTACATCAAGACTGAGCAGCCTCTTTTCAACAGAGAGGGGAGGGATATGATGCCCCCTATCTCCTGCTTACAACACAGTCCTTTAGCAGTTCCAAGAAGGTTCCACATCCATTTGCATTATTCAGGTGACCCTGAGGGCACAGATAAACCTCTAAGTGGCCTCAGTGACTCTCAGGAAGAGTGCTAAGGACCAGACCACAAGGAATAGAAATCCTCCCATTCTCTACCATTCAGTCAGAACTGAAGACGTTTCTTGGGTGAGTAGTGAAACGTCTTCAAGCAAAACCAAAGAAAATCCATTTGCCTTTTGAAAAAAGCACCTTTGGGATAAAAGCCAACTTTCTCCTCACTTGGAAGGTAATGCCTACCGTCCTTGAACCTGCAAGCTTTTCTTTCTTTTTTTTTTTAGAAGGTGAGACTAACTTGATGAACTTCCCAGACACCATTAGCTCTAATGAACTCTGAACTGCTGGTGAATCACTCCCAATCACCCCATCAAAGAAGATGCCCGCACACCTGCCCTCACCATACACAATTGCTTCCCTCCCTTTGCCATAATGGCAAACACTGCGCAAAAGCTTTTCTTTTCCTTTTCGATTAAGAATTTCCCAATTGCTCCTGCAAGACACAGAAACTCATTTTACAAGGTTCAGCAAGAAGTCACTCTTGGGCCACAGAACTGTCATAAAAGCAGGCAGACATAGCAAAACAAAATATCACCAAGATGATGAGCAGGGCAAGGCCTCATGAAAATCTTGAATTAGATAGATAGATGCTATTGTGCTGGCCCCAGCATGGCCAAAAAAAATGTGGATATCTCCTAGGTGTTTTTATTTTCTTTCTAGACCACTTGCCCTTAAAAACATTTCAAGGTGGTCCACCATAAATCTGTAAAACAGAGATTAAAACCATTCGTAAAAGCATGTATTGTGACCCTTTACAAATGTACAATGGTTATAAATGTAAAAAATGGTCATAAGTAACTTTTTTCAATGCCCTTGTAACTTTGAACAGTCACTAAGCGAACTGTTGTAAGTCAAGGACTACCTGTACTGAATGGGATTTCACCTGGACTAAGTACAGGTAGTCCTCGACTTATGACCACAACTGTGCCCCAAATTTGTGTTGCTAAGCAAGACAGTTAAGTGAATTTTGCCCCATTTCACATTCTTTCTTGCCACAGCTATTAAGTGAATCATTGTCAACTCATAAAATATTTTGTATACAAGTTTTAAAGTTGTCAACAGAAAGAAAAGGGGGGGGGAGTTTCAAAGAGCAGGCAGCAGTGTGGAATCAAAAGCACATTCCATTCATATTTTCTTCAGAGACTGATTAGATGACTGAAGCTTCTGCCATGCAAATATCTAACTGGAGAGCATGATTGATGACTCTTGGCTATGGATGTGTTTCCTTGGATGATACACCCAGAGGGGTGGGGGGAAAAGCAGGATCAAGGGTCACAGTGAATTACATATCTCAGAGTCGGGTACGCCCAAGCTAATGTCGGTATGTTAATTTCTAATAAATCCTTTCAAGTTTTGGAAGTGTGGCTCAAGGCTCATGATTTAATTGGAGTAACTGCCGGAATCCTGACAGATAACACGGTTGTTAAGTGAATCTGGCTTCCCCATTGACTCTGCTTCTCAGAAGGTCATAAAAGGTTATCACAGGATGCCGGGACACTGCAGCCATTATAATTATGAGCCAGTTTTGCCAAGTGTCCAAATTTTGATCATGTGACCACACGGATACTGCAGCGATTATAAGTCATAAATGTGAAAAACAGTCATAAGTCACTTTTTTTCAGTGCCATTGTAACTTCAAATGGTCAAACAAACTATTATAAGTCGAGGACTACCTGTAATAGATTTTGGCTTAATTAGCTTGTTTTAGAAAGCAGAAGCTAGCCTCAATATACTAAATGAGATTTAACCTGGACTTAGTAAAGTTCTACAGCCTTAATCACCACCCTTAGTTATAGCAAAGAAGGATTTCCTGTTTTCAACCAGAGCAGGAGAAACTAGAGTTACAGAGGATGCGCAAGAAAAATATGAGAAATGAATACACCGATGAACTTTACATCCCTACCAGAACAAAGGTTTGTAGGAAAGAAACGCTTATGAGTTCAGCTACCATCTGAAGGTCAGCAGTTCCTTCAGTTTTAAGGCATAGCTTCATTCCTTGAATAATAAAACACTACAAAAACAATGGAAGCATTTGTACACCCAAATATTGGTAAAATGGGAACTATTGTTAGATATAAGGATATATTAAATGAAAAGGGTGAGCTCAAAACCAAACAAAAACTGAACAAACAAAGAATCAATATGGATTGGTACTCATATATGCAAATACAATCAAGATATGAAAAAGATGTAAAAGAGGAAGCTATTTATAAGGAATTGACAGAGCTGGATAAAATACTAACAGGAACAGAAGATGAATTGATTAAAAAATTGTATTGCTATTTACTAGTTGTTAAACTAGAAGAAGAACAAGTAAAGGAAACAATGATAGCATGGGCAAAAAAATTTGGGTACACGATAGAATTAGATAAGTGGCAGAAAATATGAGAAAGAAATTATAAATTAACAATATCGACAGCATATAAAGAAAACTTGTATAAGATGTTTTACAGATGGCACTTTGCACCAGCAAAATGGCAGACTTCCGGTTTGTCGGCCGCAGCGGCAGGGATTCGCGAAGCTGCGCGATCCCTGCTGCGCTAGCCACTTTTGGGGCTCCGATCCGGACGGTGCGGAGCTAGGCTGCCCTGCAGGGGCAGCTGAAGGTAGGGGATCCGGAGAGGGGTTTGGGGTGTTGCAGACCCCCTCCCGGCCGGCAGAACCCCCTTTTCCCAAGACGGTGCAGCGGCGGTCCGTAATGGCCGCCACAAAGAAGCTGGCAGCCGGGTAAGAATGCGCAGGAGGAAGTGGAGAAAGTTTTTGAAAGGAGAAAGTTTTTCTTGGTTCCTAGGACTCTAAGACATATTTAACAAAATTCCTGAAAAGTATGACTTTCTGAATGATACCTTCTAGAAGAGGAAAAAAGCGGCAGTTTGATGGTGCTGAAAGGAAAGCTTACCCTCTTTTCCTTCAGAATAAATAAGTGAATATTAAGAAACCTATTTTTTTTTTAGGTGAAAACTGGTTTTAAGCGATGAGTGGGAAGAGAGAGGACTAAAAAAAAAATATTTGTATGCTAAGACTTTGTTGGAGGAGATGCCTTAAGGATTTGAAGACTAAAATATATTGCAATAAGATTTTAAGAAACAGATTTGGACTTTCTTTTTCTCTGATTGATACTACCCCAGGAGGAGAAAGTGAGAACTCTGCCTTGGTTTGGACTGATTGATAACTTTGGGACTGTTTCATTTTTTTTTTTGGAATATTCTGGTTGTTGTAAGAAGAAAGAAGGGGAAAAGAAAAGAAAAGATTTATAATGGCTCTTTCTATTGAGGAACTGAGAAAAGATTATGAACAAGCAAAAAAAATGGTAAAGCTGGTTTGAAAGAAGCCTTCCTTTTTTTTAGAAATGGCGCTTATTAACTATCAACAAACATTACAACAGATGAAAACAGCAGAAGAAGAAGAAGGAGAGGAAGCCATTTTTAATAAATTTCAGAACTCGACCAAGAAAGAAGGAAGAGGGAAAGGAAGAGAAATAAAGGACTTAAGATTTAAAAAAACACTTAAGACAGGGAAAAATAAGGTGCAAAATCAATATAATGATAGTAAACAAAAGGGAAAGGAATACGACAGAGAAGGGAAGCCAGTAAGGCAGAGGCTAGAAGAAGGGGGGTAGAAAGGTTTGTTGGGAGAAGAAAGAAAGGGAAAAGATGGAGAAAAGCTACAAAGTTTTGAAATTAAATGGGAAAAAGGAATCTTTTTAAGGATAAAGGATAAAGTATAATTTTTCAAAGAGATTTTGCAAGGTACATAAGATGATATTGTAGTATTGTATTAGAAATAGAAAACTTAAATGGTTTAAGAGTTGATAAGAGATTAAAATGTTGAAATGTTTAATAATGATTGATTTTAAAATTTAATAATATGAGGGAGGTTTAGAATATTGAGTTTTAATTAAAGAGTTTAATAAGATTATGGTATTGATGTTATTATAAAATTTCTATTATAGTATTTGTTTTTAATATTTAGATCTATTGTTTAACTATGTATTTAATTATTCTGGATGTAATGTACCAAGCAAAATCGGATTGGGTATTGGGCATTATTTTAAAGGTTAATTTGATTAATTTAGTGGGGAGATAGAAAGACATCATACTCTGATTAGTGATTTCAGGAGAAACTTCTTTTTTTTATAAGGAGCGAGACAAAGGGACAATAAAGAATGGACAAAAGATACAAATATAATGACTCAAATTAAGATGATTAATTAAGATAGAATTAAGAAGAGTGAAATATGTGGAGAAGTTAATATAGAAGACTTAGAATGGTAAATAAAATAAGTAATGATATGTAAGATGAGCATGAATATAATTGAAGTCCATGAAGAGAGAGATACCTGGGTCCAGGTTACTTTCCAAAAAGATTTTTTTATGTTTTGTGTGTTGTGTGTATATGTTTTTTTTGGGGGGAGAATTAATAAAACCTTGCAGAAATATAGAATGAGAATAATGGTAACTAAGTCAGAAAGAAATAGATGAAATAATAATAATAAAATTGAATAAGAGTAAAGAGAAGTAAAGAGAAATTGGATAAGAGGTTTTTGTATGTTTATATGGAAATGGTTTAAAACAGAATTATAGTTTATCTGACTTGTTAAATTTATAATGGAAAAAGGTTTAAACATGTAATGGATAATGATGATTTGTGTGTTTTGAAAATTAATAAAACTTGTTTTTTTTTAAAAAAGAATTAGATAAGTGGCAGAAAATATGAGAAAGAAATTATAAATTAACAATATCGACAGCATATAAAGAAAACTTGTATAAGATGTTTTACAGATGGCACTTTGCACCAGCAAAACTGGCAAAGATGTTTAAAGATAAATCAGCCAAATGCTAGAAGTGTCACCATGAACCTGGAACATATTACCATATGTGGTGGATATGCATAGAAGCTAAAAGATACTGGACAAGGACACACATGGTTGGAAAAAAATATAAAGAAACATATAGATTTGAAACCCGAAATATTTTTACTGGGGATGGTACCTGAATGTTATAATAAAGAAGAAACATATTTAATTATACATATATTAACAGCAGTTAGGATTGTATTTGCGCAGAATTGGAAAAATGATAAAATACTAGAAGAGGGAAAAGTGATTGAGAAAATATTTGAATGTGCAGAGTTGAATAGATTAATAGTGGAAATTAAAGAAAAAGAAGAAACTGAATATTATATGATATGGGACTTATTTTATAAATGATTAGAAAATAAAATTGAGTAGATACATAGAAATTAGTTAAGATAGTTATAAAGATAATAAATTTTAGAGGAAATGATTTATGATCTACAAAGAAAATGTGATTATTGTTATATTGGTTAAAACATATTATGATTGTTAGCACAAGATATATGTACCCAGTCGACACATTGTATGAATGAAAGATGGAATTATTGTAACTATTTAAAAAAATAAACACTAAAATAAACACTGCAAATCAAGCTATGGAAAAGATCTAGGAAACTTCATAATTTCTTTCATACTTGCTCATATGCAGCTGTGAGCTCTGAGTAAGTACTTGAGAAGCAAACTCTGTTGTTTAAGAAGGTTTCATACATAGGAGGCATCATTGCTTTTGGTAGAACGTATGGCAAAGGGGGACCGTCACACGCTGCTCTCCCCCATCTGCTTTATATCAATAGATCCGACCTCTCATGTGTGACCATTCTTTCTTCTGCTTGCATTCTCAAGAAAAGGCCAAACTGAAGATCACAAACAACTCTTTGTTTTAAGCCTGGACACAAAAGTTAATTTATGAATATGTCTCAGATTTACCTCATCCCATGTTCAGCAATAATGGCTATTGACTCTTAACCTGGTTGACTGTATTGGCTTTAACATTTGGATTTCTATATAAGTAGTGTGTGTGGAATTCAGAGCTAAAAATTGCTTTACCTCTACTGATAATTCCAAGATCGCTCAGGCGAAGTCTGTCATGTAGAGCACATTCTGGATTTGTACATTATTTTAAGTTGGAGATGCACAATTTGAGAAGCCAAGTGGTATAATAGTTAAGGAGTTTGATTGACACCAGAGAGATATAAGTCCATGTCCACCCTCAGCCATGGAAGCTCCTGGGTAAGTTTGGTCCCGACACTCTTATTCAACCTAAGAACGGTTGAGTATAGTACCATGGTATAGTAAAGTTGTTAGTCGAGGAGTGGGGAGACCCATGTTTTAATTCCCTCTCATCTATAGAAGGGCTCTTGTAACTTTGGACCCATCATTCTTTCTCAGACAAACTTCCCACATAGAACTGCAGTGGGAAAAACAACCATCACCAGAAGATGGTATGTGCACCATCTTAAGTACCTGCAAGAAAGATATGATAATTGTCAGATTATTTGAGAGCCATTTTGGTCTAGTGGTTAAGGCAGTAGGCTTGAAATCAGAGATTGAGTTCAAGTTATCCCTTAAGTTATGAATGCCAGCTGGGTGACCTTGGACCAGTCACTCTCTCTCAGCTCAACTTACCTCATAGGGTTGTTGTTATGGGAAAATAGGAGGAGAAAGGTATGGTGGATATGTTTGCTACCTTGAGTTATTTGTAAAAATAATAAACGCAGGACATACATACATATAGTACATATATACATTAATTAAACAACCAAGTTGGAGCTGTAAAATTTGCCTAACAAAGAAAGTATTACATATATTCCTGGAGAGCAATCATTTTATTTTCCTGTAAAGTAAAATGTGCATATGTTTTAAAAATTTTTTGTTCATTTTCCATTAGTAGAAGATATCCCAATGAAGGCTGGCAGAAAGGGAGGGGTGCACAATTTCCAAAACCTGGATTGACAGCACACCTCAGGAAACTGTCCTTCACTTTGTTATAAATAATTTGTTACATTAGCAGACAGCAATTATTAATCCATTATGCATCTTTCAATGAGTGTTTAAAATACATTTCAAATTCCTTTCTCCCTTTTTATATTACCACAATTCACTGGCTGATGTGACAAGTGTTCAAACAGCCCACTTTTTTCCCCTTCCAATGTCTCTAGAAAATAAACATTCTTTTTCCTTTAATGTTCAGATAAACATATTTATGCACACTGCCTAGTTAATGGTGCTGTCAGAGCAGGATTTTGGAGCAGAAATCTGGTATCTGTTTAACAGAGTGAAAAAAAAGGACCCCCCAAATGCAGCCCAGCAAGCTTTCATTTTAATGGTTTCTTAATGTCACTGAAGTACTTATGACCACTATTGGGACCTGAATTTCCATTGCTAAGCAAGGTGGTTATATAGTGAGTTAGACCCAATTTTATGACCTTTTTTTGCCAGAGAATCCCTGCAGTTAATAATAGAACCATCCAGCTTCCCCTGTTGACTTGGGTTTGTCAGAAGCCAGCTGGGAAGTTTGCAAACGGTGATCGTATGATCTGGGATGCTGCAACCATGGAAAATACATGCCAGTTGCCAAGGACCCAAATTTTGATCATATGACCTGGGAATGCTGTGACGGTTGTTAAATGCAAGGGGTGGTTGTAAGTTACATTCTTCAGTGCCGTTATAACTTTGAATGTCACTAAATGAATGCTTGTAAGTTGACGATTACATGCAGATCAAATTCAGATCAATAGAGGAAGCTGGTTTATCAGACTATGGCTTTGGGGTAGCTTTAGTTTAGAAGTTAAACCTATATTTCAAGATAATCTAAGGCAGGGCATGCATTTTTGTTGATAGCTCTCTCATCAATCTTACCATGTTTTCATGACCCAATGTTTTCTCTTGCTAATTCAGACTTCTCTTTGGAGGCAGCCAAACCAAATCATAGTTACAAACACCCCCCAGGTCAAGCTATGTTTTCTCATTGGAACTGGACGACTGGTAGCAAACCACAGTTTGAGTTGGCATTGTGACACATCACATTGAAACTTCACTGCGGCTTGAGATCCAAACAGAATCGTAAAAACCAAAACCAAATCAAGCTAAATTGGAAAACCTCCCCCTGCCCCCAGCCATACAAAATACCCAATTCATTTGCTCTTCCCAAGGCAACAGCTTGGAAGCCACACTGCCCTTTTCAGCCAAATAAGCAACAACAGAGGAAGAGGATAAATTAAAAATAGCTCAAGGGACATGCCAACTGCAGATTAAGACAAATAAACAAGTGGAACTTAACTAATTCTGAGCCAGTCATTTGCAAAAGGTTAAACTACCACATAGGGTACCACCTCTGTAGTGGAATGACTTGTGTGTTAAGTGCACAACCTACACAGGCAGATGTCACTGATACGAAGTCTATGGCACTCAAGTCTACCTACAACCATCAGGTTCTGTCCTTCCTGTAGCCTGTCAAGCCTGAATCACCTTCTCCCTTTACAGACAAACTTTTTTTAAATAAGGTTTTACTGAGTTTTAACAAAACAAATAAAACATCTTATTTGAGTACAGCATGGTTCCAGGTGATCACATTTCTATACAGACACAATTTCATATGCATATTCTTTTTATATATTCAACTTCATATCTTATCACTTTTTCCAACTTTTCACTATTTCTCCCTTTACTTCTCTTAGTTTTATTTTATAGTTATCTCATTTTCTTCTTATTCAATTGTATTTCTTTTGCCTAAATTTCTATATCTTTTTATTCATTATACTTATACTTTCGTCTGTCTTATTTACAATTTCATATATTCTCTTCTAATATTCTTAAAAAGCAAAATTCCCCCTATGATTGCCAATCGGAGTGCAACACTTTAAGTCTTATAGTTATTATCATGTGAAATCTCACTGAACATTAAATTTGTGCATTCTAAAATTATAACATTCAAATTTCTAATATCTATTTTATATCATGTAAATCTCATCATTCAGACTCTGCTTGGTACTTCCCCTTGAAAATGTAAAAATGTAACTTAATTTAGCCATTATCTCTGTGTTTCCTAGCTGAGCAAACACCTTTAATCCTAGTACGTTTCCCCTTTTTCTTTATTTCCTGTTTTTGTCCCTCATAAGTTCTTTCCCTTTCTATCTTCCCCCCCTTTTTCTCATCCCCCTTTTTATACCCTTCTCTCTCTAATTTTCCCTTCTGTAGTTTTCTTTTCTGCTTCTCCTTGCTGTTATACTTCTTTTTCAGACTATTTTTCTTTTTGGCTGTTCCCTTTAATCTCAAATTTTTAACTCCTTTCCCCCTTTTTCTCCTTTTTACCACACTTTGTATTATTTGATCATTGAAAATGGCTTCTTCTTTGTCCCGCCCTTCTTCTTGCTCTTGAAGCTTTTCCTTTTGCTTTTCACAGTTCAGGATCTCCATTTCAAAAAATTCAAATATGAAGCCAAAGGATCTTCCTTCCCTTTCTTCATCTTCTTTCTGTTTTTCAAGACTCATCTTCAATTCCTCCAGGAGTGATGCCATTTTAAACACTTTTGAACAACCACCCGATTGACTTTAAGTAAAAAAAATAAAAAAAACCCAATGTCAAAAACTTTTTTTTAAAATCACCAAATGATCCCAGACTGTTCCTTCTTGTTTCTTTCCTTTCCTTTCCTTTTCCTTTCTGTAGGTTATTGTATCTTTTAATAAGATTTCAGTTACTATGTATCCTCAGGAGCCTTTTCAAAGTTTCACTGTTAATCCTCTTTGTTTTTTCAGGTGGCACTCCATTTTTTCATTATTCCAAGTTCCACCCTTTTGCCTCCATTCTTCTCCTTTTTAGGGCTTTAAAATGACGAAGAAAAAAAATCTTTATTCTCCTTTTGACACTTAGATTTCAGCTTCAAGTTGCCTATTAGTGTCAAAATGAATTAACATAAATTTCTTTCCATACCATTTGGAATTGTCAATATAAAGGTAAAGGGATTTTTAACCTCCTTTTCTCTCTCCTTCGCCACTTAAAAATCTTCTTTCGGAAGTATCCCTCTAAGTACTTTTAAATTCGGGGTACCTTGCTTAGATGTTCTCTGTGTTTAGCCCAGTCTGTCCTGCTTTCCTCTTTGTCTTCCTCCTGCATGATCTTATCCAGTCGGGTTCTTCTTTGAGGTGGCCATTTCTGACCACCGCTACAGCTGCCTTCGGGAAAGGGAGTTTAGACCAGCCAAGGAGGAGAGATGCAGCTCCCCTCCACTCGGCTAGTGATCTCCCCCCTCTTCACCACCTCTACGGGGTGGTTTCAGCCCCGAATCCAAAGGATCGGGGTGCTCCAGCAGCGAGCACGGATCGAAACCGCGCACGATCGTGGATTTCGGTCCATTGCTGAAGAAACCCAAGCTGGAAGAGCCCCTTACAGACAAACTTTGACGGCTTCTTCCTTTTTCATTTCTGCTCCCTGGCCTCTGACTATATAACTTTAAGCATTGCATACACTATGGAAAAGTGCAGGCAGGAAAATACCTTTCCCCCTCTCTTGGATAATGCTACAATACTGAAAGACCTTCAGCGATTCAGAAACAATTTCTTTGTGCACTGCATAACTGATATCATGAAGAGCTGCCAGCTTAGATGACTTTCAAAAGACTAGGAAGACAAGAAGGCCTTCAATGGCCACTTAGCCACTAAAACTTCCTCCACTCTTTAGGGACAGTCTCTCTGTATTAATATTTGCTACAGGCCATCACCGATAATGGAGACTTATTGTCTTCACACTCTACTGTACTTGAGATTCCAAGTTCTCAGTGGATCCTAGACAAAGTTTCTGCATCATCCAGTAACCCTCTCCTGATACTAATCTGTAATAGCTAAAGCTGGAACTGCCATGGGCAAAGATAATGTACTCCTAGTTCCAGAATCTATGGATATACAAGAAAGCCGGTCCAGCTCTCAAAATTTGACCTCTTTTTGAATCTTAACCTGCTCATTTTCCAAAACCTTCCCAACTTGATGGTCCCAATAGTTTTTACTACCTTGAAATCCAAACCTCTGGCAAAGTTGCTAATGAATAATTCTGGCAATTTTGTCATGACTCTGGCTTATAGTCAAGTTTGTGAAGTTTTGCTGCAGCCACTGATTATTATATTATGATTATTGCCTGTCATAAGCCGAATGCCTAAGAATGAAAAGTGGCTTCATACCAAAGTGGGCTATTCTTCTGTGCAGTTTGGCCTATACTTTTCCAGCTAGCTACTATTTTGGATGAGAGTTCTGATCATTCCCAACTATGTTGGTTGAGTATGATGGAAAGTGTAATCCAAGGCACTGGGTGCAATTGGAATGGTTTTCCCATTCTGAACACCCATGGCCTGCCCCTTGCAAAGCATGTGCTCTATGACTTTCCCCCAGATTTCTTCTATTTCCTTAGTGGGAGCATTTGGCCTCTTTACCTCAGGCTGAACTACAGGTATTGCTTGACTTATGGCCATTCGTTTAGTGACGGTTCAAAGTTACAATGGCACTGAAAAAAGTTTTTCACATTTATGACCATTGCAGCATCCCCATGGTTACATGATCAAAATTCAGATGCTTGGCAACTGGCTCATATTTATGACGGTTGCATTGTCCCAGGGTCATGTGGTCAGCATTTGCGATCTTCTAACAAGAAAATTCAATGGAGCAGCTAGATTCACTTAACAACCAGGTTACTAACTGGTTTCTTTTAACAAATGTGGCAAGTATGGTTGAAAAAATGAGGCAAAACTGACTTAAAAATGGTCTTGCTTAGCACTGGAAGTTTTGAGCTCAACTGTCGTTATAGGTTGAGGGACTACCTGTACTGATGGACTGACTATACAGCTCAGCAGGTAAAGCATATTGTTTAACTTTGAGAAGGCCCTAAGTTCAATCTTTGCTTTTTGAAATTAAAAGTATTTTAAAAAGGAAAGTGGGAAAAGACGCTTGTGGTGATCTGACTTAATTCAAGCTCTCTGAGCCAAGTTTCCAGATGTCTCTTACAGAGGGGGGAGAAAAGGAAGATTTCTTTGCATGGAAATAAATAGCAGACTAGTGTCACAGAATCCTGATCGACATGCTCTCCCAACGCAAAAGTACACATACAAAATGAAACATAAAGCTAAACCATTTGTTCCACTTGGCAAGCCTGCTTGGAATGCCAGGCCACGCAAAGAGTTAGTCCTTTCATTGTAAAGACACAGCAACGAAGAGGAGCCAAAAAAGGGACAAATATACCCCGAGTAACTGCAAAGACTTAACGGCTGTCTTCCCACAAACATATTTATTGTGCTGAAGAACCAACAACTACATTTGCAGAACCTGTTTATTTGGGGGTGGGAGGGTAGCTTAATGATGATGAAACACCAGCCTGTTCTGTAAACTCAGAATGAAGTCTGTAACCAAGTTGTATGAATGCCACCAGGCTGTGCAACTGGAATGTTAGCTGTATGCATACACATGCACAGAACTCCCAAATGGTTTGGTTGTGGCTGGCTGAATTTCAAAAGTTGTATTTTTAAAAAGTGCACATCTAAAAGGGGGAAATTGGAGACACTGGGAGTTTGTATGGACTAAGGCAACGATCAATTCCCACCTCCCCAGCTTCAAAACAAACCCAAGAACAGCCAGGATGAATCAGGCAAAAGGTCCATCTAATCACTGCATGGCTTTCCAGAGTGAGCAATCAGATATCACAAGCCAGGGATTAAAGCAGTATTTCAATTCCATTACAAGTTCCCAGCAGAGCTGCTGGGGTAGTTTAAATTTATAACTAGCTTGAGGCATTGCAATCCATATCCATCTGGGTTAAAATGTTTAGGACATTGCTTTGTTCAAAATGTGAGGTCCTCAGTTTTTCAAGAGGGAACTCTACAACAGATAGTGCCTTAACCCAGCAGTGTTAACCTCTTACCTCCAGTAATCCTTAGTGTATCCTATGGCTGCAAGTTCCACAGGTTAATCATGATTCACACTTTCTTTTCTTCTCTGGTTCTTTCTCATGAATTCCATCAGATAACTCCAAGGGTTGTGGGAAATACTATCTCTCTGCCTATCTTAATTAGCTATTTACTCCTTTTGCAAACTTCCAACAAGTCTCCAAAGCATTACAAAAATGCTTCAGCTATTTTTCAAAGGAATCATCTTACACAGCTTGGCAGAAGTAGCCTGGTATAGGCATACATATTTGGTATTTTGGTCTGGCTTGGATTCAAAACAAAGCCATTCCTGACCATTTATGATTATGTGTCATCAAGAACGTGTTAACTCTTAATGATTTCTCCATGATGATCAATCCCCAACTTGGTCCTTCAGAGCAGAGATGGGTGAACAGCTGGAAGACCTGAAGGACTAGGTTGGAATAGATCCTCCTGGAGAAAAATTACTGATGTGGTTGCCAAGAGTTGACACTGACTTGATAGCATATAATCAATCAATCAATCAACCAATTTGCTCCTTATCCAACATCTTCATAGTTACACTGCATTGGCTCTTATGCTTGATTTAGAGTTGCTCACAACTGTGTGTTGGCAATGCTGCATACCTTAGCTGCAAAGGGCTTGATGAGTAAGCCTAGGTAAGGAATAATCTAGCAAGGAATAACATTAAAGGAAGATACGGCTGAAGGATCTGACCTCACTTGTATTACTTGGAGGACCCTGAACAGGTTGAGAGTTGGAGTTCCTAAATGTAAAATGAATGTGCTGAAGTAGAAGTTCTTAGCAGAAGACAATATGCTATGTGATTGTAGAGAGACACAGAGCCCAGCCCATCTGCTGGTATGTTGGCTACTACCAGAAACATGTACTGATAATGGACATATTTTGGGCAATGATAAAGCCAAAAAGGTGGCTTCATTGTGGCAGTTTAAAGTTTGATCTAGAGGAGGAGGAGGAGGAGACTTAGGTTGCAGATAGCTGCAGATGGGCTGATGAGCATACCTCAGCTGTGCATTGTGCAGAGGTACACATCCTGCATGCTGATTGGTTGATGAAACTTCCCGCCCCATGCTTTGCGGTTTGAGCTCCCCCTACTCATAATGAACATTCATAGATGTATAAATGCAACAGCAATGCAACCGTCTCCAAATGACAGATGCTACATTTCCTGATGTTCAGCGACAAGAGAATTTTAATGCATGTTTTAGGCTGGGAGCATAAGACTGGCTCAAAGTCACCCAGGTAGCTCATGAGTGGAACTAAAACTGTGCTTTTCCAACTCTAATCCAGCAGTTTAACCACTATATCACATCAGCTCCAATCATAGTCCAGCATCATCTGGAGAAGCATTATCTCCCCAATTTGCGTTCAATGCTAACATAAAAAATGGCATCCTTTAACTCTGAAGTGAGTTTCTGGTAAAACCCTTGAACATCTCATATCTAGGACAGGTTTATGCATACCAACATCATCAACCATATCAGAATGAGATCTGGGAATTATATGCAATATACTTTTCATACAGAAGTGGGGTAAAATATAGTTCAGCATCACCTATGATACTTAGTAATAGTTCTCTGGCAACTAAAATCCTTCAGGCTGAAATCTCTTCAAATGTAAAACCAGGATCTAAAGCATGAGAAATGCTACTGAAGTATAGATCTCCTTATGCTTCCTGTTTCAATGCATTATTTACTCAAAGGTAATTTTTTTTAAAAAAAAGCAGGGTCATATGCTAAGAGGCAGCATTCATGAAATACATTACAACATATTTTCATAGTAAAAAGCAAAATATTTATTTCAAGCTGAGCTTTCCAAAGTGATGCTCATGTCACTTAAAATACCTTTCTTAATATCTGCAAGCCTCCATGGATCCTTGTTGATTAAAGTGGTCATGCTCCAAAATGAATGTCTAAATTGTAGCTGCCATTTTTATTTTTCCAGAAAAAATAAAAGACCACAGAAACATTAATGGAAGATAAAAATGAACGTGCCGCAGGTCAGAATGAAAGGAAAATTACTTTGGGAAAAAGTAGCATGTGTCTGTAAAAGGGGGAAAAGAAGAGAAAATGATGAGTTCAACAGATCTTCTTCATGATTGTTCAAAGTTACAACAGCACTTAAAAAAAGTGACATGACCATTTTTCAAACTTATGACTGTTGCAGTATCCCCATGGTCATGTGATTTATATTCAGATGCTTGACAATTGACATTTATGACAGTCGCAGTGTCCCAGAGTCATGTGATCCTGTTTTGCAACCTTCTTATAAGCAAAGACAATGGGGAAACCAGATTCACTTAACAACCGTGTTACTAATTTAACAACTGCAGTGATGTGGCAAGAAAAGTTGTTAAAACTCACACAACAAATTTCTCACTTCGCAACATCAATTTTTGGCTCAATTGTGGTTGTAAGTTGAGGACTACCTGTACACAAGCCTTCTGGGAAGACCTTTAGCTCACCTATTTATTTTTTTCCTTGTAGGAAATGGTTGTTTTGTGGCTCAGCACATGCAATATGGCAGCCATTTTGTGAAAAAAGAACCCACCTGGGTGGCAGACATTTTATGATACATGCTCAATGCTATCACCATCTATGACACTTAATATGCTAGTGTATTTATCGCATGTTTATGCTACCCATTGATAGTTCTCAGAGTGGTGAGCAATCCAGCAAAATATGTTATTAAAAAAATAAAAAAAATATTTTAAAACAGCAGAGAGAATAGCGCAATAGGAATTCAGGAACATCAAATGTTTGCCAATGACTAAAATGTATCCACCAGCTCCAAAGAATAAATAAAATAATCAGCTAAGAATCACACAGCTGCACAAAAAACATTCTCAAAAAATGCCTGAAGGAGAATTGTTTTAAGAAAAAACCTGATCCACTTAGGAGCCTATAACTGAGAAGAAGAATAAGAGATCAGTCTCTTATGCCCCATCAGTTGAACTGATCTGATTAGTGGGCATTTAAGCAAGTATTTTAAAGCAGATCTTAAGGGGAAACAAGGCTCAAATTGACTTCATTTTTGGAAATAAACTCTCCAAATCAAGTTTGATTCCTGGAGACTTGATAGAAACTCCAAATAATTTCTTAATGTTTTAATGTTAATGTCTGTAATTTTCTCGGATTTAAAAAAATCCTATTCTAATCTATAGACCTAAGATAGGTCTATAGTACAGTACTATTACAGTACAGATAGTCCTTAGAACCACGACTGATCCCCAAATTTCAGTTGCTAAGTGAGAAGTTTGTCAAGTGAATTTTGCCCCATTTTATGAACTTTCTTGGCACATTTGTTAAGTGAGTTACTGCAGTTATTAAGTTAGTAATATGGTTGTTAAGTGAATCTGGCTTCCCCATGGACTTCGCTTGTCAGAAGGTCGCAAAAGGGGATGACATGACTTTGCACATTGCAACTGACATAAATATGAATCAGTTGGCAAGCATCTAAATTTTGATTACCTGACCATGGAAATGCTGCAACCTTTTTAAGTGTGAAAAATGGTCATGGCACTTCTTTCAGTGGTGATGTTCAAACTGCCACTAAACAAATTGTTGTAAGTCGAGGACTATCTGTATCCCATCCAAGTACTAACCAGAATCGATCCTGCTTAGCTACTGAGCCCTGGTTGGCCAGGTGTTTCCATCTGCTTACAAGTTAGCTCTTTAGATACCTGGATAGCTACCCTCTGGGATGAGAAGTTGGGTGGCACATACATTCAATAAATTATTATTATTGCACTTTTTACAACGTTGCCCTATGGTCATATGCTGCATTCTGCTGAAGCTCCTCTGAAATTAGTCACTGTAGGAGGCAGAGGTACAAAAAGGCAGAGTATTTGTTTTGTCTGTGGAAAATATCATCTTGGATTCCTGGAATCTCTCTACAGATCTGAGGAAAAAAATAATTATGCCTGAACTCTGCAGTGTGAAAACAAACATAAATCTTGTTTGGATTTCAATTTTTTTCTGGATGCTCCTCTGTCCTCAACAGCACCATCTAGAGCAGGAAGCTGAATTTTGCATCCTAGTCAGTCCTAAACATACATTTAGATCAGAGGTCTTCAAACTTGGCAACTGTAAGACTTGTGAACTTCAACTGGCTGGAGAATTCTGGGAGTTGAAGTCCACAAGTTTTAAAGTTTCCAAGTTTGGGGACCCCTGATTTAGATCCTTGTGAAATTCAAAATTTAAAATTGCAGTGTTACAGATTTAAGAAAGATGTTTGTGTATTGAGAAAGCTTGAATCTTACTGAGTCTAAAGACGTTTATTTATTGCAGCCTAAACATTCACAGATTGAAATATGAAATGTTTATTTGAAACTATTTCTTTTGAAAAGGAAGGTAATTTAAAAATATTATGTAGTTTGAACTTTCTTGAACTTAACAAGTAAGAAACTAGCTGTTGCTGAGTAATGAACATACCAGTTACAAGTGAGCCCTTCAGAATATTATGACATCAACCAAATGCTGTTAAAAATATTCACAAAATAATGTTTTCTAAGATGGTATTTTGAATACATATATGCCAACCGGAGAATGGGTGCCTTGGCATCAAGAAAAGGAGATTCTTATTCACATAAATTTTGAATATGCTGGTTCACTCACATGATGGTACACTTAGAAATAAGGGCTGTGATTTAAATGGGAAGGCGTGATACTTTGTAAGAATAGACTTACAAAGTCTACAGTTGTATACTGCACACACTGGGTGCTAAGGTCAATGGGGAATGTCAAGCCCCATGGTGCTTTCTTTCCTTATAATCCTTTATCTTCCTATTGAATTTTCTACAATCATAAAGGTGTTTTTTCAGGAGACAACTGTATTTTCAACCATGACCTGGATGACTGAGAACCTCCACAGATTTCCACAGTCCTACTTTCAAACACAGATAGTCGTTGACTTATGACCATTTGTTTAACAACCATTAGAAGTTATAATAGCACTGAAAAAAGTTATTTAGGACATTGCAACATCTCCATGGTCAGGTGTTCAAAATTTGGGAACTTGACAACTGACATGTACTTAGACAGTTGTAGCTTCCCAAGGTCACATGGATCAACATTTATGATCTTCCCAGGGGCTTCCAACAAGCAAAGTCGATAAGGGAAGCTAGATTGACTTAACAATCATTGCAAAAACGTCATAAAACCAGGTGCCATTCACTTAATCTCATTGTTTAGCAACAGAGATTTTTGTTCCAATTGTGGTCATAAGTCAAGGACTACCCATATGACAGTCCTTCCTAGTCTGGTGCCCTCTAGATGTATTGGGACTCCAACTCTCAATTTCTGTAGACAAATAGGAAAGCTGGAGGTAGCAGTCCAAACATCTGGGACCACCAGTTTGGGGAAGGTTGACTCTTCTGTGTAATGTTATCTCTCATCTATTATGTGTATTGCCCAGACAGAATTTAATATTCACTGCTTTACTTAGAATGGACTAAAAAAGTGAACAACAATGGTTGGGTGATGTACAAACTTAATTAATAACAGCAACTGTTTAGGGTCAATGTTATACACAAAAAGTAAGGTTCTTCCCATATACATGCACAGTCATAAATATGTGGAAAATCTTTGGAGAATTTCTATTTCAACCACTTTAACAGAACAACAGAGGTGGAAGGGACCTTGGAGGTCTTCTAGTCCAACTCCCTGCTCAAGCAGGAAACCCTATATCATTTCAGACAAATGGTTGTTCAATCTCTTCTTAAAAACCTCCAGTGTTGGAGCACCCACAACTTCAATGCAAGAAATCCAGAGCACAAGAGATCGGAAACTTCAGAGTTTCCAAGTGTTCTACTACATATCCCAACAGCCTCAGCTGACAAGGCCAATGGGCAGGAATAATGGGAGGTGCAGTATTTGGAGGGCCATGGTTTACCCAACTGAGTTCTAACACCCTGGCCACAGAATTGTCCAGGCTTTGAAGTTAAGCACTTCTTCTAGGCCAGGGTTTCTGTTGCTAAATTACTTTTAGCATTAAGAAATTTCTCTCAGATTTAACTCAGATGTGTCCACCACCTATGTATAATTTACACCCATCAGATCTGGGACAGGAGATAGTGTGTCTCTGCCTCTTTAATGACAGCCGTTTCAATCCAAAACAATCGAAATCCCTGCCTGTTTTCCCACATTTTCTCTTTCCAAGGTAAAACACAGATTTCCACTTTACTTCATCACACTGACAGCCAATACCATCCAACAGTTGGGACACTGGCGACTAGCAGCAGACCCAAACATTTTGAAAAGGTTTACCAAAGATCCAACATAAACTCTAAAACGGGGTGTTGGCTGGCTGCAAACTTCATCATCCTTAATCCTGCCAAGCCTTTTTTTGTCTTTGCTAATATTTTTCTTACTTACCAAGTCAAGCAATTCAATTGGCTGCATTTAACAAAGCCAAGCAGTCGAAAGAATAAATAAATACATAAATCCAGATCTTGCCTGCCAAGCAAGAGAAGATAACGGCCTCTGAGACATGCTTCATTTCTTTTTGGTAGAAATCAGGGTATTTATTTCTGCATGTACCCTTGCAGCTTCTCATTCCCTGCTTAATCACATTAAATGCAACTGGCATTGTATCAATCGTGTGCAATAAAAACTTAACATGCCCAACTATCTATTCATACTTTTTTGCTATTGGGTATGGGACAATTATATGGGCAACATTTTCTTGAATAGATATAATTAAGAATTCAAAAGTTATTTAAGACTGTGAGGTCCTTGGTGCTGAGCTTGGTTGGGAGTTTTTTTGCAGACATTTCATTACCAAACTATGTAATATCATCAGTGCTTTGTAGTTAGTGCTACCAATTATTTAAGAGTTGTAATGAAAAAATTAAGAGTATCATTCTGCTTGCAACCTCAAATCTGTTTACTCAAAAGCTGATTTCACCTGATTCAATGGAAATTTACGCTCTAATACAGTGTTTCTTGATCTCAACAACTGTTAAGATCTGTGGATTTCAACTCCAGAATGGAATTGTGGGGATTGAAGTCCAAACATCTTAAAGTTGTTGAGGTTGTGAAACACTGTTCCAGTAAACAGATTCAGGATTGCAGCTTCAATTGTATGTGCAAAGACAAACTTGTTTCTGGTTCACAGCATTTCAGTTTCGTGGTGACTTCCCAGATATCATAAGATAAATTCCATATGTAATATAAAGTTCCTGCATATCAAAGCAAGTGTAATAGGAAGTATTATGTAATCTGCTACCAGCAGCTGTGTTTATGGCAGCAGATTGCTATGGCTATAAAAGATTTTAAAAGAGAATGCAATGAATTCATGGAGGATCAGACTATCAATGGCCATTAATACCATTGTGAAACCTCATTTCAAATGATTAACTAGGGGAGAGGTGGTTGTTATTCCTGAAAGTCCACTGAATCAAAGAGTATATATCATTTGCATAATGTCATCATTATGCAAATAACATAAACTGAAGCAGAATTTGGTGTGTTGCATGCAAATTCTGTAAAAACCAAGGTTTTACTGTATAATGAGGTAAACTAGGCCTGAAATATTGGTTGCTGGGAAGCAACTGCAGAAAAAACTCTTTCAGCCTTCAGTCCAAACTTGTACAGGTACTCCTTAACTTACAAAAGTTCATTTAGTGCCTGTTTGAAGTTACAACAGCACTGGAAAAAATGACTTATGACCATTTTTCACACTTATTGTTTGCAGCATCCCCATGGTCATGTGATCAAAATACAGACGCTTAGCAACTGACTCATATTTATGACGGTTACAGTGTCCCGGGGTCATGTGATCCCCTTTTGCGACCTTCAATGGGGAAGCCAGATTCACTGGCTTAACTACCAGTGTTACTAACTTAACTACCGCAGGGGATTAGCAACGGTGGCAAGAAAGGTCATAAAACGGAGAAAAATTCACTTAGCAACTGCCTTTTTTTTAGCAACAGACATTTTGAGGCTCTATTGGGGATGATGATTCAGCAAAGCTCAACTTCTGAAGGATTCTGGCCTTGACTTTTCTTGGGCAAACCACAGCAGCTGTTTAAGAACCTGCTTGAGTTTCTGAACATAAAATATAGCTGGCGAAGAAAAGTTAAGGGGGCCTTTCATTGCCGGTACAGCACTGACACTACAGGTTACAAGGCACTGAAAAAAAGGACTTACAAATGATCCTTGCACTTAAGCCCCACAGTCACAAAATTAAAACTTGGGTGCTTGGCAGCCAGACAGTATATACAAAGTTTGCAGGATCCCAGGGTCGTTTGATTGCCATTTGTGACCTTCCCAGCTGGCTTCCAACAAGCAAAGTCCATAGAGGACGATGGATTCAATTAATGACTGCATGATTCATTTAACAATCGCAGTGATTCCCTTAACAACTGTGGTAAAAACGTCAAAAAAATCAGGCCCGATTCACTTAACAATCACCTTGTTTATCGAGGGAGATTCTGGTTCAAACTGTGGTTATAAGTCGAGGACTACTTGAGTAGGCCTCTCTCCAGGGGAAGGTAGCGGTGTGGCCTAATCAGGAGGACAAACCCTTATTGGAGAAGCCCAGATTAAAGTGATGTCATTCATCAAAGTACCTGAACAACAGATAAGTATACAAGTACTTCTGTTTTGTTTGACTTTACTGATAATAAGCAAATGATACCCAAATCAGTACCCTTTTAACATTTTGTTTAAAGGGTGGGGGAGGGGGGAAGTAGTTCCTCTTAAAGGATGGGGGAGGGGGGAAGTAGTTCCTCTTTTTGGAAGTAAACAGAAAGAAGATTTATATTTCCTGTTTTGCAAATGGATACAAACATAGCTTATTTTCACGTTAGCTTTTAATGAGAAACCTACTGTTTGTATGGTGCTCCTGGTGAGGTTATCATTTTCCTTTTCAAAAAAACAATGTCCTGTTTACTCCCATTGTGTGTTGATTTGCATTCCTTTTTCCCCTGTATTCCAATTTGTTAATTATTAAGATGAGCAACCAAATGAAACTGAAAACTAGCAAACCAGGGAAAAGAAGAAAAGGAGAAAAGTCCACAACATTTCTGGAACTAAGCTAAGTTGAAGCAATGTTCAGAATCAGTGGGCGTATCTGGAATTTGGGCAGTGTTGTGAACATTTATTTATCCAAAAAACAATGGATCAGAATGCTCCCCATCATTGCTGTAGCTCATTAAATCTTTTCTATCATTTTAGTTTAAATACATTTTGTGTCCTCTCAGGTGAATGTGCTTCCCCAAAAAGCAGAGTTGTATCAACCTAGTCACCCTTTAAAATCAGTAACTGGTCCTTCTCCTTGGCTTCCTTTGAGTGCTATCAAGCTGGTCAACACAAAAGACAGGGCCTTTTTCACTGTGGCCCCATCATTGCAAGTTTTAATAAAGCTTACCCCTACATTTTTTTTTCTTGAAAAGATTTTACTGGAACATTGTCTGACTTTAGCTTTAACCAATTCTTCTTTCAATAAAATGCCAGAATATTTGTCACCACTTTATTGTAAGTTTATGAGTAAGCCACCCATAGGGGTAGCATCTCTGTCCTTGAAGGGGGACATACAGGTTGTCCTCAACTTATAACATTGTTTAGTGACTGTTCAAAGTTACAATGGCCCTGAAAAAGGTGACTTATGAACATTTTCCACACTTACAACCATCACAGCAGCCCCATGGTCACATGATCAAAATTCTGATACTTGGCAACTGACTCATAGTTATGACGGTTGCAGTGTCTCGAGGCCATGTGATCCATTTTTGTGATCTTCTGAGTAGCAACGTCAATGGGGAAGCCAGACTCACTCAATAACCATGTTACTAACTTAATTGCAGTGACAAGTTAACAATTATGGTAAGAAAAGGTCGTAAAAATGGGGGCAAAACTCACTTAACAAATGTCTCGCCCAGCAACAGAAATTTTGGGCTCAATTGTGGTTATACGTAAAGGACCACCTGTATACTGCAAATATTTTTAATGAGTAAGTAAAATGTAATCCCAGATCACTCTCAAGTGTCATGCCCCTGTTGGAATCTGATTCCAATGGGGGAGTAGCTGATAGGGAGTGGGAGTGTGGCTCCACTGGCTGTGGAAGAAACTGGGGAAGGGCAAAGTCCAGCTGGGCAGAGCAGGGAAGAGGTAGAGCAAGGCAGGGGGAATTCAGAGGAAGATCCAGGCCCACCCCCTCTTCATCCTAGGGCACACAGGGAGAAACAGAGAAGGGAGCAATGTGAATTGCGTGGCTTACAGGGAGGAAAGGGTCCTGATTCCCTTCATTAGCTGCATCTGGGAACACAGTGTATAAAAAGGGAGGTTGCCCACAGCAACTTGTTGTCGAGGCTTATCTGGGTTCCTGGCATCTTCCCAACTATGTGTGTTTTGCTGGCCTTTCAAGTCTGGAATTCCTTCTCCTGCCCTGTCAAGTTAATTACTGCAATGTGGTTTGTGTGGATTTTTATTTACAGTTTGTAGGTACTTTGTTTTCAGACTGAATTTCCTCCACTTAAAGACTGTTCTTAGGAGAGTTTTTTCTCCACCGAAGGTAACCTGGACATTGGGGGCAAAGTTGGAGGTATTAAAGGGACTTTTCTTACTTATGTGACTGTGTTGCCTTTGTGCTATGCCCCAGGTCATCACACTCAAGTAATTCAATAGCAATGGGCATCCTATTCAATGGGCATCCTATTTAGTTCTGGTAGGGCAATCTAAAATCATATTAGCCTTACTTGCAGCTTCATCACACTGCTAGCTCAAGTTAACCTACTTTTATGACTGAAGTTGAATTGCAGGAATTAGGAGTAGAAGAACAAACAGCACTGAGTGTTAGCATTATCCTTTAGGTGGGGCTGCTTGGAGAATAAAACCTGGCCTCTTCCGCTGGATGAAGAGAGAGAAGCTTCAAGGAACTTGCTTCTCCCTCTTGATTAGAAAGAACAGCTTTCAGTTGCTCTGGAAGGAGGCAGCCCATGTCCCCATCTGTCAACAAAGGAATAAGCACCGCTAATCGATCTTTGATGCAAGAACATGAACGAAGACAGACCATCCAGGCCTGAATAACACAGACCAGCATACTTTTAGTTCATCACTTTTTTCTTGTTATCCTCTATTTTCCTTGCCCTCTTCTGCTGCTCTTTTTTTTTTTTTTTAATGAAGTTTGAGAATTGGGTTTTATTCCCTCAGATTCAGGAGATTAAATTTTTGAAAAATATGGTAATAAATACAGAAAGCAACCAGACATTGTAAGTTTATGAACAGAAATAGGGATAGAAAAAAAAAGAGAAGAGACATAATTTCCTTGCAAAGCACCAGTGAAATGTCCAGTGGCCCAGAGAAAGATCAAACCAAAAAGAAGTGTATTTTCATGCCCTGGTACAGATGATCTCCCTTACTGGTTGGATTCCTTCTTTCTACCAGATGCAGGGATTCGGGTAGTCCTGATTTATAACCCCAACAGGGACTAGAATTTCTACTATTCAGCAAGTAAGTGTTAAGTGACTCAGAGTTGTTAAGCAAATCAGTGCAATTCTTAAGGAAATCACATGACTGTTAAGGAAATTCAGCTTTCTCCCACTGACTTTGCTTGTTGGAAGTCAGCTGAAAATGTCGTAAATGATGATCACATGATACCATGACATTGCAACCGTCATAAATAAATGCCACCTGCCAAGCATTCAAATTTCGTTCACTAATGGTGGGGATACTGCAATGATCATAAGTCCATTTTTTTCAGTGAGCTTGAAGTTGCTAAACAAATGACTGTAAATCAAGGGCTATCTTATCTGTAGATTCCATTCTCTGCAGTCAGTTAAAAGTATCTTAGAATTCAGGGAAAAACTCATCTCAATCTGGTCCAATGCTGTGCTTAGGTTGGATTTACACTGCATACTGTTTTAAGATTTGTTTTAACTTAACTTTATTAATTTATAAATAATACAAGATGGCATACCTAGTACTCCTTCCTCCTCCTATTTTCTCCTATTTCTCCAACAACTCCTCTGTAAGGTAGGTTGGACTGACAGAGAATATACTGGCCCAAGTCACCTAGATGATTTTCATGCCTAAAGCGGGACTAGAACTCATAGTCTCCTGCTAACTGGCTAAAGTCACCCAGCTGGTTTTCATGTCTAAGGTAGGACTAGAACTCACAGTATCTTGGTTTCTATCCTGTTGATACCTTAATCACTAGACCAAAATGGCTCTCCATTAACCACTAAGTCCATGATTTGCTTTGTCATAGTATAATCTCACAGGTTACATTCATCAAAAGCCACAAGCCTGCCAACCACAACAGTTAAGTTTCCAAAATAAACTCCTTTATGGAACAGCACTTTATATTAAATAGTTACAGAATCAGTTTTGGGGTAGTTAAAAGTTGAAGGAAGATTATACTTACTGAAATAATTTATATCCAAGCATTCTATTACTAGGCCTGTAAAGCAGGATCTTGAACCAACACATTCAAAATAACCATAAAAATGCAAATGCAATAATCTTATGGCTTTTAAACAGTTTGAACTACAGATTGAGTAATATACAGATTATTCATTGTGGGTGCTAGTTACCGTCCTGGTTATTAAAAGTTTAAAGGCACACACCAGTACATCTAAATCATGCCAGTTTACATAGGCAATAAGATAAGAAGAAAAACAAATATATGCTAAGAATTATTACTTTCCCTCACTACAGTTTTGGACTTCAAAGAAAGGGTTTTGATATTTTGAGACTTTGGTGTTGGAGAAATCTTCTGAGAATACCATGGATAGCCAAGAAAATAAACCAATGGATCATTGAATAAATCAACTCAGAATTCTCACCTGAAGCACAAACGACCAGGTTCAAATACTTCATGTGAAGACTCAGCTCTCTGGAGAAAGTTCTAATTTTTATATATTTAATTAATTATTTGTTTGCTGCCCATCTCATTGCAAGGCAACTCTGGGTGGCTTACAACATTAAAAGCAATAACATAATGTATGTGTGTGTGTGTGTGTGTGTGTGTGTGTGTGTGTGTGTGTGTGTACATATACATATACATCTATCTATCTATCTATCTATCTATCTATCTATCTATCTATCTATCTATCTATCTATCTTTGGTTATTCGGGTTTTCTCCGTAAAATTGGAAGTATCTTGGCGACGTTTTGTGAAGTCTCATTTATCATCTTCAGGCTTGTGTCTTCGGCTTTGTGCTTACTCCGAGAAGCACAAAGCCGAAGACACAAGCCTGAAGATGACGAATGAGACTTTGTCAAAACGTTGCCAAGATACTTCCAATTTTACGCGGGAGAAAACCCGAATAACCAAAGATCCACATCCAAATACCCGCGAAAACCTCAGAAAATATATGGTCTATCAACCACCTCCAGTGTGATGCTCTCTCATTGGGGGTCCCAAGCCAATTGGCACAGCCAGGTCTTTGGGCTCTGGTAGAAGATCAGAAGGATGGGAGCCAAGCTCACTTCAGGGGGTGAGGCAGTGACGGCGAACCTTTTCAGCACCAAGTGCCGAAATGGGAGCATGCATCAGAAACCAAAAGAACAGCTCCCTGATGCTTGTGCGTGAGTACTGGAAAGTTAGCTTCCTGACATGCACACTGGGGAGCTGCTCTTCCAGTTTCCAGCGCTCCCTTGCGCACGAACAGCAACTGGCTAGCACGTGCAATGAGCGACAAGCTGGCGTGCCTGGAGAGAAGGCTCTGCATGCCACTTCTGGCAGGTGTGGCATAAGTTCGCATCACGAGGGTAAGGTGTTCCAAAGGACAGGAGCCAGGGCAGAAAGGGCTCTTCTCTTGGACTGAATTTTGTCTGAAATGATACAGGGCAGCGTTTCACAAGCTCAGCAACTTTTAACATGTGTGGACTTCAACTCTCAGAATTCTCCAGCCAGCAGGGTAGGAATTGAAGTTGATGCATCTTAAAGTTGCTGAGTCTGAGAAGCACTGGTATAGGGTTTTTTTTTTTTTTTTGTCTGATATGGTATATAGTTTCCTGGCTGGGTAGGGGATTTGCCATGAAGACCTCCCAAGACCTCCCAAGACCTTCCAACTCTTTTGTTCTGCTGTTCTATTACCCTGCTAGCCAGAATACCAATTGACAGGGTCCAGGGTCCAGGGTCCACAGCATTCCTTATCTGCTGGCATGGACAGGGTGCGCCAGTCCCATTATGCTGGGAAAAGAAGGACAACCAATAGAAGGTGGATGGAATCAATTACGATAATAATCGATGCAGTATTGGAAGACTTAACGGGCTGGCTGGGGAGAGATCTACTGGAGAATGTCTATGTGGTCACTAAGAGTTAATATTTATATAGAATGCCAATACAGCACAATCAGGGAATTGGGGATTCTGGGATTTATAGCATTCTGTAAGAAAAGGAAGAGCCTTTTAGTGGTTAAGGCACCAGGCTAGAAATCAGGAGACTTGTGTATTCTAGTCCCACTTAAGGCATGAAAGCCAACTAGGTAATTTTCGGTCAGACACTCCCTCTCAGCCCAACCCGTCTCATAGGGTTTTCTCGTGGGGAAAATAGGAGGAGGAAAGAGTATTATGTATGTTTGTTGCCTTGAGTTATTTACAAAAATAATAAAGGCAGGATGTAAATAAAATAAATAAAAAGCCAAAGGTACAAAAGAATACCGTGTTTCTCACAAAATAAGGCCAGGCCTTTTTTTTTTTATCCCCCCCCAAAATGGCTAGGCTGTCTTTTGGGGGGGGTGACTTAATTCCCCCCCCTTGCATCCTCGGGCGGGCGGCAACAGCTTGGATGTTGACCTCGGTGATGGTGGGGCACTTCGTATCGGGAAACCTTGCGCCACCGTTGCTTTCCCTTCTCCCCGTGCTGCCGGGCGTTTAGAGCAACGCCGCGGCATTTGGCGCAGCCATGCACGGCCAGCCAGGGCTCCTCCCTGCAACCGGAGCCCAGAGTGCTCGTGTTGCCACCTTCCCTTCGCCTTCGAAGACAAATCCAATTCTTTTAAAAACGATGCCCTACTACCGGTATGACAAAGACTCCCCTGCCCAAGAGGGCAGCCCAACCCACGTGGGGAGGCAAATCTCCTGGGGCTGCAGCACAGGATCGGCCACCCCGGAGAAGCACCCATCCGCCATCCCTGCCTGGTGCCGGGCAGAGCGCGAAGAGCTTCGCCTGGGCGCCCAGGGCAGCTGACAGGCAGGCCCTCCTTCCTGGCGGCGGAGCTCTTGCCAAGGCAGCGAGCGCCTCCCCGCCGGACCCTCCACTCATCCCACCAGAGCTGTGCGGGCTGGGCAGAGCCAGGAAAGTGAGCCGCAGGTGCGCGTCCGCCTGCCAAGCAAAAGAGCCGGGCCGACCCGAGCTTGCTTCCTTCCCAAGTCCCTCCAGCCCAAATACGAAGGGGCCACTGGGAGAGGCAGTGATAGCGCCCACCCATCCGTGGACAGGGAGGCAAGGCGACGGCCTGCGCTGCGTCCTCCGACGAGCTGAGCCCCGACGAGTGAGCGCCTCTGCCGGATGCCCATGCTGCTGCAGCGTTTGGAGCTGCCTGCGCGTTTGGAAATGCATGGGGACGGGGACAGGCTGGCCGAGGGATGGAAAGGACGGGCGGCTTCGGGCTCTCTCCGCTGGACCCGCCGGCCAGGGAAGCAGCGCTGCCGTCGCCTCGCCTCCCTGTCTGCGGATGGGTGGGTGCTATCACTGCCTCGGGCAGCCTCTCCTGGTGGCCCCTTCGGGTTCGGGCTGGAGGAACTTGGGAAGGAAGTCAAGCTCAGGTTGGCCCGGCTCTTTCGGTTGGTAGGCAGGCGCGCACCTGCGGCTCGCTTTCCCGGCTCTGCCCAGCCCGCATGGCTCTGGCGCGGCCCTGGCGGGATGAGTGGAGGGTTTGGCGGGGAGGCGCTCGCTGCCTTGGCGAGAGCTCCGCCACCGGGCAGGAGGGCTCGCCTGTCAGCTGCGCTGGGCGCCCCAAGCGAAGCTCTTCGCACTCTACCCGGCGCCAGGCAGGGATGGCGGCTGGGCGCTTCTCCCAGGGTGGGCCGATCCTGCTCTGCGGCCCCGGGAGATTCGCCTCCCCACGTGGGTTGGGCTGCCCTCTCGGGTAGGGGAGTCTTTGTCGTACCGGTAGTAGGGCGTCGTTTTTAAAAGAATTGGCTTTGCCATCGAAGACGAAGGGAAGGAGGTGACAGGAGTGCCTGAAGCCGAATGTCTCAGCTGGGCTCCAGTTGCAGGGAGAAGCCCTGGCTAGCTGCGCATGGCTACGCCAAATGCCGCAGCGTTGCTTTAAATGCTGCGGCAGCACGGGGAAAAGGGAAGGCAACGGTGGTGGAAGGTCTCCCGATACGAAGTGCCCCACCAACGCCGAGGTCAACACAGGCAGCACCATATCTGGGTATGCAACAAAAGTACTTCCTAACAGTCAGCCCCCCGCCATTCCCCCCCATTTCGCATGTTTAATATAGGCCTTAATTTGGGGGGAGGGGCTTAATTTGATTTTATGCCTATAAAGCATGCTGGGACTTCCTATTGGGGGAGGCCGTATTGTTGGAGAAACACGGTAGGTGGTCAGCCTATTGTAGCTACTAAAATAAATGTTATCACATTCTCTGCCTGTCTCCCTCACCTCTAACAAAGAATGCAAAGTATGGGGAAGCAATGAGTTATTGTTTAAGACTGGTTTCCTCTAGATGCATCAGACTCCAGTTCCTAGAATTACACAGAAACTGCTCTCTGCTCTGTCATATATAATCTATCATAGCTAGAGAGCAAAAACATTATGGTTTGTTTTAGGTTTGGAAGAAACTCAAGCGGGGAATTCGATTTTCACTTTGCATCAGTCTAAAGCCATTCGGAAGAGAAAATAAATAAGAGCTTAATCTGAGTCCTAGAAACATTTTTCTTTTTAAATGAAATGAGGTGCTCCTTAAAACGGCTAACGAAAGTACCATTAGTTCTAAATATCATTATGTAATTCTACTTTTACAGAATATATAGTATCCTATTTTGGGGTATAGTTTCCTCTTTTAAGCTTGAAGACCTCACTGTCATTGAACTATTCAGTTTACCTGACGCTTTCCTTTAAAAGCACAACAGTCTTATGAGGTAAGTTGGGCTGATGAGCAGCCTAAAGTCACTGAGTGACCTTCTGCAGTTGATTTCAACCTGGGTCTTGCTGGTGCCAATGCAACATTTCATCTGTCAAGAATAGGGTCAGATAATGGTACTAAGGTATTTAATTTTTGATTGACAATATGAGATCATATGCAATGTAATTGTAATTGAAGACTATGAAATGGAAGCACAAAACAATTTGTAAACCAACCGGCACACTGTATGTACACCTATGGAAGATAGCTTGATGTTTTTATGTTTTGTTTGTTTATGTTTGTTTTTAAAAAACCAATAAAATTTATATATATATATATATATATATATATATATATATATATATATATATATATATATATATATATATATATATATATATATATAATCACATACATACATACATACATACATACATACATACATACATACATACATATATATATATATATATAATAGGGTCAGAGTAAAAACAAAATTTAATTTGAAGAGAATTAGATATATTTTCTAATTTGCAATAGCTAGCCAATTTTTGCTGATATCAGAAAAGTTAGGCTGGTCAGTTTATTATTATATTATAGTTTTTATATGTATAGCTCAAAGTGACAAACATATATCTAATACTTCTGCCTCTTGTTTTTGCCACAACAACCCTGCGAGGTAGGTTGAGCTGAGAGAAAATACCTTAAGACAGTTGACTACAAAGTGTGATGGGAAAAGGCAAGAGATGTGCCTTTCTGTTTTGAGCTTGTTGAAGTGCCTTTATTTTACAGAATAAAATCACAATGGTGATTGGGCCCTTAGTCAAGCTCAACTTGCAAGGCTGTTGTTATGAATAAAAAGGAAGAGGAAGCTCATGCCTGCCATTACAAACTCTACCATACAGTAAAAAACATTCTATAATGAAATATGTTAAAATGGGTTCAGAGAAGCCCTTCCTTGGAAAGAAATGAGTAAAAAAAGAGACTTGGGTTTTCTCCCCTCCCCCCACCTGATAGATGAAAGGAAAAAAAAGGATGTGCTTCTCCCAAATCTCTCTCTCTCCTTAAATAATACTGTAACTTCATAAGTTTTCTTTTAAGAAAAAAACATGAAGTGTTCAAATCTGAGAATTCCAACCTGCATTACACTACAAATTGGTACAATCCAGGATGCTATTGGTTAATGGCTGTATCCAGCAGAATTGATTGGTAAAGCAGCAGTTCCTGGCTATACCACATCAGACTGATGGTGGGAGCTGAAATGTTTCAATGCACTTTCCCAGGCTGGATGGACACAGATTCTCTACAGAGAGCTCTAGTGTGCCAGAGAAAGGATCACCCTTGGCTTAATTCTGAATGAACAAGGAGTTGTTTTTCATGAAGGAACTGCAGAACTATCTCGACAGGTGGCAGCACTGTGTCAATTTAGTCTTGATGGAGAATCTAAAGGAGTACAAGCTTATAAACTGGTTATACTAGGATGGAACACCACTAGGAAATCTCAGAGCTGTAGGCTAGATTGTAAAAAACAACAACAAAACTACCACCTCTCAGAAGACAAAGGCAAATCACTTTCAGAATCCAATAGTTACCAATGATCAAAAAGTGTCTACTGCACTTTACTATAGAAATATGCAGTTGTTAACAGAAGTAGCCTAAGTCAGGAGTCTATTTTTCAATTGCATCTGTCCAGGTCATAGAATAATTATTCTGTCCCTAGAGCAATTATGTTATTGCAAAGCACAAGGGAGAATAACAACTCTATTGGCAAGGCTATCACATCTGTAACATCAGAGTTAAGCATTCCATCACAAGCTTAACAATTTCATCCAAGAAACTGAGCGAGGCAGCCTAGTAAAGAACTATCGATAATAAAATGCTGTTTGAGACACTGATTTGAAAAGTTAAAGAAAATAGCTGGAAAAAAAGTTAGCAGTACTACCCGGCTCCTAGAAAAGCAGAGTCCAACTTCTGCATTCCTTTTGGCATGTGTTTTCAAGGATTTGCAATGTGTTAAGCTAGGATATAAAAGGCTGCTGTGCTGAGGTCTGAAATGCAATATTTTTAGACAAGGAGGATTTAAAGGTTATTGGTGACATTAAAAAAAAAACCTTTGGGATGGTTTCCCCTTTCCTAGAACACCAAAGATTAAGAACACAATGAAAAAAGGGAGTTCCGTTTGTCCATCAGCAGAAAAGAACTGTTTTTTTAAAAAACCCACAATTCTGTTGTACTGTACGCATAATACCCAATTGAGTAATTCAAAAGAAGCTGTAAACAAGTTAGCAGTGGTAACATTACACAGCAAACCACATCAACTGCCAAGCCACAAATCAAAGGGAAATTTCAACCCAGTGAACTTTTTATTAGAGATAAAGGACAATAATGAAATTCAATTGCAAACACCCCCCTTTAACCAGGCAGATTGAGATGGAAAGAAAGGGTTTGGGGGGGCGTGGGGGGAAAAAGATTATCTTTGCATTTTTAATTTGCAATTTAGTTTCAACATGAATATGCACGCTCGTTTTATTATCAGCCTTCCCTAGGGCCATTAGGGGTGTGTCGTTATTAAAAATGGTTTTTTGAAGGGGGTTCTTCTCAGCATACTTAAAAGGCTACAGTCAAGAGGCAAAAACTGAGTTCAGAAATGGTTTTTCTCAACTCCATCTAGTCTAACTGCACGAAATAAGCAGAGGTGGGTGAAGAAACCTATCTTTCTATTTACTATGCTATTTGCAAGTCAAATTATTTGTATGGGGGTGGGGGAGGAAGAAATCCAGTGATTGAAGTCACCGGTCCAAAAAACATTTTTATTTTGTTCTTTCTGCTTGTTCATATACATATATTCATTTAGCTAATCCAGATCTCTTGACTTCCTCCAAAAGAACATTATGCAAAAAGAGAAAAAAAATAAGGCAATGTTGCAGAGAATATAACAACCCCCCCCCCTATTTATCAATAAATCCTATTCCCCAAAACCCGACATGATTTTAACTGATAGGAATAAAATATGCAACCCACAAATATCTCTCGTTTTTGCCCCCTCCCGTTCTTATTGCTGTTCTTTGTTGTCCTGGGCGCTGATCCTCTCTTGAGTTGTTGTTGTTTACCTCCTTATTAATATTATTATTATTATTCCTTTTTAAAGATGACTTTGGAAATTTATGGAACAGCGAGCCCCCAATCCTAAAGCTAGTTTCCTTCAGCAACATCTTTTAAAGGAGAATTAAAAAATCGACTCCACTGGAGGGGGGGGAAGGGAAGAAGGGGGCGTGTTTGTGCAGAAACTCAGTCTCTATTGAAAAGATACTAGAAAATGAAAGAAACCATTGAGAGCTCTAAGCAAGAGGCTGGGTACGAGATACCTATGTGGAGACACATCCACACACAAGTGTGTTAAAGGGGGGTCACCTCCTTAAAACTAAACCCTCTGTAACACCCCCCAAAAAAAAAAAAAACAACCCTTGGTGCCTGCGAGTGATTATTTTTTTAAAGGCTTTCTGTGTCGCTTCCTTTGCAGGGCAATTTTCCTTTGCTTCTCACATTTTTATCAATTCTGTGTCAACAATTAATTTGTTGGTTCTCTAGCCGGCTTACCTGGTCTTGGAGGAGAGGAACGCCAGTTTGATCAATCCATAGGTAAACAATTGGATGCTGTCTTTCGCTATGCTCGCTACTTTCAAGCGGTGCTCTAAAATGTGCAATTCCATCTTTTTTTTCTTTCTCATTTGTAGTTCATCTGTTTCGATTCTCCGCTTTCTTGTGGGCTGTTTCTCTTTCTCTCTCTCTCTCTCTCGCCCCCCTCCCCTTACTCAACCAGAGTATTTTTCCACTGTCTTTCCTTTTTACGTTTTCCAGCGCAGGCAGAGAGAAGCAGTGGGGGGAAGGCTAATAATGACTTTAGGAAGGGGGTGGAATATGGTATTTATTATTAAAAAGAAAGAAACGGGGGAAAATATAGGAAAAGGTGTTATTGCTAAATCCAGAAGTAGAAGGAATGAGGAAAGAAAAGAAGCAAAGGAGAGAAAAAAAAATAAGGAGTGGGGGGGAGCAGAAGCTGGGAAGAGAGTTGGGAGCTCGAGAGTGCAGAAAAGCTGCTGCTGTTTCAGAATGTAACAAACAACTTGCCAGTCAAACGAACCCCCAATGGGCATGCGCATAGAGCGGAGCTTCGTGGGAAATGTAGTTCGAGGGGCGGAGCGCTGCTAAGTTTTTTTTCCTTCCTTCTTTAAATAAGCAAATTGAAAAAGAGGGCGGTTGCTTCTCAAAATAAAAGGATACATATATTTCTCTGTTGTTGTTTTTGCTGAGCCAATTGTCTCACTTTCCTGATTTGTTTTAAAAAATTACTAAAAGTAATACATAATTAAGTGCAACTTTAGTGCCTGAATTTTGTGAAGAGGGGAAAATTAGAGTAGCAGTAGCTCCTGATAATGATAATGTGTTTCTGTGCAACTTAACTCAGGAGTAAGCCCCACTGTGTTCAGTTAAATTTACTCCCAGGTAAGTATAAAACTACATATCGTGATTGTTATTTTTATTTTCTAAAAGTATTGCTGAACCTAACTTATCTGAAAGTCTTTGTTATTAAGCATTGCTTTCTAATTCTGGGGAAAATAAGCTTATTTGTAGGTCAATAAATAATATTTTGGCCATAACTCAAATGATTTAAAAATATATGGAACATACTTGAAAGCCATTAGTTACAGTAACAATGCAAATTATACATCCAGGCCATGTATGAGGTAATGCGAGCAAAATTTAAAATGAAATCGAGTTGAATTAATAATAGCAATAGCAATATAGCACTTACTTATATTTTGCTCCATAGTGTTTTACAACACTCCCTCTGAGCAGTAAGAACAGAATTAGAAGGGACCTTGGAAGTTTGCTAGTCCAATCCTCTGCTCAGGCACAAAACCCTATACCAAGGATCTTCAAACTTGACAGCTTTAAGACTTGTGGACTTCAACTCCCAGAATTCCTCCTCCAATCATGTTAGCTCAGGAATTCTGAGAGTTGAAGTCCACAAGTATTAAACTTGCCAAGTTTGAAGGCCCTTGCCCTATACCAGGGGTCCCCAAACTTGGCAACTTTAAGACTTGTAGATTTCAGTTCCCAGAATTCTCCAGCCAGCTATGGAGAATCCTGGGAGTTGAAGTCCACAAGACTTAAAGTTGCCAAGTTTGGAGACCTAAGCCCTATACAAATGGCTGTCCAATCTCTTCTTAAAAACCTCCAGTGATGAACCACCCATAACTGCTTAAGGCTAACTGTTCCACTAGTTAATTGTTCTCACTGAGGAAATTTCTCCTTAGTTTTAAGTTGCTTCTCTCCTTGATCAGTTTCCACCCATTGCTTCTTGTCCTGCCCTCAGGGGCTTTGGAGAATAGTTTGACTCCTACTTCTTTGTGGCAGCCCCTGAGATATTGGAACTCTGCTATCATGTCACCCCTAGTCCTTCTTTTCATTAAACTAGACATACCCAGTTCCAGCAACCATTCTTCAGATTGGATTGCTGTTTGTCAGAAACGGTGTAGGGCAGGCCTGTCAAACTCCTGGCCCACAGGCCGGATGTGTCACGTGCTGGCCACACCCACACCTGGTTTAGCGAAGGGGGGGTATCCTGATATGTCACGTGATGCTGCTGTGATGACATGAGTGCAGGGTCTCCTGCTTGTGGTGGGTGAGTTGGACTAGATGACCTACAAGGTCCCTTCCAACTCTGTTAATCTATAATCTGTAATGTTTTAGCCCCCTAATCATCTGTGTTGCTTTTCTCTGCACACTTTCTAGAGTCTCAATATCTTTTTTATATAATGGTAAACCATTCCTGTGTTTTTACCAAGGAAGCACATTGGTAGATGCTAGAGTACTCATCTCTAATGATCTAAGTGCTAGAGCCCACTGTAACTACATAGCCAAAAAGGCGTTAAGAGTTGTTAACCTAATCTTACGTAGCTTTTTCTCTGGTAATATTACACTAATAACTAGAGCATACAAAACATTTGCTAAACCAATACTCAAATACAGCTCATCAGTCTGGAACCCACATTACGTATCTGATATTAACACAGTTGAGAAAGTCCAGAAATATTTCACAAGAAGAGTTCTCCACTCCTCCACTTGTTGCAGAATACCTTATGCCACCAGACTCGAAATTCTAGACCTAGAAAACCTAGAACTACGCCGCCTTCGGTCCGATCTAAGTATGGTATATAAAATCATATATTGCAATGTCCTATCTGTCAATGAATATTTCAGCTTCAACCGTAACAACACAAGAGCAAACAATAGATACAAACTCAAGGTTAATCGCACCAAACTTGATTGCAGGAAATACGACTTCAGCAACAGAGTGGTCAATGTCTGAAATACTCTACCTGACTCTGTGGTTTTTTCCCCAAACCCCAAAAACTTTAACCTTAGACTGTCTACTATTGACCTCACCCCTTTCCTAAGAGGTCTATAGGGGGCGTGCATAAGCGGACCATCGTGCCTACCGTCCCTGTCCTATTGTTTCTTTTATATATATTTTTATTTTTCTTATATGTATCCATGTATTCATAACTATGTTTTTACTTATACCTATTACCTTGTAAGTAATTGACAAATAAAAATATAAAAAAAGAATGCTGGATGATGGGCCTCTCAGGCCAGCTAACACTCAACATTGCTACTGAGGAAGAGCTTGAGGATGTTTTGTAGTAGTGATGATGTTTATGACATGGGTAGATTAAAGCTCTTGGGATGTCTAGTTGCTGATGTTGTCATGCAGGGAAAAAAAATCAGAAGCTGCAAAGAGAATTACAGTGGGGACATGTGATGTAAGCAGCATGAAGATGGGAAAACTCAACACAATCAAAGACAAAATGAGTCAGCTATAGAATGGAATGGAATAGAATAACAGAGCTGGAAGGGACCTTGGAGGTCTTCTAGTCCAACCCCCTGCTTAGGCAGGAAACTGTTGTGGTTCGCCAGCAGCCGGTGCAGCCAGCAGCAGAATCGGACAGTGAGGAATAAAGGGAACCAGTCAGGGAGTCTGGAGAGGATTCGAACAAGGGTCCTACATCCGATGCAGGGAGCCTTTGGAGTCTGGCAGCAGTGAAGCAGAGGACCCCAGGGAGCCTGTTCCTAGTGCATGTGTGCCCAGAGCTGCTAGAAGGTGAGAGCAGCTGAAACAGAAGGGGCGACTCGGAAGTAAGGCTGGGAGGTGATTGCCCCTCCCATAAGGGATAAAAGTCAGACCTCAATGATGAAATCTTTGCAGGAAGCACAATAGTTCAATAGATTCCGAGTTCTCCTTGAAGCTCTGTATACTCTGGTTGTTGTTTTTCTGCTACTTCAGTTGGTTTCTGTTATAATTATTTGGATACTTCTGTTTTGGGCAACATTCCACAGCACTAAAAGGTGTGTTCTTATCTTGGGGAACTGTTTATAATTAGTTCTGGCTGGGAATGAAAGTAATTCCCAGCATTGCAATAAAATAGGTTTTGCTTTTAAAACAAGTTTGTGTTTAATTCCGTTTGACGAAGCTTGGGTCAGAACAGAAACCCTAAATTGAGATGGACTGGGATTGGATACAAGTCAGAAGACCATATTGTATATTAGGGCATGAAAAAAAAAGAAATAAATGATGCTGCCTTTTCTGTCAGCTTTTGGCTATAGAGGTAGTCCTCGACTTACATCAGTTCATTTAGTGACTGTTCAATGTTATAACAGTGCTGGATCCCCAGGGTCATGTGGTCAAAATTCAGGCATTTGACCACTGACTCACATTTATGATGGTTGTAGTGTCCCTGGGGCCATGCGATCCCCTTTTGCGACCTTGTGACAAAGCAAAGTCAATGGGGAAGCCAGATTCATTTAACGACCATGTTACTGACTTAACAACTGCAGGGATTTACTTAGCAACTATGGCAAGAAAGGTCATAAAATGGGGCAAAACTTCCTTACAATGACAGTATCTCAATTAGCAACAGAAAATTTGGGGCTCAACTGTAGTCATTAATCGAGGACTACCTGTAGTCGGTCAGTGATCAAGTAAAATCATCTATACTGTGAAAATATTTACAGACCCCTCACATCCCGGACATAAACTGTTTCAACTCCTTCCCTCAAAACGACGCTATAGAGCACTGCACACCAGAACAACTAGACACAAGGACAGTTTTTCCCCGAACACCATCTCTCTGCTAAACAAATAATTCTATTTACAAAGTGTGCACTACTATTAGTATTCTTCTTCTTATCACTCCTTATCACCCATCCCCTCCCACTTGTGACTGTAGGACTGTAACTTTGTCACTTGTATCCTTATGATTTATATTGACTGTTTCCTAGTATGATTTGATTGCTGATTGTACCCTATGACTATCATTAAGTGTTGTACGTTATGATTCTTGATTCTTAATGAATGTATCTTTTCTTTTATGTATACTAAGAGTATTTACACCAAGAAAAATTCCCTGTGTGTCCAATCACACTTGGCCAATAAAGTATTCTATGTCTATGTCTAGACTCCACGGACGGCCCTTTAAGATTGTCCAGGTTTATTCCCCGACTGCTGACGCAGAAGAAGAGGTTGATGAGTTTTATGGTCAAGTTCAATCTGAAATCATCAGAGCATGTAAGCAAGATGTTCTGCTTGTGGTTGGAGACAAGAATGCCAGAACTGGAAATATTAAGGAAGAATTTGAATTGAATTGAATTCTTTATTGGCCAAGTGAGATTGGACACACAAGGAATTTGTCTTGGTGTAAATACTCTCAGTATACTTAAAAGAAAAGATACATTCGTAAAGAATCAAGAATCATAACATGCAACACTTAACGACAGTCATAGGGTACAATCAGCAATCAAATGTACTGTAGTTGGACTGTGTAGTCCAGGAAATGCAGCAGAGGAACAATATATCATCTCCTGCCAATCTAATTATATTACTAACAAGAGTTATTCAACTAACTAAACGTTACCTCTATAGGTGAGCATCACCAGAGAGAGTACACTGAAATCAAACTGGCAGCAGGTGTCCCCAACTTACGACCACAATTGGAATTTCTGTTGCCAAGCAAAGGCAGTTGTTAAAGTGAGCCGCACCCAATTTTACAATCTTTTTTTTTTTGCCATGGCTGTTCACTGAATCACTGCAGTTGTTAAGTGAATAATGTGGTCACTAAGCAAATCTAGCTTCCCCCATTGATTTTACTCTAAAACTGGATCGGGAAAGTCGCAAGTGATGACCCTGGGATGTTGCAACAGTTGTAAAAACATGCCGGTTGCCAAGTGCCCACATTTTGATTATCTGATGGTGAGGAATACCGCAAGGGTTGTAAGTGTGAGGACTGGTGGTAAGTCCTTTTTTTTCTATGCTGTTGTAACTCTGAAGAGTCCTTGGTGCTTTCTAGTGAACTCGCAAGATTAGTTTCTCTCACCATGTACATGTATACATCCAAACTACTGTGTTGTTTCTCTGTGTCATATAATATATGTAGGTATATACATAATTTTTATTTATTTATTTAGTCATGTTTATATAGTGTATATTAGAGTGGTAGAGACGCTTTGAGAGCAACAAAATTCATTTTAATATATGCCGATTAGTGTACATTCAACGTGACAATAAAACTACGATTCTTCTTCTCCTCCTCCTCCTCCTCCTCCCTCTCCACCTCTTTTTCTTCTTCTCCTCCCCCTCTCCCTCCCTCCTCCTCCTCTCCTCCTCCTTGTCCTCCTCCACCACCTCTTTTTCTTCTTCCCCTCCTCCCCCTTCCCCTCCCTCCTCCCTTTCCTCCTCTCTCCTCCTCCTCTCCTTCTCCTTCCTTCTTGCTTTTTTTCTTGCAAACAAGTAACATCATCCTAGACTAGTATCAGAGGTGGAATTCAGCAGGTTCTGACCAGTTCTGGAGAACCGGTAGCGGAAATTTTGAGTAGTTCAGAGAACCGGCAAATACCGCCTCTGCACTGCCCCCATCTATTCTCTGCCTCCCAAGTCCCCAGCTGATCAGCTGGGTCTTCTGTGGTTGCCCTGCACAGGAGAACAGAACTGGAAAGCAGGTTAGAGGAGTGGGGAAGGAATGGGGATTTTGCAGTATCCTTCCCCTGCCACACCCACCAAGACATGCCCACAAAACCAGTAGTAAATTTTTTTGAATCCCACTACTGCCATATATACACTTTTCATCACCAAGAACTGCTTTGAAGCCTCCAAACTTCATTGATAGGAATCAGAGGAACCGTAGAATCAAATCAATGAAATTGTTAAGGATGAATGTGAAAATAGATGGCAGAGACCAAGAACAAGAAAAAGTAAACTAGATGTCAGAGCACACGGTGGAAATTTGCCAAAAGGAAAAGGGTTGGAAGCCAAGAAAGATAACAATCTCAGAAAGAAACTTAACAAAGACTTTCGGAGAGCTGTTAGAGAGAAGAAACAGTATTACAAGGGTATCTGAAAAGATATTAAAGGCATGGAAAAGCAAGGAAAATCTCCCCCAAGATTTCTGAATTCAGAAGGCAGTTCTAACCCTCAAATTGGTATACTGGATGCCAGTGGATAGATAATAATTGATTTCAGGAAGATCAAACAAAGATGGAAAGAGTGTGCTCTGAGTACATTATACAGTGGAGATATTGTCTCTTTTTACAATCCTGCAATCCCTTAATTTGGGATAGAGTTGGGGTGACTGGATGGAGCTGAGCATTAACTGGCCGGATGCCCTTCCTGATGCCGTGCAAGAGTTCGCAGCAGTTATTTTTTTCCTTCAGCCTTAGGAGAGAAATATTTGCCACTACCTAGGTTTGAACTCTCAACCTTCTGAGTGGGAGGCAAGCGTCTTCACTACTACGCTGCTATATAGTGGAGATATCAACACCCAAGATACAATTCCCTACTTAAAAGAATCTTTAGTATTAGAAGATAACGTTAGATTAACAATACAATCAATACCAGATCAGAAGGCTAGAGGAATTTATGGAAATATGTACAGGAATATAGCAAGCAAGATAAGCAGCAGCTGTGAAATTTCTAACCTGTCATGTCAGCAAGTCTGGAGAATGATGTATTGGCCAACAGATTGGAAGAGGTCAATCTACATACCAATACCAACGAAACACGATTTAACAGAGTGCAATTTCATTGTATCATATCCTTAAATCCATATTCTAGTACAGGGGTCCCCAGCCAGAAACTGGGCCATGCAAAGAAGTGAAGCCCCATCCATGGAATTTAGGCAGCCCACAAAACCAGGGCTGTGTGCGCATGTAATAAACCTTAAGCTGTGCCGCCCGGACAGCTGATGAGCACTGTGCGCAGGTGCGCAGAGTTTCAAAAGCCACTTTTTAACTACTTTTTCAACTTCAGCTGTGCCGCACAAAACAGCTGAGGTTTAAAAAACAGGAAATAAAGGACAGATAAGAGCCCAGGTGGACCAAAAAAGCAGCAGACACAGAACTGGTTCAGTGTCTGCTGCTCTTCAGAGCTACAGGTTCTATAGAGCCGGGCAGAATTGGTAGCATCCCACCCCTGGTTGGTGGCCACTGCTCTAGCAAAATAAAACTTCAGATCCTCCAATGCAGCCCTACACGGAAGAAGAGATGTCCAAGCTGACTTTCCAAAAAGGCCAAGGAATATGAGACTGTATTATGCACACCATCTGGATGACTGGGAAAGCAAACGAATACTAAAAAAAGAATACTCAATATGTGGTTCAATGAGCATAGAAAAGCCTTTGATTGCATCAGTCATGTCATGTTGTGGTATATGCTTAGGAAATGGGAATCCCAGAATATTTCATCGTCATGCAAAAACCTATACAGGTAGTCCTCGACTTACATCAATTCATTTAGTGACCGTTCAAAGTTACAATGGTACTGAAAAAGGTGACTTATGACCATTTTTCACAATTACGATCTTGGTCACGTGATCAAAATTCAGATGCTTGGCAACCGACCCATATTTATGACGCTTGCAGTGTCCTGGGGGCCATGTGATTCTCCTTTTGCAACCTTCTGACAAGTAAAGTAAATGGGGAAGCCAGATTCACTTAACAACCCTGTTACTAACTTAACCACTGCCGTGATTCGCTTAACAACTGTGGCAAGAAAGGGCATAAAATGGGCAACATTCACTTAGCAACTTCCTTAATTAGCAACAGAAATTTTGGGATCCGTTATGATTGTAAGTTGAGGACTACCTGTTCACAGAAGATGGCAACTTCAAATCTCAACAAATAAATGTTCTGTCCTACATATTGGCCAAAGGAATCAGAAAATAAAATACAGGCTGAATAGTCAAGACCTTTTTGATGATCCAAACTCTGTCAAGGATCTTGGAGTACTCATCTCTAATGATCTAAGTGCTAGAGCCCACTGTAACTACATAGCCAAAAAGGCGTTAAGAGTTGTTAACCTAATCTTACGTAGCTTTTTCTCTGGTAATATTACACTAATAACTAGAGCATACAAAACATTTGCTAGACCAATACTCAAATACAGCTCATCAGTCTGGAACCCACATTACGTATCTGAGAAATACGCACAGTTGAGAAAGTCCAGAAATATTTCACAAGAAGAGTTCTCCACTCCTCTACTTGTTGCAGAATACCTTATGCCACCAGACTCGAAATTCTAGACCTAGAAAATCTAGAACTACGCCGCCTTCTGTCCGATCTAAGTATAGTATATAAAATCATACATTGCAATGTCCTATCTGTCAATGAATACTTCAGCTTCAACCATAACAACACAAGAGCAAACAATAGATACAAACTCAAGGTTAATCGCACCAAACTTGATTGCAGGAAATACGACTTTAGCAACAGAGTGGTCAATGTCTGGAATACTCTACCTGACTCTGTGGTTTCTTCCCAAAACCCCCAAAACTTTAACCTTAGACTTTCTACTATTGACCTCACCCCTTTCCTAAGAGGTCATAAGCGCACCAACGTGCCTACCATCCCTGTCCTATTGTGTGTGTGTGTGTGTATGTTTTCGTGGGTACTTACATGTATGGCATTCAGCTTTGTTCGGGTATTTTCCCACGTCATTGTAGTTGTGCTTTTAAAGTTGTAGCAACGTTTCGGCAGAATCTCATCTGCCATCATCAGGCTTCTCTATTGTGTCCGTCTGTGAGTCAGGCCCCACAGTTGTTTCAGTTTTAAATTTGGGGCAGCCTATTGCTGTGCCAGAATGGTTTTTTCTTCATCCTGATTGGTTGGGAATCTTGGTCTGTGTTTATTGGTCTTGGAGTTTGCTGTGTTCTGCTTGATTGGTGTTTCTAATATCTTCTGTCTGTTTTGTGGCTCTTTTTGTATCTTGATTGGCTGGCAACATTGTGTTCCTTTATTGGAGGCCTTTTGTGCTTGGCTCCCGGTAAATGGACGGCTATCATTTGTTAGGAAGCTAGGTTTCATCTGGGTGCCTGGTTGGGGTGTGTTTGAGCTGGAAGTATCAGGGGGGATCTGTTTGTGTCCAGGTGTTTGCCTGGCTAGTGATGTGGAGATTTTTTTTGTTTGTGAGTGCAGGCTTCCAAATGATTGACAGTCTGGTGGAATCATCTCTTCTATTCATGCTTTCAGCAGACATGATATTCTTCCGATTAAAATCGAAATTCCGATTTTTTTGGGAATCGCCCCCCTTTCCCCCTTCTTCTCCTCCTTCCCCTCCCCTCGGAGGCCCCGAGTCAGGAGTTGCTACCGCTGGCGTGGCTCTGCGTGGCTCCAGTCCTGCGTTGCCTCAGGAAGGGAAAGGCAAAAAGGAAGAGCCGCGGCGGCGCTTTGCAATGGCAGCAGCGGCTCCTGGTTTTGCCTTTCCTTCCCGAGGCAACGCGGGACTGGAGCCACGCCGGCGGTAGCAACTCCTGACAGCCCCAGCCGGATACCTGAGCGGAGCCCGGGCGGGCGGGCGGTGCGGCGGAGCCCGGGCAGGTGGGCGGGCGGTGCGAGCGGAGCCCGGGCGGGCGGGCGGTGCGAGCGGAGCCCGGGCAGGCGGGTGGTGCGAGCGGAGGCCGCTGAGCGGCAGGAAAAGGGAGCTGGGCAGCGATTTCTTGGCGCGGTGGGGGTCTCTTTTGGCCGGCCCGATTTTTTTTTCAGAGGGAATATCATGCCTGTCTATGGCTTCTCTGATGATTCTGTGGCTGGGGTTTTCTATAGTGGCTAGGGTTTTGGTGCCATTGAAGTTGATGCTATGACCTGTGGCTTCCATGTGTTGGACTAGTGAGGAAGTGTGTTCCAGCTTTTTTACTGAATTTTTGTGTTCATCCAGGCGGGTGCTTATTCTTCTATTGGTCTGTCCAATGTATGTGGCTGGGCATGATGCACAGGGGACTTCGTATATGCCTTGGTTTTCTAGGTCAATTTTATCTTTGGGGTTTCTAAGGATGGCTGCTATTTTTCTGTCTGTTTTGAAGGCAGTCTTGATGTGATGCCTGTGTAGTATCTTACTGATTTTGTCTGTAGTACCTTTTATATAGGGCAGGACAGCTGTTCCATAGGTCTGTTCATCTTCTAGGTCTCCATTATGTCTCAGTGTGTTTTTGTGGATCAAGCCGGTGATTTTGCTTTTGTGGAAGCCGTTGGCTGTCAGTACTTTAGTCAGGGTGCATAGTTCAGTCTTTATGTGTGTCTTGTCTGCCAGGCGTTTGGTTCTAGCAATTAGTGTTTTAGCCACGGAGTTTATCTGTGCTGGGTGGTGGTGGGATTGGGCGTTGAGGTAGCGGTTAGTGTGTGTTTTCTTCTGGTATACGGTGTGTCCTAGTGTGCCATCTGTTTTTTTTTGTAGATTAGTACATCTAGGAATGGTAGTTGTTTGTTTGTTTCTGTTTCCATGGTGAACTTGATTTTGGGGTGTGTGCTGTTTAGGTGTGTTAGGAAATTGTTTAGGTTTTCTTTTCCATGGGGCCAAATCACAAATGTGTCATCGATGTATCTTAACCATAGTTTGGGTTTGTGGGTGGCATTGGCCAGGGCTCTGGATTCGAATTCTTCCATGAACAGGTTTGCAGTGACGGGTGACAGTGGTGATCCCATAGGGGTTCCTTCAATTTGTTTGTATCTTTGTCCTTTGTATATGAAATATGTGTTGGTTAAGCAGTGTTCTGTTAGTTCCATGAGGTGTTTAGCTGGTTGGTATTTATTTTTGATGATTTCAAGGGTCTCTTTTATCGGGACTTGAGTGAATAGTGAAACCACGTCAAAACTTACATAGCAGATGTAAGAAGATCTGTTTGTAAGTTTTGATGTGGTTTCACTATTCAATGACTCCTCCCCTCTTATTTATTCAACTTATATGCTGAATATGTATTGAGCAATGTGAATTGGAAGAAGATAAACTTGGTGTAAGTTCAGAGGGAGAACCATCAATAACCAGCATTATGCTACTGTCGCTACTCAGATGAAAATGAAAATGATCTACAAGCAAGCTCTAGTAATAAAATTCAAGGAGCACAGTGAAGAAATTGTGATTAAATATAAAGAAGACCAAACTCATGACAACAGATAGAGGAACCAGCTTTATAGCTCATAATGAAGATGTTGAAATGCATAATGTTTGCCTTTTAGGATCAGCTATCAACTGTAAAGGAACCAGCAGTCAAAACACACATTGCAGTTGATAGAGGAAACATGAAGGGCTCGGAAAAGATATTCAGATGCTTTGATGTGTCTATACCTACAAAGATCGGTGACAGTCCATTGATGTGAGTGTTGGATTTTGAAGTAATGCGATAAAAAGAGTACTGATGCCTTTGAACATTGAAGTTGGAGAAGACTCTGAGAGTTCTATGATCAGCCAAGTAAAGAACTAATGGATCCTTGAACAAATCAACCCAGAAGTTCTTACTCAAGGCACAAATGACTAGGCACAAATAATAGTACTTTGGAGATATTATGCTTCGCTGTAGCTCTCTGGGATCTATAATGCTGGGAAATGGGACAGTGTTCTGACCAAGGCTTCCTGAGACAGTAACAATCACATGGTGTTCCCAAAAACCTTTTGTTTTACTTCAACATTATATGCATTCACAGCCCGTAATGAGTCCCAAACAGTTTATGAATAGTCCAACAGAAATCTGCCACAGTCTTTCGGGATAAGGCTGATAAGCACCCATCTTTATCTCCCTTGAAATGCTGCCAATGACTAAATTGCCCATTAGCTGTACAAGGCCAAATGGAGCACAAAGTCAATGCGGAGCTTCAAAGTTTAAACTGATCAGAACGAACAAAGTTGCTTCCTGCAAAGGCTCATGTCCCTTTGCTTTTCCTTTATGTCTTATGGGAGGGGCCAATCATCTCCAAGCCTTACTCCCAAGTCGCCCCTTTTGTCTTAACTGTTCTTGCCTTCTGGCAGCTCTGTGCAAACGCAAACTGGGAACAGGTTCCCCTTGTTCCTCTGCCTCGCTGATGTCAGATTCTGGAGGCTCCGGAGTCTGTACATAACTGTCAGATGGCCCTGGCCCCATCACTCACCCAAGCCCTCCCCAGACTCCAGGACTGGCCCATGTTCCTCCCCACTGTCCGACTCTGCTGTCAGCTCCGTAGGCCACCAGCAGACCACAACAGACAGGAAACAGAAGATGATGACAAGCAGCAAGGTGGATGGATTCAATTGCAGCTTTGACAGGTGTCCCATTGGAAGATCTGAAGGACCAGATCATTCTGGAGAGTTGACATATAATCAATTAGTCCAGAGGTCTCCAAACTCGGCAACTTTAAGACTTGTGGACTTCAACTCCCAGAATTCTCCAGCCAGCTTTGCTGGCTGGAGAATTCTGGAAGTTGAAGTCCACAAGTCTTAAAGTTGCCAAGTTGGGGACCCCTAAATTAGTCAGTCATCCTGATCTTTGCAGCTCATACTTGGTAACCCTATCTACAACCAATGGGACATTTAAAAAAATAATTTCTGTATGGTGGCTGGATTCACATAACACACAACTAAGACAATGAAAGAAGTAGCTGTGTATCACTTGTAACACATGTAATTTCATTAGGTTTTTATTTTGATGTACAGTGTACTGTGTGACCCTTGTCTGGCAATGCATTGTGGTTCAATATATTGGAGGTTTAATTTTTTTAACTGGGTTGGGGAAGTGATTAAAAGCAGACATAGCTTAACCATGGTTTGAACAAACAACAGTTGTTTGGTTTTGCATAACACAGTGTGCCACAAACCATGATTTAAAATTCACAGGAGCTTGGTTTACAGATCGTGCTAAGCCATATTACAACACACTTGGTGTGCTACGTATTATTTGTGGGTATAGAATCTATTCATAGGCCTGGGTAACATTTCACATTTAAAAAGTGGGATTGCCAGGTTTGGTGGGAACAAAAATTGTTTGTGATGTTAACTGGCTGAAAAGTTTCTGGAGTTTCAATTACAATGGTATCTTGGTACTCATTGTTAATTGTTTCCAGGAAGCATGATGATTATGAAAAATGAGTACCAAGCAAATTTTCCCATAAGAAATAATATAGTGAGTCACAAGACAGCCAACACCGACAAGTTCTAGTATGTGCATTGAGTACCAAACAAACAATGAGTAATGGGACCAAACTGTTGCGTCAAAATGCGTCAAATTCCAAATTCAATGAGTTTCAAAGCAATTGAATATCAAAGTACCACTGTACTACTTCAGACCCCTGGAGGTGTATGCGGAGACTAGAAGAATGAGTTAACTTTGACATATTACCCTTCAGACACAGATTATATATAGAAATGGAGTTGAGGAAGTGACCCAATAATAAAACTTAGAACAATGCTTGCATAAGATATTCAGCTTTAACCTCATTTTGGCTCAAGACATAGATTCATATAACATACTAGACTTATTAGGTCTACATGACAAGATGTTCAATGATTTATTAAATCCAATTTTTTGACACCCTGAATCATAAACTAATCACATGGGTTTGGCTTTACAAAACACAGTAATTAAATACCGTTGCCTAGTTTGTGATACAATGTGTTGCATGAATGCAACCTAGGTCTTTCATTCACCTGAGTTAGTGGGCCATGTGTATCTAGCCATAGTATGGTTTCTTTTATTTTGATTACATTCTATGAAGAAGCCATTAGCAGTGAATTAAGGCAGTAGACTGCAAAAATCTGGGCAGCTAGCAAAGGTACAGAAGCTCCCATCTTTCTGCTATCTAGTGGTGGTGTGATTCTGCAGCCTAAATTTGCTAACCTAAGGTATGTTCCACATTAAATCTCGGAATAGCCTGATGTGTGAATCCATTAATCCAGGGTCTATTAAATGGTCGACTGCTGCTTGCTGTCTCTTCTGGCGCTGTGGCTAGTTTGCACAAATGGGTTGTATTGTTCAGTGTGTGAGAATCCAGCTTATTTGAATGTGGGCTGGTGGAGAGGATGTGTTCCAGTCTTTTTGTTCCCTTCCTAGTTCTTTTTTTGATTGTCTCTTTTGAATGGCTTGTAAATGTGGTTTATCTCTATGTATCTATTGAGGGCTGATTTGTCTGAATGCCAAGCTTCCAGGAATTCTCTAGCATTTTTTTTGGATCTGGCTCGGTTTAAAATGCTAATGGTTTCCAAACTGAACCGCTGGTTGAATCCGTCAGTGCATTGCAAGATGAAGGAGTTTTCAACGGGTCTTCTGGCTGCCAGTTGGTGTTTTAGGAATGCCCTCTGCTAGTCTGTTTGTTCATTTTGGGTGAAGGATTTTGATGGCCATGAGAAGCATGCAGATTTTCAAAGCTGTGTCCTGATCCTGAACTGAATAGATATAAATCCACACCCCCTCCTTGCTGCTACAGGAAAAGTTGCGATGCTGGTTACAGGAGGCTGCAACACCAGGCGTGCAAAGATTCTGCTGAGCTCAGCATGGCTGAAATTTTGAGAGGAAGCAGGAGTGGCTGGCAAGGACCCAGGACCCCCCAAGGCTCTTCCCAATGTTCCTCCCCGTCCTCCCACTTCACTGGGGCTGCTCTTTGAACAATGTAGTCTGTTTGTCCTCTGTTTGGCTGGCAAAAAATCTCTGATCTTTAGAAAAAGAAAAGTCCTTTACAGAAATGGAGAGGGGAAATAGCAGATACAACATTGCAATAAATGATAATACCGCATATCTTAGAAATGCAGAAAAGTCTATGCTGTATATTCCAACCCCCGGGCCCCAAACATCAGCATTTTTAGGATAAGATGCTGATTGCATATTTGGATTTAATATCTTGCCCCTTTTCCTGTTGGTCCTCAAAACAGCTAACGTTTCAAACAAAAATAGAAAAGATTAAGAAGTTAAACCCCGAGAAAGCGGGCTAAAATTACAAGATAAGGTTGTAATTTTTTTTCTTGAACATGTTGAAGAATGATAAATGTAAATCTGAAGGGCATGTAGGCCATAGCTTGAAAGAGATGGAAAGTATTGCCTGTTTGGTTTTGCTAGGGTATTGTAGGAATCCAGCCACTGTGGGTTTATGAACCACGATTGTGTGAACTCACCCAGTTGTGGTTTATGTTAAATAAATCCTGATTAGGCAGGCCTATGTGGTGATTCTCAGTCATCCAGGTCATGGTTGTCCCAAATGTGCTTTTTCAAAAGGCAACTGGGCTTTGTTTTTCCTTCAAGACATTTCGCTTTTCATCCAAGATTCGCTTTTCATTCTTCAGTTCTGACAAAATGGTGGAGGATGGAAGGACTTATGTTCCTTGCTGTCATCTGGTCATTAGCCATCTACATTAAGATTGAACAGCCCTCTCTCAAAAGAGTGGGAGGGATATGACACCATTTCTCTCCTGTTTACACGGTCCTTTCTGCAGTTCCAAGAAGGTTTCACACCCAACTGCACTATTCAGGTGACCCTGAGGGCACAGATAAACCTCCAAGTGGCTTCAACTACTCTCAGAAAGACTGCTAACAAGCAGATGATTGCAAGGAATGTAAACCCTTCCACCCTCTGCCATTTGGCCAGAACTGAAGAAGCTTCTTAGATGAGAAGTGAAACACCTTCAAGGAAAAACAAAGTCTAGTTGCCTTTTGAAAAAGCACCTTTGGGACATGAGGCAGCCATCTTTCCTTAAGCTCTCAGAGCAGAGAGATACAAACACGTTATGCCCCTTGTAGATTGGTTTTACACAGGGGTGGGCTTCAAAAATTTTAGCAACAGATTCTCTGCCTGGCTGCTGAGTGGGCGTGGCCATGGTGGGCATGGCCTAGTCGGCCTCCTGCACCAAGGTGGGGGGGGGGCTTTTTGTCCTCCCTGGGCTCTGGAGGCTTTCCTTGAGCTTCCAGGAGGGCGGAAACGGCCTTCCCTGGCTCCGGAGGCTCTCTGGAAGCCAGAAAGGCCCATTTCCGGCCTTCCCGAAATTCTGGGAGGCCCATTTTTCGCTTTCCCCGAGCCTCCATGCATGCCCTACACTTACCTGCATCCAAAACAGACTGTGTGGAGACTCCTGGGAGGGACAGGGTGGGATGGGCGGGGCAGCCAGGAGTGGGATTTTGGGGGTTCTCCGAACTGTGCAGAATCTTAGCTAAAGGCTCTCCTGAACCCCTGTGAACCTCCAGCAGCCCACCCCTGGTTTTACATGATGTCTAGCCCTTGCCATTCCCCCAAAGGTGTTGGTGGTGGTGGAATTTCTATATTTTTGATAAGAATACAACATGCATTTGTGTGTAGAGTCACTAGGAGTTCAGCTTAACTTCAGGATGTCTTTAAATAAATAGAAAGCTGCAAACCACCAACCATCAAGTCTTACATGTGTTATCACCATGGAGCAAATGATAACAGCTGCCAGTTCCTTACTTTTATTTCCAAAACACTCTTACAAGGTAAATTAAACCCAAAGGCAAATCATTAGCACTGTATTATCCAGGAAATGATTGTAGCCAGCTCCCCCAAGCCTTAAACTAGGCTCTACCTGATATTACGTTTAATATACTGTTATTCAGTGGAATTTAGCCAATGAACCCTTCATTTGTTTAGGCCCCCTCATACACAAGGTTGATGTATGCTGCATGTACCTTGCACAAGTATCTGGATCTGTTTATTCCAAGTTCAAATCTGACTTTTCATCTTATGTGCAGTTTCTGCCTTCTAGCACAGTCCTTTTGGAAGCCTTACATTCAATTACATTCAGTTTGGCTGGTTCTTTTTCATCTGGCTATGTTCTAGGCCAGTGTTTCTCAAGATTAGCCATTTTAAGAGGTGGGGACTTCAACTCCCAGAATTCCCCACATACAACACAGGGAACAGGAACTAACCAGTATACTGCCGGAGGATAGCTAATAAAAACAAAACAGATAAAGGTCTTGACTGGGGGACGATGGGAAGATTCACATACATGCTGAGAGGGCAAGGGTGAATTTAGAGGAGGAGAGCCCAAAGCTAAGATGGCGTGACCATGCATTCGAATCCTGGTCCTATATATGTTCATGCAATGTTAATGCATCTTTAAAGGGGGAGGATTTTGATCACACGATTGCATCCACCATCTTGGCTTCCTGCCCAGCATTCCTATGGATCTCTCTGCTCATAGACATTTTTAAATGACATAAACTCTTAAATAAATGAAATGAAAATGCAGGGTGGCTATAGCCCCGTGTTTGGGATTTAACAGATTTAACAGATAATCAGAGTTGGAAGGGACCTTGTAGGTCATCTAGTCCAACCCCCCACCCAAGCGGGAGACCCTACACCATTTCTGACAAATGGCAGTCCAATCTCTTCTTGAAAGTCTCAAGTGATGGCGCTCCTACAACTTCTGAGGGCAAGCTGGTCCATTGGTTGATTCTCACTGTCAGAAAGTTTCTCCTTATTTCCAGGTTAAATCTCTCCTTGGTCAGTTTCCATCCATTATTCCTTGTCTGGCCTTTGGGTGCTTTAGAAAATAGATTGACCCCTTCCTCCCTGTGGTAGTCCTTCAAATATTGGAAGACTGCTATCATGTCTCCCCTGGTCCTTCTCTTTACTAGACTAGCCAAGCCCAGTTCCTGCAACCTTTAATTATATGTTTTAGCCTCCAGTCCCCTAATCATCCTGGTTGCTCTTCTCTGTACTTTTTCTAGAGTCTCAACATTTTTTTTATAATGTACTGGATTTGTTTGGAAATAAGTTCAACCTACCAGGAAAACTGATAGCCTGGAAATAGGACTAGACAGAATGAGGAAGGGAGCAACCACATCAATTTACACTCAGGTTTACATAGAATTACATCTATGGTTGTGTGTGATTATCTACAGAGAGTCCTTGACTTAACCAGGGGTGGGCTGCTACTGGTTCGCCCCGGTTTGGACGAACAGGTATTTAATTTTATGGCTGGTTCGGCAAACTGGCAAATCCCACCCCTGGCTGGCCCTGCCCACCCCTCCCCTCCCAGGAGTCCCCACGCGGCCTGTTTTGGATCCCAGGTAAGTGCAGGGCCCACACGGAGGTTCAGGGAGGGCGAAAAAGGGGCCTCCAGAGGCTTTGGAAGTCCAGAAACGGGTCTGTTTCCAGCCCCCAGAGAGTCTTCAGAGCCCGGGGAGCCCATTTTCACCCTCCCGGAAGCTCAAGGAAAGCCTCCAGAGCTCAGGGAGGGTGAAAACACCCCCCCTCCATGGTGTAGGAGGCCGACTAGGCCATACCCACCATGGCCATGCCCACCCAGGAACCTGGCATAGAACTGGTTGCTAAATTTTTTGAAGCCATCCCTGCTTAAAACCACAATTGACAGCAGAATTTCCATTGCTAAGCAAGGCGGTTGTTGAGTGAGTCACAATCAATTTTATGGCCATAAGTTAAGAGAATCACTGCAGTCAGGGAGTCATTAAGTGAATCTGGCTTTCCCCATTGCTTTTGGTTGTTGGAAGCTGCCTGAGAAGGCTGCACCTTTTAATCATATAGTCTGGGATGTTACAATCATCATCAATGGATGCCAGTTGATAAGCAACCAAATTTTGAACATGTGACTGGGGGGAATACTGCAATGGTTTTAAGTGTGGGGACAGGTCACAAGTCACTTTTTTCAGTGCTGTTACAACTTCAAGCGGTCACTAAACAAATGGTCATAAGTCAAGGACTACCTGTGTGACCACCATTGCACCATGTTGTGAGTAAATGTTCCTTTTTCCATTATCTGAGCCTACCAAACTGTTGTGTTGCTTCCCCCACCTTGCTTAATCTTTTATTTCTGGCAATCTTTTGCAGTAGCTGACACCCAACTCTAACATGAAGCAAAGTGGGGGATAGCTGGATCACAAAGATAGATTAAGTTCTTTGATCGACTTGCATTGCTGGAAAAAGATTCCAGATGTTTTGTTTTGCAGGGCTGCTTGAATACAAAGTAAATCTTTGTTTGTTTGAACTCAAGACAAGCCATTGAGCCATTGTGAAAAGACTGCACATTTCAATCCATTTAGTTTGTCGATTAATCAACGAAAGTTTGAGTGGATTAACAAGAATGTGGTAATTTTAAGCCAGAGGAGAATGAATTGCTTTGTGTTTGTACAATTAACTCACTATGTAAAGATATAATGATGTCATGTTCCTCCAGCTCACACCCTCCCATGTTTGCCTGTTTAACTAGAAACAGTGGCTTTACTGAAGCCCTTTATAGTTAAACTTAGCAAGATCTGAATTTGAATTCATTTGATTCTTGACTCTTGACATATGTATCTTTTCTTTTATGTACACTGAGAGCATTTGCACCAAGACAATTTCCTTGTGTGTCGAATCACACTTGGCCAGTAAAGAATTCAATTCAATTCAACTCAACTCTACTCTACTCTACTCTACTCTACTCTACTCTACTCTACTCTACTCTACTCTACTCTACTCTACTCTACTCTGGCTTCTACAAATCAGTGGTGGCGGACAATCTGAGAGGAGATCAAATGGTGATCACTGGAGGTTTTCAAGAAAAGGTTGGTCATCCGCAACAAGAATTGTATATGAGCAGCAGTGGAAGAATGGAAACACCCCATCAGAGGATGAGACGATAAGGAAGATACTAGACTGTGCGGAAATGGGCAGACGCTAAAAATAAAAGATAAAGGAGATACAGAATACTATTTAACATAGAATAGGTTCTATCAATGGTTAGAACCATGAGGTAGAAGCCGGAATGCAAAAGAATCAGGTTAGGTGGACATGGAAAGAGATATTATTTTTAATATTGATATAGGAATGTCAGTATTAGAACGGTAGATAAGTTGACATATTAGAATATGATGGTCAGAAACGATTGTACAACTCTAGCACTGTTTAAAATAGTATGTATGTTACTTTTATGTTCACTTTTGTTGTACGATAATTGGAATGCCAGGACAATTACACTGTATTCAACATATTTACATGTAAACAATAAAAATTTATTTTAAAAAAGAGGAAAGGTTGGTCATCCATTTGTCCAAGATGTTATAAGGGCCTCTTGAGCAGGGGGCTGGACTAGAAGACCTCTAAGGTCCCTTTCAGCCCTATGATTCTATAAGCTATAGGCAAGGCTCTATTCCTATTTTCTTTTTCTTCCGTTCCGTGTGTCTGATTCTCAGAGACTGCTTGGACATTTCTCAGCAGGGCTTTTTTTTTTTTGGCAAGGTTTTTCAGACGTTCAAGCAGTCCTCGACTTAAGACTGGAATTGAGCCTGGAATTATGGCCACAAGTTATGCCCGTTGTTATGTAGGCCATCAGGTGACCGACCTGGTTCTGCAACACTTTTTTGTGGCGATCATTAAGTGAATCATTATGATTGTTAGATCCACGGTGGTTAAGTCAATGATGCAGCTGTAAAGCAAACCCATTGACAGCAGTGAGCAAGTTTTGCCAAAAACTAGATGTAAACATCAGTTTTTGGCAAAAAAAATATCATAAACCGGTTACTTGACCATGGGATGCTGCAAACAGCTGCAAATGCAGTTGCTGAGCCCTCAAAATGTGATTATATGACTGTTAGGGGAGGGGGCGACCATTGGAACTTGTAAGTACTATTTTTTGGGGTGGGTGGGGGTTGTAATTTTGAACAGACTTAAGTTGAGGTCTACCTGTAGCTGGCCATTGCATCCTTCCTAGGATTGAGAGAAAGTGACTGTCCCATGGTTACCCAGCTGTCTTTGTGTCTAAAAAGTCCCTGTGGATGTCACTCTGCTGGTTGTTGCTGACTCTAGGGCAGGGGTGTTAAACTCAATTTCATTGAGGGACGCATTAGGATTGTGGTTGACTTTGGGGGACCGGCTGGCTGTCCGGGGCTGACTGGGTGGGCGTGGCCAGCATGACATCACTCACTGGGCATGGCCGACTGGGTGGGTGTGGCCAGCTTGATGCCACTCCCCAAACCGCTGACATGTTTCCGCTTTGCATTGGGTAGACCGGGCTGAAGCAATGTAGGTAGACTGGGCCAAAGCGATGCGAGCCGGCCCCTTACATTTTCCAGGATGGCTCTGTGGGCTGGATCTGACCACATTGCAAGCCAGATCCGGCCCGTGGGCCTTGAGTTTGACACCCCTGCTTCAGCAGGAGATGCTCATCTCCATTTCAAGGCCATTGAGCTAGAGGTGGTATTTAACAGGTTCTGACCAGTTCTGGAGAACCGGTAGCGGACATTTTGAGTAGTTCAGAGAACTGGCAAATATCACCTCCAACTGGCCCCGCCCCCATCTATTCTCTGCCTCCTGAGTCCCAGCTGATCGGCTGGATCTTCTTTTGTTGCCCTACACAGGAGAACGGAGCTGGAAAGCAGGTTAGTGGGGTGGGGAGGGAATGGGGATTTTGTAGTAACCTTCCCCTGCTGTGCCCACCAAGCCACGCTCACCAAGCCACACCATGCCCACCAAGCCACACGCACAGAACTGGCAGTAAAAATTTTTGGACACCACCACTGAATTGAGCCAATGGTGCCAAGACATTTCTAAGGTCATGTGGCCAGCATGAGTTCATGGAGTACTGGTTGGTATTGTGTTATTTCCAAGAGGGGACCAGAATTCATGGTTTCCCAGTTTCTAGCCTGATGCCTTCACTACTACACCAAACTGCTATAATAATGGTTAATGAGACATACTGTATTTTGTTGCATGCCACCCAAATTCACATTTTGTAGTGATGGATGGCTATACAAATTTAATAAATAAATATATGAGACATATGTGTTCAGTATGGAGATGACTCTAAAGAAGATATTTCGGATTCTCTTATGGTACAGTTTAGCAGTGATGTAAAGTTGCAACAGTCCTTATGGTATTCTGATCTGACCTACTGTGAAGAGCTGCAGAGATATGGGATAAATAAATACAATAAAAATATGATGATGCCATGTTTTTTAACCCTTTACAAAAGGTGCATGATTCACTGAACCACAAATGAGTCAATCAAGTCTAGCTTTTAATGCAAAAGCAGCTTGCATAGCAAATTTATGGTTCATTGGGTCATGTGTTTAACCCCTGTTGTGAACATAGACTTTTCCTGCAGTCTAGAAATTTTTCAATCTGTGTCTGTGATGGAGCATAGATGACAAATATGCTAAAGGATATGACATGCCATTCTTACTAAATTGTAGGTTTCATGGACTCACAGAGGTGGAAAGGGATGTTTACAGGCCATTGAGTCCAACTACATGCCCATTGCAAGAATCCAGATTAAAGGCTCCCCATATCCAGCGAAGGGAGATCCACCCCCCTCTGGGTCATTGGTTGCACTGTCAAACCGCTTTTATGGTTAAGCAGTCTTTTTTCTAGCATTTACTTGGAATTTACAGGTAGTCAATTCGTTTAGAGACCAAAGTTACAATGGCACTGAAAAAAGTGACTTATGACTGTTTTTCACACTTACGACCATTGCAGCATCCCTGTATCCAGATGCTTGGCAAACTGGTTCATATTTATGATGGTTGCAATGTCCTGGGGTCATGGGACTCTATTTTGCGACCTTCTGACAAGCCGAGTCAATGAAGAAAATCAGATTCACTTAACAATGACTTTACTAACTTTAACAACTGCAGTGATTCAACCGTGGCAAGGTTGTAGAATGGGGCGAAACTCATTTAACAAATGTCTCACTTAACAACAGAAAGTGGATTTGTGGATTTTTTTTTTTGTTTTGGGGGGGGGGGGGGGGGGGGGGGGGTTGTTGGTGGTGTTTTTTTTTTTTTGTTGGTTTTTTTTTGGTTTGTTTTTTTTTTTTTTCCGGGGGGGGGGAGAGGGGGGGGGTTGTTTGTTTTTTTTTTGGTGTTTGGGGGGGGGGGTTTTTTTTTTTTTTGGGGGGGGGGTGGGGCGCGGGGGAAATTTTTTTTTGGGGGGGGGGGGGGGGGGGTTCTTTTTTTGGGGGGGGGGGGGGGGGGACCAGGTTAGGTGGCTGGACGCCAAACAAACCTGATGATGGCAGATGAGATTCTGCCGAAACATTGCTACAACTTTAAAAGCACAACTACAATGATGTGGGAAAATACCCGAACAAAGCTGAATGCCATACATGTAAGTACCCGCGAAAACTTAAGAATATATATATACTTAAGAATATATATATATATTTCTCAGATTCCTCATTATATTTTCTCTATAAATCATCTATACATTACAAAATGCTATTTTCAATATATTTTTATACACCCCAACACATTACCTTGTGGAATCCCCTTCCTTATCCCTTTTTTTCACCCATTATCTCTCTCTGTTCAAAAACAGTGTACCTTCTTTTCATCCTTGTTTGTTTCCTGTTCCTCTTTATTTTCAGGGTCCTTTCTCTTAATTCCCTTTTCCCCCATTCTTATTCCCCTCCTTTTCTCATTCCAGTTATTAAACTTTTCTCTCTCCCTCTTTTGATTTTCCTTTTGCACTTCCTTTTTCTGCTTTTTCCTTCTCTCTTTAGCCATTTTCCGAACCATTCTCCCTTTTATCATCCCATCAGACCACAAATTTTTAATTCTAATTCCTTTTCCCCCCTGCTTAGATAATTGTTGTTCATTTTGTCCTTCTAAGTTGGCTTCTTCTTAATAAAATTCCTCCCCCTTTGATTTATTATGTTCTTGTATATGCTGACTCACCATTTCTAATTTCTGTAGTACATAATTACACATTTCAAGTTTGATTTTTATCATGTCCCTTGTATCTTGCATATCCGATCTTATATCTTGTGAGTCCAGTCTTATTATCAACAAGTAGCTCCTTCATTATATCTTCTCCTTTTTTCTTTTTCTTTCCTCTTCCTTAATAGCTGAAATCCTCTTCTTTCATAGATATATTCAATTTCAGAGTCCAGTATATTATTTCAGCCAATATCTTTTGAGTTTATTTTCAACAATTCATCCTCTTGAATCTTTATTCTGAATCGTCTAATTGGCCTCTCAACTGTTTCCCAAATTACTGGCAATAGTAAAATTCCTTTTATTTTCTTTGAAGTTCCAAAATCCAAAGTCTCAAAAAGATCAGACACTCATTTTAAAACATATTAAAATTTTCCTGTATCATCAGGTGGCGCTCTTGAATCTTTTTCTTTTTAACTTTCTTTGTTGAATATAATATTTTTATTAAGTTCACTAATTTCAATCATTAGCTATTCTTTTCAACACACCCAATTCCAGCATTTAGTTATGCCCTTTAAGTGCTCACAATTCAATATCTGTCCAGGTTAATTTTTAAACCTTTGTTGTGTTAATGTATTTTCCTTTAAATTTTTCCTCCAGATTAGTCCAATGGAATAGTCAAATCCAAATTTAAAAACCTGTTTTCCTTCTCACTTTCTCTGGTTGCCGCTTCCATACACTTTCCTCCAAAACAGCTCTTTAATTTGATACCGGGGTACCTCAAAAGCGATGTCCTTTGCCTGGTTCACACTCTGCTCGCTACTTCTCTCTCCAGCACAAAACTTAGTTTCCCAGAATGTTCTTCGTCTTCGTGGTGGCCATTTTAAAACCAACGCCGCAACTTGCCTTTGGGAGGGATTTTCCTGTCAGGGAGGAGAGTTGCAGCTCCCCTCGACCCTCCAGGCAATTTCCGCCTTCTTCACCACCTCACCAGAGTGGCTGCGATCCAGCAAGTGAGCTCGGGCGAAACCGTGCACGATCGGGGATTCCACACCGACACCAACGAGAAACAAACTGGAAGTCCTCCAAGCACCCAAATTTTGATCACATGACTATTGATCACAAATATCTCTGAGCAGAATTTGTGTTCAGATATTGAGTTAATTGAGATAATTAAAAACTCCATCATGACAAATTCATCCCTCTTTGAAAAACTAGCATTTTTCTGTGGGAAAAATCATTCACATATTTTCTTGGTTGTTCAAGTGATTATGGATACCAGCATTTATTCTTTTTTATTTAGTGATTTTTAGGAAAGTTTGCCTGTGAAAGAAGGTTTTGGTTTTTAACTTAATCCAGTTCCCAGATTAATTGCAAATTTCTTCCAAGTTTCTCTTCACCAATATTTTGAGCTGATTTTATTATTGGAAGCTAGCTTGTGCCTTCTATATGTATTTTTTCTATTATTCTGATACTTCTCTGCTTCCTGCAGTCTGAACCAATGTAATGGAAAAATTTCCTCATTATAGTTCCCCTTGACATTTTAGTTCTGTAAAGAAGTATTTGCCCCTTTTCAGATTTTCTGAATTGCTGCGTATTGCTGCCACGGAATATCAGAGCTTCCTATGAATATTACTGAGATATTAAAAAAAGAAATCTAGCGCTCTTGTGGGGGGAGATGTTCCTTGTGGTGGAGGAAAGCCAAGGTTGGTGACTTTTGATAGAGGGCAGGTTGACCCAAATCATACATGATAGCTTAATGAATTCTTGTAGAGAAGACGGAGAATAGATTTGAAGGACAGAAAGCAAGCTGCTACCAAGGCAATGGATACATCAGCAGAGCTGAAGCCAAGACCAAGGAAAATAACAAGAAAATGAGTCAGACAAGCCCATCCCAAGTTCACAAGAATGAAGGAAGAATGAAGAAGTAAGGGAGGAGAAAAAAACCAGGAATTGGGTATGTCTAGTTTAATGAAAAGAAGGACTGGGGTGACATGATAGCAGTCTTCCAATATCTCAGGGGCTGCCACAAAGAACAGGGAGTCAATCTATTCTCCAAGGCATCTGAGGGCAGGACAAGAAATAATGGATGGAAATGAATCAAGAAGAGATCCAACCCAGAACTAAGGAAGAAATTCCTAATGGTGAGAACAATTGCGTGCCCCATTGCTGGTGACTTTTAAGGAGAGACTGGACAACCACTTCTCTGAAATGATATATTGTCTCCTGCTTGAGCAGGGGGTTGGACTAGATGGACTTCCAGGGTCCCTTCCAACTCTGTTATCCTATATTCTATTCTATATTCAGATTTTCAAGATTCTGTTACTATACTTTCTATAAAAAACTAGCAAGGTACGCATGCTTTACTATGAAACTATGTGATCGGGCAAGTTTTTAGGGAGGAAAATAAGGGGGAAAATAGCTTTATTTGTTTTATTTATTTATTTATTTGATTTGTCAATCGCTTACAAGATAATAGGCATAAGTATAAACATGAGTAAGAATACAGGAAATAGGTACGATTAAATGGGGACATTAGGACAGGGACGGGAAGCACATATGGTGCACTTATGCATGCCCCTTACAGACCTCTTAGGAATGGGGTGAGGTCAATAGTGGATAGTTCGAGGTTGAAGGAGTGGGGGTTAGACGGTGTAACAACAGAGACAGGTAGTGCATTCCAGGCATTGACCACTCTGTTGCTGAAGTTGTACTTTCTGCAATCAAGTTTAGAGCGGTTAACATTGAGTTTGTATCTATTGTGTGCTCTTATATTGTTGCGGTTGAAGCTGAAGTAGTCATTGACTGGTAGGACATTGTAGCAGATAATTTTGTGTACTATGCTTAAGTCCAACCATAGGCGGCGTAGTTCACGATTGTCCAAGCCCAAAATTTCAAGTCTGGTGATATAGGATATTCTGTTGCGAGCAGAGGAGTGTAGTACTCTTCTCGTGAAATACTTCTGGACTCGCTCAATTGTATTAATGTCTGATATACTGTGCAGATTCCAGACAGATGAGCTGTATTCGAGTGTTGGTCTAGCAAAAGTTGTGTATGCCCTAGTTAGCAATTCAATATTTCCAGAGGAGAAGCTTCGTAAGATTAGATTTACAACTCTTAATACCTTTTTGGCAATGCTGTTACAGTGAGCTCTGGCACTTAGATAATTAGATTTGAGTACTGTGCCTCTACCTACCAGCATCCATCGATATTCATCTGGCTAGCGTCCTGTCAGTGTGTGAGAGAGTTCAGGACAGTATTTGCTGTGTGAGCAAGAAGGAGACAGCAAGGAGTCTGGGCGTGGCTTAGCTGAACTGTAGTTGGAAGATATTTCTTTTCAGGTAGGGAGGGGGAGTAGAACTCCTTAGCATCAGAGCGTGTTAATAATAATAATATAGGGAATACTAATGCTCTGATGGTCATTTCAAAAAATCCTTTGTTAGCGAGTACTTAGAAGCCAAGAGGAACATGCGTGCCAAATTTCAAGTTTGTAGGCTTTACGGTTCTGGAGATTTTGTGATGACGCATGAGTGCTTTTTCGCTTTTATATATATAGAAGATAGATGTAATCCTGATTTATAGTAGTCCTCAACTTACAGCCATTTGCTTAGTGATCATTTTGAAGTTACAACAGCACTGAAAAAAATGATTTACAACTGGTCCCCAAAGTTAGGACTATTGCACTACCCCTGTGATCATGTGATCATGATTTTGGCACTTGACAATTGACTCGCATTTACAATGGTTGCATCATCCACTCACATGATCAGGTTTTGTGACCTTCCCAGCCATCCTCTGACAAGCAAAATCAAATGGTTCAAGCCAGATTCACTTAATGATTGTGCTATTTACTTAATGACCATGGTTGAGATAGTCATACAATTGGGTCATGTGATGTCTGACTTAATGACCACATTGCTTAACAACTGTTTTTTCTGTCCCAATTGTGGTCATAAGTTGAGGAATTCAGTATGTAGCTGAAACGACAAAGACCTGGGTGTTTAAGAAATCATTTGAAGATTCAGGTTCGAAACACGATCGTCCATAACTCTGCCATGCTTTTTTACCTTTTATTTATGCAATTGTGATTGATCTTCCCCATTTTTCATACTATTATTGTGACATTTATATCCTGATGATTATACAGTAACTTTTACCTGGATGTTAACTACCTAGTCCTAGAGCCTCTGGCGCTGGGCAAGATATAAACCTTAGGAAATAAATAAGCAAACCAGCCTTTTGTGTGACTGTAGCATCTATGAATAACTCTGGACAGTTTTTGCAACCCAATCTATTACCATGATTTAAGTCACTAAATAAGCTCCTGCTTAATCACAAAGCACTTCATGTGTCAGGAGGCATTCCATTTCGCCCCACCTTTGTATTCCAGGCTTCAGTTATTTCTTTATTTACTTTCCCATTCTGTCTCTTTTTCGGCAAAGTTGTTTTTGCAACATCAGCACTAAAATGTCATTGCTGATTTCATCCCTCATTAATCTGCAGGTTAAATCTAAATACTTTGGAGGGTTTTTTCTTCTTCTCTCTCTCTTTTTAACACAGCAGCAGTTTCAGCTTCTGGTCGGTTAAATATGAAATGATAATAATACAGTGAGATGATCATCTTGTGGAACTGTTATCGCCATTGCTTCCCTTTAAAAAAAGAAAAACCCACCATGGTAATGTTGCAAGTCTGTTCAGAGAAAGGCAGTTTTTTTGGTTTTTTGTTTTATATCACAGAGACAAAAAAAGTTGGTGCTTACAAATATTTCAGATCTGAGAACCACAGCTGCAATATTTAATTGTTGGACTAATTGATTGAAACATTTAACAGACTACAGGTGTGCTTTTTGAATTTTTAAATGGACTATTCTTTAGTACAATTGCTTATATCTGGGAGAAAAAAAGATGCAAGAATCCTCTTTAGATGTCTGGGAGTTTTCTTGCTGAAGATGGAGCAATTGTCTCCCTTGCTCCAGGGGGTAAAATGAGAATTAATGGGTAGAAATTTCAGGGTTTGAGCTAAACATTTCCTCAAATGAAAGCTGTTTATCACTGCAAGACTGCCAAAGGAGGCGGTGAGGTCTCCTCTGCTGGAGGGATTAAAAGCACGGGTTGGGTTGCCATCTGTTGAAAATACTATAATTTCATCCTTTGCTCAACAGAGAGTTATATTAGCAGGGGGAACGCAGTTGTTGTTTTTTTAGTTTACTAGTGTTGGAAGTTATAGCCTTCTGGGTTCAGTTCCAAGTGGGGAAAAAGATACTGGAAATATGGAGGCTGTTTGGAAAGATGGTTTAATGGTGGACAGGATCACATGCCTTGGAGCTCTTGGGCGAAGAAAAAGGAAAGAGATGCTGAGAGTCCCTGGGTTTTATACCCTCTCTGTAGTGGTGAGATTAAAAATTTTTTTACTACCGGTTCTGTGGGCATGGCTTGGTGGGTGTGGCATGCTTGGTGGGCGTGACATGGCTTGGTGGACGTGGCAGGGGAAGGATACTGCAAAATCACCATTCCTTCCACACCCCACTAACCTGCTTTCCAGCTCCGTTCTCCTGTGCAGGGCAACAAAAGACGACCCAGCCGATCAGCTGGGACTCGGGAGGCAGAGAATAGCTGGGGGCGGGGCCAGTCAGAGGTTGTATTTGCCGGTTCTCCGAACTACTCAAAATTTCCACTACCAGTTCTGAGTTTCTGCCTCTCTGAGTGTCTACTTCTCTTTTAAGGGAAATATTCTGCCTTTTAATATATCCTAAAATATTTCATTTTCCTAGGAGGGAGGTGGGTTTTAACTTCCAACTTCTTGGGGTTTTTTTCCTTTGAAAATGTTTAATATCTCATCCAAGAGGCTTCTTCAGAAATAAATATGCATTATATGATCATCATTACATGAGATATGTCAGGTAAATAAATAAATATGCAAAATCAGGACACTACCACATATAGGTAGTCCTTGACTTATGATCGCAATTGAACCATTAATTTTGGTCGTACGTTGTGCAATTGTAAGTAGAGTCACCACATGACTGGATTTGATTTAATGGCCATTTTTGCAACACTCATTAACTGAATCACATGGGTGTGAAGTGAACAACATGGCGGTAAGTCCAAACTCAGCTTACCCAATTGGTGGTTTGGGGTGGTGCAATCATGTGATCAAAAGTTGTTTCAACCAGTTGTTAATGGGAACCGGTTGCCAAGTGCCTGAAATACAATCATGTGACCATGGGGAGGATGATATGGCAGTTGTATCTTTGAGGATGGATGGGTTGTAAGTAATGGACTTTTTTCAAGTCCATCATAACTTTGAAAAGTTGATAGGCAACTGGTTGTAAATTGAGGATTATCTGTAGTGGCAAACCAAGCCAGAATTGACAGGTGTAGGATAGAGGTCCATAATGGGTACAACACCTTTGAAGCAGGCATACTTTTGTACCAACTCAAGGATGAGTAAATAGCACTCTAATTTGACAGTAAGTATCCAGCTTTGTTAAGAATTCTTATATTACAGTATTGCTGATTCCTGAATTTTGACTTCAGGGCTTGTTTACTGTTTTACTTTGGGTGCAGTTTGCTTTGATGATCTGTGGCTGATTTCACAAGCCTTTCACCCTTTCATCACCCGGGTTCTAAAGGAGTTTGCACAATAGGCTAAATTTTAAATCATGGTTAATTAATAACAAATGCAGTATTCTAACAACAAACTTAGCTGAAATAAACCATGTTATGATTTAACATGATAGCCTACTCCACACATACCTTATCACAGCATACTCAGTGTTTGTATAATATGTAAGAAACCTGGCAACCATGTTTTAGCTCAGTGAAATGTTTCTTAACCTTGACAAATTTAAGATATTTGGACTTTAACTGCCAGAATTATCCCGGCTGGGGAATTCTGGGAATTGAAGTGCAGACACCCTGAAAGATGCCAAACACTTAATAACCACAGTGATTTGCTTAACAAGTATGGCAAAAAGGATTATAAAATTGGGCTGCACTAGAGTGTGGTTAGTTGCACTAGTGCAGACACCTTGAAAGATGCCAAACACTGCACAGTGTGGTTAGTTTATTGTTCACTGTATTGCACAAATTCAGTGAACTGGATTGACTAAATGACTTTCAACCATGTATAAAGGTGTTATGCAGACGCTTTATAATTTGTTGTGTTTTGGCATAACCTTGGAGAATGATTTATGGTTTGACATGTTGGATGAACACCATGTTTGTGGGATACTGAAGGAGAACAAATAGGAGGACAAATAATGCTGGCTCCTAGCTCATAGTTTTAGAAGCATCTCGTGTGTATGTTCAAAAGAGCCCCCTATAGATATGATGCAGCTCTGCATCCTTTGTGTGTGCCTTATGAAATTGCATTAATGCTTCCATCACTTTGGTGAAAGTGATGGAGCCTATGGACACCTGCCAATCATTCCATTTTGAGTTTCATTGTTATAGTTTTCATACAGGTTATACTTAAATTACAGTCTTTTGTTTAGTAACTGTTCAAAGTTACAACGACACTGAAAAAAGTGACTTACAACTGGTCCTCACACCATTATAGCATCCTCATAGTCATGTGATCAATATTTGGTTGCTTGGCAACTGGCATATATTACAATAGTTTGCTGTGTCCCAGGATCATGTGAATGTCATTTGTGACCTTCTCAGCCAGTTTCAGGTAAGCAAAATCAATGGAGGAAGCCAGATTTACTTAATGACTGTATGATTCACTTAATAACCACAGTGATTTGCTTAACAAGTATGGCAAAAAGGATTATAAAATTGGGTGCGGCTCACTCAACTGCCTTGCTTAACAACAGAAGTTCTGCTCTCAGTTGCCGTTGTAATTTGAAGAGTACCCGTACTAAGAAACATTCCTTTGACGTGGAACCAGAAAGCTCCAATTAACACAACTGACCTAGACGCAAAATGAACTGTTGTAAGTCAAGGACTCAAACTGTGGCGTTTTAGATTTTTTTTTATTCCAATGAAATACTAAGCATATTTAGGGCCTTCACCCTGGATTCCTTGGCTGTCAAAAATGATACTGCTCATTGGACACTTAATACACTTGGAACAGTTTCTCTCATCAGCGTGGTTTATTGAAGTGCAAGGATGCGATGATAATTTCCTGCGAACATATCCCATTTTGTATACCACCTGCCCTACATTGGGAGACTATCCTGGCTTACGCTGATGAGTATCTTGTTACAGAAGTTTTTCTTTTGTCGTTAGACAGGGCAAGGGAATTTTGAAATATTAGATCTGGCTACTCAACTTCTTTTCGGTGACTGCTGAGAAGGCAGATGTTTCCTCAACCACAGGAACCAACTCTGCTGTCTGGAACCTGTTACTTAATCTTTTATTTGAGTTGTATGTATCATCCTCCAGAGCAGGGGTGTCAAACTTGATTTCATTGAGGGCCGCATCAGGGTTGGGTTTGACCTTGGGGAGGCTGGGTGGGTGTAGCTAGCTTGACATGACTTGTGTCGGGGGTGCCTGTTTTGGCCTGAGCTCTCTGCCAGTGAAAACAGAGCTCAGGCCTCCTGAGCTCCGTTTTCGCTGGCAGAGGGTTGCAGGAGGCCGTCACAGCCGAAAACGATGTGGCCCTCCCGAGCTCCGTTTTCACTGGCAGAAGTACGGTCCTTTGCTGTTTCCAGGGCAGCCTCATGGGCCAGGTCTAAGCACCCTGCGGCCCTTGAATTTGACACATCTGCTCTAGAGCCTGTCCCTGAAGGTTGGCCTGAAAAATGAGAATGGATGGATGCAGTAAATATAGTGCTAATATTTTAGAATTCCTTATAGAATAGAATTCTTTATTGGCCATGTGGGATTGGACACACAAGGAATTTGTCTTGGTGCATAAGCTCTCAGTGTAAATAAAAGAAAAGATGCATTTGTCAAGAGTCAAGAATCATCAGGTACAACTCTTAATAAATTACAGAGATTTACAGATAATCAGAGTTGGAAGGGACCTTGTAGGCCCAAGCGGGAGACCCTACACCATTTCTGACAAATGGCAGTCCAATCTTTTCTTGAAAGTCTCAAGTGATGGCGCTCCCACAACTTCCGAGGGCAAGCTGTTCCATTGGTTGATTGTTCTCACTGTCAGAAAGTTTCTCCTTGTTTCCAGGTTAAATCTCTCCTTGTTCAGTTTCCATCCATTATTCCTTGTCTGGCCTATAGGAGCTTTAGAAAATAGCTTGACCCTTTCCACTCTGTGGCAGCCCCTCAAATGTTGGAGGACTGCTATCATGTCTCCCCTGGTCCTTCTCTTCCCTAGACTAGCCAAGCCCAGTTCCTGCAACCGTTTGTGGTATGTTTTAGCCTTCAGTCCCCTAATCATCCTGGTTGCTCTTCTCTGTACTATTTCTAGAGTCTCAACATCTTTTTTATAATGTGGTGACCAAAACTGGATGCAGTACTCTAGGTGCGGTCTTACTAAGGCTTTATAGAGTGGTATTAGTACTTCCCTTGATCTTGACTGTATCCTTCTGTTAATACAATTTAGGATTGCATTAGCTTTTTTGGCGGCTGCTGCACACTGCTTGCTCATATTTAGCTGGTTGTCCACTAAGACTCCAAGATCCCTCTCACAGTTACTGCTATTGAGCCTGGTTTCACCCAGTCTATATGTGTACTTTTGGTTTTTCTTGCCTAAGTGTAGGACTTTACTTTTCTCTATATTGAATTTCATTTTATTAGATATGGCCCAGTGTTCTAGTCTGTCAAGATCCATCTGGATCTTGAGCCTATCTTCTTGGGTGTTAGCTATTCCTGCCAGCTTAATATCATCTGCAAATTTGGTAAGTTCCACTTCTATTCCCTCATCTAAGTCGTTAATGAAGATCTTGAAGAGTGCTGGGCCCACTGCTTACTTCCCTCCATGTAGACTTAGACTTAATAATAGTCATATGGTACAATAAGCAATCAAATCATACTAGGAAACAGTCAATATAAACCGTAAGGATACAAACAACAAAGTTACAGTCATACAATTACAAGTGGGAGGCAATGGGTGATAAGGATGAGTAGATTAATAGTAATAGTTGTTAAGTCTGGAAAGATGGGTCCAAGAACGGAGACGAGACTCAGATAGCAACAACAGCTCTTTATTAGTGACTTCAGATCTGAGCGAAATATCCTAGCTGCAGCGGCCCCTTTTATAGAGCTGGCTGCGGCTAAGCGGCCAATGACATCGATTTGAGCTTGCTGCGCTTGGTTTGCCCAATCGCGGCAGCCCGTTAACTAGCCAATCGGATCAGTCTGGAGCGACCAATCACGACCCACTGTTAGCGGACCAATCCGAATGCAGGTTTTCAAGCCTGCTAGTCCGGAACACCCCTCCCCTCTAGGTTCCGTCTAAGGGGTGGGGTTATGTAGTCTCGCAGGTAGGCGGGTCTTCGCACCTGTCTACCTGATTTGCGCGGTTCAAAATGTCTGTGTCCGGTCTTGGGTTCCGACGGGCTGCTCGCTGGAATTGCCTGGAACGGTGAGCCGGTTCCATAGTTGTGACTCCCTTCTGGTGACCTCAGGATGATTGAGTCGCCTCCTTCGTCGCTACCGCTTGGGCTCCCAGGGCTCGCTGAACCTGCTCGGCTGCTGCTTCTAGGTGAAACGCCCGATTGCCAAGGCTCTACTTCAGCTATTGTAGGCTTTGATTTGGTGATCGTGGGGTTTGTTCTTCTAGGCCAGATGTTGGTTCTATTCCAGAACCCGTGGTTTCCCCTCCCCCTCTGGTTTCGTGGTAGGGGTCACTGATGGGAGATGTGGTCAGCCTGGACCGTAGCTGGTCGATGTGGCGTTTCCACAGTCTCCCATCTGTGGTTTCTAGGCGGTAGGAGTGGGGGCCTGTAATCTGAGTTATTTTGGCAGGGATCCACAATGGGTCTCCTGAAAAGTTTTTTGCAAATACAGGGTCTCCTACCTTAAAGGCGCGGTGTTTACTGCTGGAGCCCAGGGGCTTTTCCGGGGTGTACGCAGGGTGTAGGTGGTCTAGGGGCGATCTGAGTTTTCTGGCCATCAGAAGTTCAGCTGGGCTTTTGTTGGTCGTACTGTTTGGTGTGATGTGCTGGAGAAGGAGCATCCTGGTGACTTTATTGTGGATGTTGCCTTGTTCCATTTTTTGTAGAGTTCTTTTGTGAACTGAACCATTCGTTCAGCTCTACCATTCGCCACCGGGTGAGCCGGTGATGTCAATGCGTGTCGTATGCCACAGTCTGCTAAGTATTGTTCAAGGCTAAAGTGGTAAATTGAGGGCCATTGTCGGATACCAGGACATCTGGTAGGCTGTGCGTTGCAAAAAGTCTGTTCAATTTCTTGATGACTGCATCTGTGGTGGTAGTCTTCATTTTGTTAACCTCGAGCCAGTTAGAGTATGCATCTACTGTTATTAGGAAGGTATTTTTATGGATAATGGATAAAGTATAATTTTTTTTTTAAAAAAAAAAAAGATTTTGCAAGGTACATAAGATGAGATGGTAGTATTGCAATGGTTTAAGAGTTGATAAGAGATTAAAATGTTAAAATGTTTAAAAATGATTTGTTTTAAAACTTAATAATAGGAGAGGTTTAGAATATTGTTTTAATTAAAGAGTTTAATAAAATTATGGTATTGATGTTATTATAAAATTTTTATTATAGTATTTCTTTTTAATATTTGGATTTATTCTCTAATTATGCACTTAATTGTGTCGGATGTATTAGTTAGATAGAATGTACCAAGCAAAATCTGATTGGGTATTAGATATTATTTTAAAGATTAATTTGATTAACTTAGGGGGAGATAGAAAGGCATCATACTCTGATTAATGATTTCAGGAGAAACTGATTTTTTTTTCGTAAGGGATGAGACAAAGGGATGATAAAAAATGGACAAAAGATACAAATATAATGATTTAAACTAAGATGATTAATTAAGGTAGAATTAAGAAGTGTGAAATATGTGGAGAAGTTAATATAGAAGGCTTAGAATGGTAAATAAAATAAGTAATGATATGTAAGATGAGCATGAATATAATGGAAGTCCATGAAGAGAGAGACACCTGGGTCCAAGTTACTTTCCAAAAAGATATTTTTTTATGTTTTGTGTGTTGTGTGTATATGTCTTTTTGGGGGAGAATTGGTAAAAACTTGTAGAAATATAGAATGAGAATAATGGTAACTAAGTCAGAAAGAAACAGATGAAATAATAATAATGATATTGAATAAGAGTAAAGAGAAGTAAAGAGAAATTGAATAAGAGGTTTTGGTATATTATATGGAAATGGTTTAAAACAGAATCATAATTTATCTGACTTGTTAAATTTACAAGGGAAAAAGGTTTAAACATGTAATGAATAATGATAATTTGTGTGTTTTAAAAATTAATAAAACTTGTTTTTAAAAAAAAAAAAAAAAAAAAAAGGAAGGTATGCCCTTTTGTAGGTCCCTGAAATCGATATGGATGCGTGACCAGGGGCCTCTGGGCGTTTCCCATTCGGCTGGTGGAGCTTTTGGTGGGGCCGGCGTGTCTCTTGGCATCTGCTACAGGTGGCGACCCAGGTTTCAATTTGTTTGTCCATACCTGGCCACCAGGCGTAGCTCCTTGCCAGCGCTTTCATACGTACGATGCCCGGGTGCCCGTCATGCAGTAATTGTAGAACTTTTTTTGTAGTTTTGCTGGTATGACCACTGGTCTCCCCACAAAACGCACCCTCTTTGTGAGAAGAGTTCTGTTTGTCTGTTCTTGAAGGGTTTAAAGGTTTCGTTGGGTTCGATTTCTGGCCATCCCCTTTCCACCCAGCCAAGAACTCATGCCAAGTATAAGTCTTTTTGGTTTCTAATGCGATGTCTTGTGCTGTTAGTGGAGGTGAGGGAATTGTCTCAATTTGTAGTATTGGTAGTGTGGGAGCCGGGTCATCTTGCAGTTCCGGTAGTAGAGAGTGGCTTAAAGCGTCTGCTTGGGGGTGGTTTTCCCGGCGATGTCTCAATTGATAGTCGTAGGCGGCTAGGAACTCCGACCATCGTGTCATTCTAGGGGATAGAATATGTGGAGTAGGTTTGTCGCCCGCCAGGATGCCCAGTAATAGTTTATGATCTGTGATGATGGAAAATGATCTCCCATACACATACTGTGGAACCTTTTGATTGCAGATACAATGGCGAGGGCTTCCTTGTCTAGGTGACTATAGTTCCTTTCTGTTTTTGAGAAAGTTCTTGAAAAAAAATGCAATAGGCGCCTCTGTACCGTTTGGTAGGACGTGGCTCAGGATGGCTCCTACCCCAAAAGGTGAGGCGTCACAAGTCACAGTTAATGGAAGTGTTCATTATATTGGATGAGCACTGCATCCGAAGTTAAAAGGTCCTTTACTTGTTGCAAGGCATGTTCCTCCCATCATCCCCAAATCCAGGAGTCTATGAACGGGTTCAGCGATGGTCGCCTTCTGGGGTAGGAAAATGTTATAAAAGTTCATGAGTCCCAGGAAGGCTTGAAGGTCTGTTTTGTTTTTTGGTCTCGGGGCATTTTTGATGGCTGCCAATTTCTTTTCTGTAGGGTGAATTCCTTGTTTGTCAAGGAGGTAACCAAGAAATTAAACCCTTTCAGTGCATAACTGGCACTTTTCCTTTTTTACCTTGAGGCCAGCGTCTTGGAACTTTTGTAGGACTGTTCTTAGCCGTTTCTCTAACTGACTCCTTGTTGGGGCGGCTATTAACACATCGTCGAAGTAGGGCATGACCCCTTTAATGCCCTGCAACAACCTCTCCATCAGATTTTGGAAGATGCCTGGTGCTACGCTTACTCCAAACTGGAGCCTGTTACATTTGAACGCGCCTCAATGTGTAACTATGGTTTGGGCTTTGGCGGTTTCCGCATCTACTGGCAACTGTTGATAAGCTTGGGCCAGGTCAAGCTTTGCGAATATTCTGCCACCCCCAAGTGAGTGTAGGAGATGCTGGACCACTGGTACCGGATAGGCACTCTGCTGTAACGCGTGGTTGAGGGTGGCCTTGTAATCCCCACAGATTCTCAAAGACCCGTCAGGTTTTATGGGAGTTACAATTGGGGTCTCCCATCGGGCGTGATCAATGGGTTCTAACACACCTTGTGCAATTAGTTTGTCCAGTTGCTCGTCAATTTTGGGTTTGAGAGCAAAAGGGACTCGGCGTGGTTTTAGCGAATGGGCGCGATGTCAGGGTGGAGGTTAAAGGAGATAGGGGACCCCTTGTACTTGCCTAGATTTTCACTGAAGACTTCTTGGAAGTCCTGGACGAGGGCCACTTCCCAGTCTTCGTCCTTCAGTATGGTTGATGCCTGCCATTCCGATTCCTAATGGCGCGAACCACTGTAGACCCAGTAGGCTGGGTCGGTCTCTATCAACGATGGTGAGTGGTAGTATTGCAGTGTGGTCCTTGAAGGAGACCTGGAAATGACTGGTGCCAGCGACCGGAATCCGGTTGCCCTGGTAGTCCTTTAATATGAGTCTCTGGTTGCTGAGGTCTCGGCGGCGGATGTTGGGAATCAGCTGCTTTAGGGTTTTCCAGGAGACCATGGATAGGGAAGACCCGGAGTCCACTTCCATGATGCACGGTTGATTTTCGATGGTGACCTCTACACTGATTTTTTTGGTGTCCAAGGATGAAGCGTGGCGATGGTGATAGTCTGATGTGCTTCTTCCCGTCTGGGTGCACCAGTAAACTTCCGGGGTCTGTTGTACTGGTTCCACTGGTTGTTTGGGCGGTCCCGATTTGTGGTGGGGGTGCCATCGATTTTTCTGGGACTGTTTTTCTCCGTCTGGGGCTGGAACCTCTTTTGTTCCGGCATACTTTAGCAATATGCCTCGTTTTTTCACAAAAATGACAGATGGCGTCTAGGAATCTGCATTCGGATCGTGGGGGTTCCCACCGCACCGGTGCATTGGAAGTTCGATTTACGACCCCGCCCGGTCTCGTTGCTCGCGTTCTGACCGGAGTCTGTGGACTTCTTCCTCTTCACTATCCGATGAGGATTCGATGTCTTCATGATGGGTGGCTGACGTGTATTTCTCTGATGGCGTCGCCGTATCGTTGGTGGGTTGGCGGCTGGCCCCATTTGCCTGGCGCATTCGTGCTGCTGATTTACGGGTGGCTTCAGCTGCAGTGGCGTCGGCTATGGAATCCGTGAGGGAGATGTCTCCCTTGGCCATGATCTTGCTTTTGGACCGTTGGATCTCTTAGGCCAAGGACGACTCAATCCCGCATGGCTTCTTCTAGATTAGCGAAGCCACACAATCCGCCTAAATTCCTTAGGTCAGCCACAAAATCCCCGATGCTCTCACCTTCTCGTTGATCCCTTTGGTAAAATTCGTGTCCGCGGATGAGAGTCGGTACTGCTGGGGCGTAATGGTTGCGAAAGATGGGAGCAAGGGTATCCCAGTCCATTGATTTGACTTCAGCTGGTTTTGCAGTGCTTTGGCCATCTTAAAGATGGCGGGTCCGCAATGCGTCAGGAAAACTGCTCGTTTTTTTGCTGGGAGTGGCATCCTTCAGATTGTTGGACTCTAGGAACATTTGAAACCTGTCCATATATGAGTCCCAGTCCTCGCTGGCTGGATCGAATGGGGCGGGTGGTATAGCACTGCTGGCCATTCTGCTGACGTCTGCGCGCTGTCAGTCACGTGCTCTGTCAATCTTCTGCGAGTGCTCAGTCAGCTCTGCTGTCTCCGCATCCCATCCTCGTCGCCAGTGTTAAGTCTGGAAGGATGGGTCCAAGAACAGAGACGAGACTCCGATAACAACAACAGCTCTTTATTAGTGACTTCAGATCTGAGCGAAATATCCTAGCCACAGCGGCCCCTTTTATAGAGCTGGCTGCGGCTAAGCGGCCAATGACATCGATTTGAGCTTGCCGCGCTTGATTTTCCCAACTGCGGCAGCCCGTTAACTAGCCAATCGGATCAGTCTGGAGCGACCAATCACGACCTGCTGTTAGCGGACCAATCCGAATGCAGGCTTTCAAGCCTGCTAGTCCGGAACAATAGTAGTGTAAATAGTTGGACAGTATTGAGGGAATTATTTGTTTAGCAGAGTGATGGCATTCGGGGAAAAACTGTTCTTGTGTCTAGTGCCCTATAGCATCATTTTGAGGGTAGGAGCTGAAACAGTTTATGTCCAGGATGTGAGGGGTCTGTAAATATTTTCACAGCCCTCTTTTTGACTGGTGCAGTATACAGGTCCTCGATGGAAGGCAGGTTGGTAGCAATTGTTTTTTCTGCAATCCTAATTACTCTCTGGAGTCTGTGACTGTCTTGTTGGGTTGCAGAACCAAACCAGACAGTTATTTTCATTCCTTTCTCTGTTGATTTGCCTTCATGCAGCAGATGGAAGGTAGCAGATTTAAGAGGTGATGGCAAAATCTAGAACCTTCACAGGTCTGCTCTTTAAGACTGGGTATTATCTCTTCACTCCATTATCCATCAACTGAGATGACAACCTGTCTGTGCAGAAGGATTGGACTGTACAAACCATGTTGTATTTATCTTGTAACACCTAGAGTTGAAGTAAAAGAAAGGGAGCTGAAGAAAAATCAGGCAGTTTAATTTGCACAGAATAGGGGGTTCCTGTACCCCACAAATGCTTTCCAGAACCTTTTGAAGACAGCACCCACTTAAATCTTTTTCTGAAAACCCTAGGGATGTGTATGTTTGCAGATATTTTTTTTTTAAAAGAGATTAGAATTACACCACTCCTGCTTAATCCTAGTGATTAAAAGCCAGCCCAAACAAGCAAGGTTTACAACATTAAGATTTCAAGGACTGTTTGGTTAAGGGGAGTGTCATGTAATAGTCTAGGGTGAACTACACAGATAAGATAAGATACTTGCTTGTTGTTATATTTTGCTGTGTAGGAACTTTTCTTTGCAATTTTTTGGTTCTGGCCACTTATGCACTTATGCACCAATTTTTTGGTTCTGGCCACTTCTGCATCAATTTTTTGGTTCTGGCCACTTATTATTTATTATATCTCTGTTTATTTATAACACATATAGTGCATAACACAACTAATGCTAATTTAACATACAGCTTGGCTATTTTTCCCAAGTCCCAGATGCATAACAAACCTCATGTATTATAACTATGTTTTAATTTACAGTCAAACCCAAAAGAAAGAAACAATGCATTTCTTAACCAAAACGTGTGTTAAAAGAATGCCTTAACCCTCAAAAGTAAGATTAGTACAACTACCACGCTATTAAGTTATAACTGTTAACGTTTGCATCCAAGGTTTTTGACTGCCATTGCTACAGCACAGAATTTGGCCATCTATCTAGAGATTTTGCAGTCATGTAATAATTGCCTCTTAAGGCTAGCTTGGATAATTTGCAGAGAAATGAAGTCTATCCTCCAGGGATAATAAATGGGGCATTGTAAAAGTCTCAAGTGTGAGAGTGAATTTTTTTTTGTGTGAGGTTATAAATAAGTGATAAATATATTTTGGGGTGATGAATGTTCAAACTTGCTATTGCAGAAACGGGAAGGATTCAGTCCATATATCAAAATATAGGATTCTCTACTTTAATTTGATTTCAGGTTTTATCTAGATCCAGTATAATGTTGGAAGAAATATCCAGGTCCAGTTCCAAGCCAGGAGAAAGGCACTGGAGAAAAAAATGGAGGCTGGAGGCTGATTGGAAAGAAGGACCATTTATTGATGGAGCAGAACCACCAAGCACGTGTGATTCTGGGTAGCTGACCACATGGAGTTGAGAGTGAGGAGTTTTTATACCTTCTAGTGGGCTTTGTACTTGAACTTCCTGTTCCTGTGCAAGAACATGTATTCTGTTGGCTGTTGTCAGACTCCCATGGTGCCATGTACAAATCCTAGGAGTTTGTCTGAACTAAGCTTGGTTGAAATTTGGCTGATGCAGTGAAGGGGCTTGCTGGGCAATTCCTATTATGGCTGAAGGCTAACCTTATCTTTGTTCAGACCTTGCTGCAGGGAGTAATGGATTACCAAATTTGCATTTCCAAAAGCTGGCCTCAGCTTAGTATCTGCTTGGGGGCAGGGAGCTGGGGCTCTGAGTTTCTATGTCACTTAAGATTTTTATTTATTTTAGGGGAAATATTTTATCCTGCCTTTTTAAATAGTTTTGAAAAATTTTCATTCTTCTAGGAGAGGGGTGAGTGCTAACCAGTGGTGGAATTCAATTTTTTTTACTACCGGTTCCGTGGGTGTGGCTTGGTGGGCGTGGCAGGCGAAGGATACTGTAAAATCTCCAGTCAGAGGGGGTATTTGAACTACTCAAAATTTCCGCTACTGGTTAGAGGTGGTATTCAGCAGGTTCTGACCAGTTCTGGAGAACCGGTAGCGGAAATTTTGAGTAGTTCGGAGAACCAGCAACTACCACCCCTGACTGGAGATTTTACAGTATCCTTCCCATGCCACGCCCACCAAGCCTTGCCCACAGAACCAGTAGTAAAAAAAATTTGAATCTCACCACTGCTACCGGTTCTCCAGAACTGGTCAGAACCTGCTGAATACCACTTTCTACACTAGATAAGGATTGGGAACTGACTGAGCCTGTAGTCTTTTGGACTGGATATTGTTTATTTCTTTCACAAACAACTACAACTACCTATTGTACAAGTTGGGGTTAGAGCAGTGTTTTCAACCTTGGCAAGTTAAGCCATATGGACTTCAACTCCCAGAATTCCCCAGCCTGCCACATTAGGCTAGAAATTGGCTGCTACAGATTTGACTTACAACCATTCATGTATTGTCATTCAAAGTTAAAGTGGACTGAAAAAAGTGACTTTCCATGGAAATTTTGGGCTCAGTTGTGAGCATAAGTCAAGGACTATCTGTATTAGAAACAATGTATAGTAGTACTGTTCTGATCTCCAAATTTCTCACTCTGTTGTAAATATGCTGAGTCTCTGTTAAGTCTCAATGGAGGCTGTCCATTTAAGAATCAGTTTACAAGTAGTCCTTGACTTACCACTATAATTAAACCTAAAACTTCCATTGCTAAGCAAGGCAGTTGTTAAGCGAACTTTGTGTCAGTGTTCCAGAGAACCTCCATTCCAATTAGTAACTCCGAGACAAACATCATCTCAAAAGTATCTTTATTAGAATAGCATCTGGCACATCTGTGGAATTCCAAAACTAAAAGTTTCCCAGACTTCCCACAATATCCCAAATTACAAACCACCCCCCTTTCCCCTCATCATCACATCACATGCACCAATCCCAAGTATATTCCTTTTCTTCTGTGCCAATTTTTTTGACCTTGAACTAACAAAAGAATTCTATTTTGTCTACTAAGCTACTCAATAAGACTCACCCCCCACCCACCTTCTCAAGCTATGTGGCAGCGATGGATCAGGATTCCAAAGCTGACACTTCGCCTCATTTTATGACCTTTTTTGCCACAGTTGTTAAGCAAATCACTGCAGTTGTTAAGGGAATCATACAGTCGTTAATCTGGCTTCCCCATTGACTTTGCCTGTCGAAAGGCAGCTGAGAACCTTACAAATGGTGACCACATGACCTCAGGACAGTGCAACTGTCATAATTACATGCCAGTTGCCAAGCGTCTGAAGTTTGATCATGTGACCATGGGGATGCTACAACAGTCATGAAAAATAGTTGTAAATTGTTTTTGTTTTTTTTAATTTTGAACAGTCACTGAATGAAAAGTTGTAAATCCAGGAGTACCTGTACTGATGTTTCTTGAGTGTCAGATCTTATGAGATTTCAGTGATCCTGTTCTCAGAACTCCTGCCAGCTGGATGTTAGGAGTGAAAATAATGAATTAACACTTTTACATTCTCCTAGGCAGTTAAGAGCAATTATTCTGTTTAACCAACAAGATTTCAGAAGTTTATTATTTGCTGGATTGATGGTTAAGAGTGCAGTTGATGATCTGTTAGTGAACTTGCTTTCTTAGATAAGCATCTGAAACACTCAACATAAGGTACCTGCGATACTGTGCATATTTAGCTTGAAGGCTAAATCTTATGAGGGGCGGTTAAAGGGACATGGTATGTTTGGCTTAAAGAAGGGAAGCTAAAAGGAGACATGATAGCAGTCTTCGAATACATGAAGGGATGTTACAGGAAAGAGGGAGTAGATCAGAGATGGTATTCAGCAGGTTCGGACCAGTTCTGGAGAGCTGGTAGTGGAAATTTTGAGTAGTTCAGAGAACTGGCAAATACCACCTTTGACTGGCCCTGCCCCCATCTATTCTCTGCCTCCCGAGTCCCAGCTGATCGGCTGGGTCTTCTTTTGCTACCCTGCACAGGAGAACGGAGCTGGAAAGCAGGTTAGTGGGGTGGGGAGGGAATGGGGATTTTGCAGTATCCTTCCCCTGCCACGCCTACCAAGCCATGCCCACAGAACCGGTAGTAAAAAATTTTGAATCCCACCACCGGAGTAGATCTATTCTCCAATGAGTGGAAGCTTTACAGTGAGAGATCCATGCTAAAAATAAGGAGGGATTTCTTGGCTGTGAGAGCTATTAAACTGTGGAACAGCCTGACTCATGAAGTCATGGTTCTTCATTTCTGGAGGTTCTCAAGAAAGAACTGGGTAGCTGGTTGTACAGAATGGTTTAGGATTCCTGTATTGGGCAGGAAGTTGGTGTAAAAGACCTTAAGGCTCCTTCCAACCCTATGATTCTAAGAGATATGTGTCTCACTCCTTAAGCATTTCACTCCTCTGGCTCCCCGAAGTATATTTGAATTACACAGTACATCCCTCTTTAATGTTGTTATTGAAACCTTTATATTTGCACAGACTTTCGGGTTCTGATTTCTATAAAAAAATTACTCTTGCCTTCCCAAGGACTTACACCTTCTGATTAAAGGTTTGATGGGCTGGTTGAACTATTCAGATGCAGGTAGTCCTCATTTAGTGACCACAATTGGGATTGGCAAGTGAAGTAGTTGCTAAGTGAAACCATAGCTGTACTTACGGTCTTACTTCAGCTTTCCTTTGCTTTACAGGCCTGCAAAGGTTATAAATTCAGGGATCGTTTGTCATTGCATGTTTTCATCATTGTTGTAACTGTGAATCATCCTTAAATGAGGCAATCGCTAAATGAGGACTACCTATGCAGTTGTTTTAGCCCATATCTTTGCTTACTGTTAGCTACATATGATTTTTTCTTTTCGCAACCCTGTAAATCCTTTTATTGGGATGGAGTCAGGGCGAACTGAATGAAGTTGAGGAATTTATTTATTTTTATTTTATTTATTTAGTTTGTCAAGCATGTATGAGAAAACAAGTATAAGTATGAACAAAACATATATAAGTATAAACAGGTATAGGTATATACATAATAAATGAGTATGGATAAATGGGAACAGTAGGACAGGGACGATAGGCACGCTGGCGCGCTTATGCATGCCCCCTTACAGACCTCTTAGGAATGGGGTGAGGTCAATAGTGGATAATTTGAGGTTAAAGGAGTGGGGGTTTGAGGATGTAACAACAGAGTCAGGTAGTGAGTTCCAGGCATTGACCACTCTGTTGCTGAAGTTATATTTTCTGCAATCAGGTTTGGAGTGGTTTACTTTGAGTTTGTATCTATTGTTTTGCCCATGTGTTATTGTGGTTGAAGCTGAAGTAGTCATTGACAGGTAGGACGTTGTAGCAGTCAATTTTGTGTACTAAGCTTAGGTCAGACTGTAGATGGCGTAGTTCTAGGTTGTCTAGGTCCAAAATTTCAAGCCTGGTGGCATAAGGTATTTATGATGACCCAGGTTGGGATACCAAATAAACACAGTTACAAAAAAAAACAGATGAAGCCCCTTTTATTCCTTCACTTTGCCTCCAAGCTCCAAATATCCTTAATGGAAGACAAAAAATTCCCACACAAGCAGTTACAAGAAGGAGGGAAAAAACAACACAAACCAGGCAAGATAAGGGCTAGAGGACATCCACAGATAACAGAACACACACTGGGAAGGACACCAAACTCAGAGAGGAACCATAAACTAGAGATATTTCCACGCTTTGTTTCCAGCGCTCGCCCGTACGCATGTCCGTCCTCTTACTCAGTTGTCACAGCTGCAGCCCATGAAGAGGATCAAGGCCCTGTCCTCCCGAGTAGACCACGTCTCTCCCTTATCCTCTCCTCCCTGCGTGCCCTAGGATGGAGAGGGGATGGACTTGGGTCCTCCTCTGACTGCCCAACCAGCCTCTGCCCTTCCCCAGCCTCCTCCACAACCTCTGGAGCCACACTTCCACTCCCTGCAGGCTGTTCCTCCTCTCCCTCAGAGTCAGTCTTCACCAGGGGCATGACAGTATTCTGTTGCGAGCTGAGGAGTAGAGTACTCTTCTCGTGAAATACCACTTAATTCATTCACTTGTATTAATGTCTGTTATACAGTGTGGATTCCAGGCAGATGAGCTGTATTCGAGAATTGGTCTGGTGAAGGTTTTGTATGCCCTGGTTATTTTTTACTGGCCGGATGCCTTTCCTGATGCCTACATAGAGTTCGCAGCAGATATTTTCTCTGTGCCCTGGTAGAGAAACATCTGTCTCTGCATAGGATTGGACTATAAACCTTCCAAGTGGGAGGCTACAGCTTCACTCACTATTAGCTAGATATGTGGACAGAATTCCATTGGACTGTTGTGGATGTTATCTTGACTTTTCTCACCTTACCCTGAGACAATCTTGGGCTTTAAGCATCCTATATTGTTTTTGAGCTCATGCTAGAAGTCTTACCTCACCAAAAGGTGGGTTTATTCTGAACCAGAACCAACCCCAACACAACATTTCTATGTTTAGTCAATGGTTTTTCTGAGAAAGTTCCAAAAGCAACATTGATTAAAAAAAACCAAAGGCTTCAGTACAAACAGTGCTGTTCAATAAATGTAAATTGACTTATTTAAGCTCTTGTTTTGGCTCCAGGCCAAAATAAAGCAACTTGAGTTACTGCTATTTAAGTATTACTTATGGAAACAGTCACTTGTGTTAGACAGTCTGTGTTCTCACCTCCTGCGAGCGGGAGCGAAGTTTTTTTCTTGTTTCAGTAAATCATTTGGGTGGAGTGGTGTTGGTGAGACTTCAATTATCGAGCTGACTTGAGATTCCGATGTGTCTCAATAGTTTGCGTGTGATAAATGTGAGAGGCTTTTTTTTAATTGGGTAAGTGGTCGGATTTATGCCTGTTCATTTAAAATGCTGATATTGATTTAAAAAAAACGCACCAAACTACAGTACTTATCTTGCTGTTCCGTCAAAAGTTTTACCCAGAGTCATATTAGTGGAAGTCAAATCTCAAATAAAGTCAGTCATGAGCTTGGTTTATTATCTTTCACAAAACATACACGGCCTATTACATGAGCTTATGCACAGCTTCAAACAAAATGAAAATGCAGCTTATGAACAACGACGCTAGGGGTCAGCGTGATTCTGTTGTGTTGATCCATTATATTCTTTCCTATTTTGATTTTCCTAATAAGAAAGCTCTGGAGAGAGAATGAGAGAAAAAGAAAAAGAAAGAAAGAAAGAAAGAAAGAAAGAAAAGAAAAAGAAAGAAGAAAGAAAGAAAGAAAGAAAGAAAGAAAGAAAGAAAGAAAGAAAGAAAGAAAGAAAGAAAGAAAGAAAGGGAAGGAGACTTTGGTGAATATTATATTTATAGCTTTCTGAACCCATTTCCCCCTCTAAAGGAGGGAGGTGATTTTTTGGCCAGGATACTTACAACTTTTAATATATTTTTTAATTTTTTTCTTTAGCCAGTCTGCCTTTCATGTTTCTTGATATTCTTGATAGCAACTGTATTTGTTTTAGACACTATTTCCTTTCTCTGAGGAATCTCAAAAATTGTGGTGAGGAAAGAATGAAATTGTACAGTAATTTTTTAAAAAAATCGATGGCATTTTAATGTTTTGATAGCACATTGCCACCAGATGTCCCTGTAAGTTCACTACCAAATATAAGAGAAAAATCCTAAATCTGACCATCTCCTAGCATCTTTTATGACTGCTCTTCTCACATTTAATGCTTTTGTTTAAAGAAGGAATGAGAACTTCAGAACTTTTAACAATGATGCAAAATAAAATACAATTGTGGAATGGCTAAGTATAATTTGAATTAACAAAGCAATTCAAATCCTGGAACAGGTGATAATTAAATTAGAAATTGGCGCAGTTTTGAAGGACCAGAATAACCATGATTTTTCTTAAGACTTTTGCAGTGTGGCTGATTATTTAATGCCATGATTCACAAACATTGAAAAACAGCCATAAGACATAATTGGCAACAGGTGTGTGGTTTCATAGTCGCCATTAATTAAATAAACCACATTTCTTTGGGCTAATAAATAAAAGTAACATTCTGCTGCAAACTGCATGATGTTAGGCCAGGAGGAAGTGGATTAAGAACCACAAATTTGATGGATTGTCCTTCCTGTCTCTGCCCCCTTTTTTCTTTGACACAGGTAGTCCTCGACTTATGGCCACAATTGAGCCCAAAATTGTTGCTAAGTGAGATGTTTGTTAAGTGAGTTTTGCCCCGTTTCACATCCTTGCTTGCCAAAGCGAATCACTGCAAGTTAGTAACATGGTTGTTAAATGAATCTGGCTTCCCCATTGGTCGGAAGGTTGCAAAAGGAGATCATGAGATCCTAACACCAGAGGTGGTATTCAGCCGATTCTGACCAGTTCTGGAGAACCGGTAGCAGAAGTTTGGAGTAGTTTGGAGAACTGACAAATATCACCTCTGACTGGCCCCGCCCCATCTATTCTCTGCCTCCCGAGTCCCAGCTGATCGGCTGGGTCTTCTTTTGTTGCCCTGCACAGGAGAATGGAGCTGGAAAGCAGGTTAGTAGGGTGGGGAGGGAATGGGGATTTTGCAGTAACCTTCCCCCAGGAGTGGGAAGGGAATGGAGATTTTACAGTAGCCCTTGCCTGCCACGCCCACCAAGCCACACCCACCAACCCATGCCACATCCACCTAGCCACACCCACAGAACCAGTAGTAAAATTTTTTGAATCCCACTACTGCCTAACATGTTGCAATGGTCATAATTATGAACCAGTTGCCAAACATCCAAATTTTGATCACGTGACCATGGGGAGGTGCAACAGTCATTAGTGTGAAAAATGGTCATCAGTCACTTTTTTCAGTGCTGTTGTAACTTTGAACAGTCGCTAAACAAATGGTGGTAAGTCAAAGGCTACCTGTATTTTTCTTTCTTCAAAAAGCATTTGGCTTAGGTCAAGAGAAGGGACAATGATTTATTACAGAAGACCATGTTGCCTTCCTCCTGAGAGCTTTTAACAATGGTCCCAGGGCTACATATGGCTGCATTGTCTCCCTCCCTCATTTAAAGTGTTGAGAGAACACGCATCTCTTGAAATGCCCAGGGAAGCATTCTCCAGATGGGCCATCAAACCTGTCAAAGTTCTGTCACTCTTGCAGAAGGTGAATGTTTTAGGGAAGGAGTCGGAGAAGTCCTTCTTGGAACTTTCATGTTTTTTATTTATTTATTTTATTTATTTGGTTTGTCAATTGCTTACAAGATAATAGGTATAAGTAAAAACATAGTTATGAATACATGGATACATATAAGAAAAATAAAAAAGAAACAATAGGACCGGGACAGTAGGCACGTTGGTGCGCTTATGCACGCCCCCTACAGACCTCTTAGGAAAGGAGTGAGGTCAATAGTAGACAGTCTAAGGTTAAAGTTTTTGGGGTTTGGGGAAGAAACCACAGAGTCAGGTAGAGTATTCCAGACATTGACCACTGTGTTGCTGAAGTCGTATTTCCTGTAGTCAAGTTTGGTGCGATTAACCTTGAGTTTTTATCTATTGTTTGCTCTTGTATTGTTATGGTTGAAGCTGAAGTATTCATTGACAGGTAAGACACTGCAATGTATGATTTTATATACTATACTTAGTTCGGACTGAAGGGGGTGTAGTTCTAGGTTTTCTCGGTCTAGAATTTCAAGTCTGGTGGCATAAGGTATTATGCCAGTAGACGAGTAGAGGAGTGGAGAACTCTTCTTGTGAAATATTTCTGCACTTTCTCAACTGTGTTAATATCAGATACGTAATGTGGATTCCAGACTGATGAGCTGTATTTGAGTATTGGTCTAGCAAATGTTTTTTTTTTTTTTGTATGCTCTAGTTATTAGTGTAATATTACCAGAGAAAAAAGCTATGTAAGATTAGGTTAACAACTCTTTGGCTATGTAGTTACAGTGGGCTCTAGCACTTAGATCATTAGAGATGAGTACTCCAAGATCCTTGAAAGAGTTTGGATCATCAACAAGGTCTTGACTATTCAGCCTGTATTTTATTTTCTGATTTTTTTTTGCCTTTATTTGTTGAGATTTGAAGTTGCCATTTGTTTAGCCATTCTGATACATAGTTGAGGTCTTTTTGAAGGGTAGCAGTATTGTCTGTGGTATTGAATAGCTTTACATCATCAGCGAAGAGAACGCAGTTGCTCTTAATATGATCAGAGAGGTCATTTATGTAGAGTATGAAAAGAGTTGGTCCTAGAACACTGCCTTGGCGGACACCACTGTTGACAGGTACAGAATTTGATAGAGCGCTCCCAATTTTGACCATTTGTTGTCTGTTTGACAGGAATGTTTCTATCCAGTTATGCAGGTGTCCAGAGATACCATAAGATTTTAGTTTTAGGAGTAGTTTGTCGTGTACCACTGAATCAAAGGCTTTTTTGGCCAAGTATGAGCTGGCTTCATAAGTGGCATAACATGAAGGCCAAGACTTCACAATAACTTTATTTAATTGTTTCCAATTCTTTCTACAGAGGAATGATTGAGTCTTTATCTGCATCTCTATATCTGTCTGGTTTGGTTCTGCAACCAAACAAAACAGACACAGACTTCAACGGATAATTAGAACTGCAGAAAAAAACAATTGCTACCAACCTGCCTTCCATTGCCAACCTGCCTTCCACTGAGGACCTGTATACAGCACAAGTCAAAAAGAGAGCTGTGAAAATATCTACAGACCCCTTCATATCATGGACATAAATTGTTTCAACTTCTACCCTCAAAACGATGCTATAGGGCACTGCACACCAGAATAACAAGACACAAGGACAGTTTTTCCCCGAATGCTCTCACTCTGCTAAACAACTAACTCCCACAACACTGTCAAATTACTTAGTAAGACTGTATTACTATTATTCTTCTCATCCTTCCTATTAACTATCTCTTCCCACTTATGACTATAACCGTGTTGCTTGTATCTTTACAATTTATATTGTTTTATTTATTTTCCTAGTATGTTTTGATTACGTATTAGTAACCTTTGTATGATTTGATTGCTTACAGTAACCTATGACTATTACTAAGTGTTGTATCTTATAATTCTTGATGAATGTATTTTATTTTTTCTTATGTACACTGAGAGCCTATGCACTAAAGACGAATTCCTTGGGTGTCCAATCACACTTGGCCAATAAAGAATTCTATTCTATTCTATTCTATTCTATTCTATTCTATTCTATTTCCTGAACTAGAATCTCCCTGGGAAATAACATGATTGAATCTTTGATAGTTACTGAGACTCTAGATTGGAGAATAGAAGCTGGTGAATGAAGTTGGCATGATATAATTCTTCCTCCTCCTCCTCCTCCTCCTCCTCCTCCTCCTCCTCCTCCTCCTCCTCCTCCTCCTCCTCCTCCTCCTCCTCCTCCTCCATGCAGGGAAATATAGTTACGAAACTTTATGTCTTATTATAGATCAAATGAGGTCTTTTGGGAATGGTTGCCCTTTCCAATTATTTGAGTTGTCAGAAGCTCTTCAGAGAGTGTATCCCTAGCTGATTATCTTGGCATTTGCATGGCTGTTAAAATTAGAGAGCAAATGAGGGCTGTTGTATGTGGATAAATGTCTATCCATGTCCCATGGCTGTTCTGAGGAACAGTCCAGCTCCATCCTAAAATATCACTCTCCTCTCCTTCCTCCAAAAGACAATTGCATCTCATTACTTCCTTTTCTCAAATGCATGGATTTTTCTCTTCCCCATTCCCTAGGGTACCAGACACCGGGAAGAAAATATATCAACTAAATATTTAATATGGCTCCAATGAATTCTTGATTGTTTTCATTTCCAGCACAATGCTTTGCACTGTTGGAAACTACCATTAAATGATGGATGCTAAATGCACACTGATTAGAACGCCCTTGTTCCAATATTTCTTTGAAAAGGTGAAAGCTACATTTACACTGGCAGAGGCACTGCGGGCCAGTCTTTCACTATTTTCAGTGTGGAGAACCTGTAGTAGAATCCCCATTCTCTCTACTACAGGTCCTCCCAAGCTACATTTTCACTGGCAGAGGCACTGCGGGCCAGTCCTTCACTGTTTTCAGTGTGGCCCCGTGGGTCAGATTATCTAAGAACCCTGCGGGCTGTATCCAGTCCCCAGGCCTTGAGTTTGACACCCCTGAGCTAGAAGGACCCATGACAGGGATACTATAATGATTTACCTTCACCTTTTCAAAGAGATATTGGAACAAGGGCGTTCTAATCGGTGTGCATTTAGCATCCATAGTAGAGAGAATGGAGATTCTGGACCAGTTCTGTTTCTCTCCTCAGTGATGGGCTGCCATTGAGCAGGTGGGGCTGCCCCGAGGATGCAGAACCCAGAGCCAAAGGCGAAGGAAAAGGCGGCGCAGAGAAAAAAATGGCAGCACGCAGATGCCGTAGTAGTAGAGATGACGGGAGTCTGAACCAGTTCCGTTTCTCTCCTCGGTGACAGGATCACCAGGCAGGGCTGCCTCGAGGATGCGGAACCTGGAGCCAAAGGCGAAGGAAAAGGCAGCGCGGCGCAGAGAAAAAATGGCAGCGCGCAGATGCCATAGTAGTAGACAATGGGAGTCTGGATCAATTCCACTTCTCTCCTCGGTGACCGGACCACCAGGCGGGGCTGCCCCAAGGATGCGGAACCCGGAGCCAAAGGCGAAGGAAAAGGCGGCGCGGCGCAGAGAAAAAAATGGCAGCGCGCAGATGCCGTAGTAGTAGACAATGGGAGTCTGGACCAATTCCACTTCTCTCCTCGGTGACTGGACCACCAGGTGGGGCTGCCCCGAGGATGCTGAACCCGGAGCCAAAGGCGAAGGAAAAGGTGGCGCGGCGCAGAGAAAAACCGTCAGCGTGCAGATCTTGGGAGGTTCTGTTTTCTCTGGCAGAGGGTTCAGGAGGCCGTTGTCGCCAAAAACAGAGCTCGGGAGCCCATTTTTCCTGGCAAAGTGCTTGGGCCACCACATGTGCCTCTGACATGAGCGATGTTAACCTGACCATGCCACCCTCTTGGTCAAACACAACCCCGATGTGGCCCTCAATGAAATTGAGTTTGACACCCCTGTTCTAGCTACATCCAGGTTAGTGGGCTCCAAAATTCCAAGAAAGTCAACCCAACCCCACTGACCTCTAAGCAATACCCCACAACTACTCAAAGGCTGGTATTCACAGTTTACGATACAGGTAGTCCTCAACCTATGACCACAATTGATTCCAAAATTTATGTTGCTAACTGAGAAATTTATTACGTGAGATTTGCCCCATTTTATGACTTTTCTTGCCACGTTTGTTAAGTGAATGGCTGCAGTTGATAAGTCAGTAATACAGCTGTTAAGTGAAACTGGCCTTCCCATTGGCTTTGCTTGTCGGAAGGTCTCAAAAGGGGATCACGTGACCTCAGGACGCTACGACCATCATAAATAGGAGTCATTTATCAAGCAGCTGAATATAAATAATGTGATCATAGGGATGTTGCAAAGATTATAAGGGTTAAAACTGGTGATAAGTCACTTTCTTTCAGTACTGTTGTAACTTCGAATGGTCACTAAGTGAACTGTTGTAAGTTGAGGACAACTTGTACCATTCTTCCCCTATTCTACTACAACTTCTGTTCCTCCACTCCTTTTCTTTGCGAGCCCTAGTTCTGGAGAATAGTACAATAAATTTGCCTTAAGCTGCTTCACACTGTGTAAGTTTCCCAAACAACACAAGCCACCTTCTCTTTCACTCTACACTAGGGGTGTCAAACTCGGAGACCTGGTAGCGGACATATTGAGTACCGTGTTTTTCACAAGATAAGGCCGGGCCTTATTTTTTTTTTGACTCCCGAAAAAATCGCTAGGCCGTCTTTTCGGGGGTGACTTAATTTCCTCCTCCACCTAGAGCGCCCCATGCGCACTTACCTCTCCACGAGGCCGTTTTTATCAGCCGACGAAAGCTCCCAAAGGCAGAATCACCAGCTTCTCCCCTCGCCGCGAGGCCATTTCTATCGGCCGATCGAAGTGGCTGGTGACTGCCCTTGGGGAGCTTCCATCACCCGAAAGACACTGCCTTATGGCAAGGGGAGTGTGCATGGATGCTCCTGTCAGAAATACCCCGCGGGCAGCCACGCCTCGCCCCGAAGCGGCTGGGGACTCTGCCTCCGGGGAGCTTCTATCGGCTGATGTTCTATTGGTAGTAGATTGGGGTATTCTAGCCTAGGCTACCTGCAGGGCGCTCCTAAAGGGAAGTTTTCTCCCCACTCCCCCTGCCCTTTCCCCCCATTTATCTTCACCTCGTGTAGTTCTAACGAGCGATGTGAGAAATGGCGGGGAAACGCATGGTTTAAATAGGCCTAAATTTTGGGGGCGGGGTTTAATTTCACCTCATGCCTAGAAATCATGCTGGGCCTTCCTATTGGTGGAGGCTGTATTGTTGGAGAAACACAGTAGTTCGGAGAACCAGATTTTTGCCACCTCTGACTGACCCTGCCCCCATCTATTCTCTGCCTCCCGAGTCCCAGCTGATCGGCTGGGTCTTCTTTCATTGCCCTGCACAGGAGAACGGAGCTGGAAAGCAGGTTAGTAGGGTGGGGTGGGGAGGGAATGGGGATTTTACAGTATCTTTCCCTGCCATGCCCACCAAGCCACCCCCACAGAACCGGTAGTAAAAAAAATTGAATCCCACCACTGCACTAAATGAACTGTTGTAAATTGAAGACTTCCTGTATTTGATTTATTATAGTCATCCCACTTCAAACAATTCTGGGCCTAATAAAAAGTGTCCACAAAAGAGACCTAAAATAAGGTGACCAACCATCCTCCTTTAGGACTAATTGAAGACCAATTAGTCTTCAATTAGTATGCGCTCCACACAGGAGAATTGTTTTGAGAGAGTGTGCCATGCGCAAGTGGCTTTGTTTTTTTTTCCTTCAATTTATTTGTGTCCTCCTTCTTAATGTAAAAAAAATTGGTCACCTTATATTTCTTCCAACACTGCCTTGAGTGTAGTTTTATATTTTTCATGTAATCCTATCTGGAATACTGTATAGAGGTGGTCCTCAACTTACAACAATAATTGGGATCAGAATTTTCATTGCTAAACAAGGCAGTTGTTAAGCAAATTACATCTGATTTTACAATCACTCTGGTGGTTAAGTGAATCATGCAGTTATTAAATGAATCTGGCTTTCCTCATTGAATTTGCTTGTTGAAAGCTGACTGGGAAGGCTGCAAATGGCGGTCACAACAAACACCCCTGCAAACATCGTAAATACATGGCAGTTTCCAAGCGAAGAGTTTTGAACACATCATCCTGGGATGCTGTAACAGATATAAGCGCAACAACCGGTTGTAAGTCACCTTTTTCACTGTCATTGTAACTTTGAACAGCTGTTACATGAATGGCTGTAAATCGAGATCTGTATATTTCTCTCCCTCCCCTCCCTTTCTCTCTCTCTTTCTCCACTGTTTTCTATCCTTTGGCACAACTGACTCACTAATCAGGCAATAAAATGGAAAGATAAGTCTAAAGAAATGCCAGGGATTCTCTTTTATCAATACTGATGCCTGGAATAAAATGGATTGTTCTCTTGATCCTTGTAAGCAGTGAGTTGTTCTTTGGGCATACTCAGTCTTAGGAAACCTCTTTTTGGGGAAACTGATTGTTGCTTTCTCCAGTTGAAGACAGCCTTCCATCTATCATGTCTTGCTGCAGTCAGCCTACTTTCCTAATGTCCTTAATAGAATTACAGTATAATGATGCAGCTTGGTTTCCACCAGTTCTTCCTTTACAATAACTGAGATTACATTTATAAAAAGGTACCTGCAGTGAGTACAACTGGCCTTAAATGCAAGCTACTCAATGCAAGAAGTCTTGTGAATAAAATACCTGAATTTCTCCTTTTACTAAATATGGATAAATTTGACATCATATTTGTCTGTGAAACATGTCTGTGGCTCAATGCATCTCTCCCTGACTCCATTACCACAGTAAGAGACTATCATGTTTACCAATCAGATCGTGAAATCCGTACAGGAGGTGGTGTTGCTATCTTCTATAAAAGTCCTTACATCTAAAAAACATCCAAGTTACCCAAGAGCTTGCTCTTCCTGAGACCATCGTCTGTGAACTGTCCTTAAATATCACATTTTGATTCTTACTATGTTACAGAGGGGCCAATTGGCTAAATTGTTGTCGATCCATCTTGTTTTAGGTAAGGTGACCAACTTTTTTACAATGAGAAGAAAAAAAACAAAGCCACTTGCGCGTGGCACACTCTCTCAAAACAATTCTCCTGTGTGGAGCATATGCATCGCATAATCGCATCTCACCGCACTGTACTGAGCCTTGACAAATCGTCATGTCAAATACAAAAATGTCACATCACACACAACGGATCGGATCGGCATCGATCAAATACGGAGATTTACAGATTAGTCTTCAAATATCAAAAAGGAGGACATGGAGGAGGACACTTTTCGAGAGAGGACAGAACTTACAAAAGGAGGGCTGTCCTCCCTAAAGGACAGTTGATCACCTTAAGAAATATCCACCTGGTTTAGTTCCAAGCTGGGAGAAAGACACTGGAAACATGGTTGGAAAGATGGTTTAATGATGAACAGAACCATCAGCGTTTATGGTTCTGGTGCAGCTGACAAAATGGAGATGAGGGTAGGGGTTTTTTATACCTTCTTTGGACTTTTTTATTTGAGCTTCCTGTTCCTGTGCAAGAACATATCGTTTAGTCTTTTATTGGCTATTGTCAGATTCCTATGGGGTCATGGAGGGGTCATGGAGGGGTCATAGCTGGCTCTATAGGCAAAACAGGAAATGCTTGTCTAGGTGCTTGTCTGAGTTAATCTGGTCAGCCTCTGGTGGGGCAGGAAGACTGAGTCTGCTTTCTGTCTCTAAAAAAACATGTTTCTCCATTTCTCATTTAGAGAAATATAATATTCTGCCATTTTTAATATTTCCCAAAATATTTCATTCTTCCAGGAGTGTGTGTGTGTGTGTGTGTGTGTGTGTACTTCCCACAACAGTGATGATTAAAAACATCAGAGGAAATCTATCACATCCTTAATTAAAATTAAACCATGTTCATTGAAATATACTATATAGTCAACATTAATTTTTGTTCTGATTCCATTGACTTTGTCCAAACTGTATCTATTTTCAGAGCTTGGAAAAAGTTCCTCATCTCCAGTACTTAGAGGCTGAGGCTTTGATTTACATTTTTTGATTCTCAATTTTATTGTCGACTTCTGACTTCTAAGCTGGCCTTGAGGGATCAGTGGTGTCGAGGTAATCCTGGTCCTCTAGAGTAGTGGGCTGCAAATCTGGCAACTCATAGAGGTGTGGACTTCAACTCCCAGAATTCCCAGCCAGTATGGCTAGTTGTGAACTTATGGGAATTGAAGTCCACAAGTCTTAAAGTTGCCAAATTTGAGAACACCTGTTCTAGAAGGAAGTTTGGATCCTGTGATTGTTCTTTGGTTCTTTTGCTTTTATAAGGCTTTATGATGATTTATGTTCATATTTTAATGTTGGTTTCCCCTCCCCCTTGGTAAGCTGCTTGTAAGACTTTACAAAGGTTGTAAAATGGGGTAAAAATGTAGGCACATCTTCGGCAAGATGGGATATGACATCATTATTTATTTTAAGCAATGCTGAAGTGATGTTAGCTTTGGGATTTTGATACTTGCCGGGGCTTGAACACTTGCCCATGTGCTGTTTCTCTCACCACAGCTAACACACAGTGTGAAGAACCAAGACGACAGCTTTAAAAGCATATAAAAAAACTGGAAAGTATCCAGAGAATGGATGGAGGAGTAGGCTGGAGACTACCGTATACCTTATGAAGAAAGGTTGAAGCTACTGGGTATATTTTAAGCTGGTGGAAAAATAATGAAGAGATGATATGGAGGCCATCGAAAGGCAGTGACTTAGGACCAGAGGTGGGATTCTACCAGTTCAGACGGGTTCAGGAGAACTGGTAGTTCCGGTGATCATTTGGCCTCGTCCACTCGCCTCTGCCATTTTCCTGTGCTTTATTTCCTTGTTTTTGAGCACAGCCGATTTGCGTGGCAAAGCAGCCAGGGGTGGGATATGGCGGCTCGCAGAACCATCCATAAGATTAACTACGGGTCCACCCGAACCTGGGCAAACCCATAGCAGCTCACCCCTGCCATGGGGATGCTGCAACAGTCATAAGTGTGAAAAATAGCAATAGCACTTAGACTTATATACTGCTTCACAGTGCTTTTACAGCCCTCTCTAAGAGGTTTACAGAGTCATCCTATTGCCCCCAACACTCTGGGTCCTCATTTGACCCACCTTGGAAGGATGGAAGGCTGAGTCAACCTTGAGCCTGGTGAGATTTGAACTGCCAAATTACAGGCAGCCGGCAGTCAGCAGAAGTAGCCTGCAGTACTGCACTCTAACCACTGCACCACCAAGGTTCATGGTCATATGTGGCTTTTTTTCAGCGCCGTTGTAACTTTGAACGGTCACGAAATGAATGGTTGTAAGTTGAGTACTGTATGAGGTTGGCATAGATAATCTTTGAGAAAGATTGCAGTTCAGCGATGCAGCAACTATTCCACGTGTGAAATGTCCCATCTCTAAGCGCACCTCCTGAACAAGGGAGGGAGCTGAAGGAAAGAATTGATGAAGCCAAAGAAAAGTGACTTGTCTGAGAGCCTAAATTCAGGACAGGCTTTGGGTCTCTGTTCCAAAATACAAGTCCAGTCTTTTTAAGCTACCGTTTTATGCTCCAGCAAGGAGGATCCACCAACTTGGCCAAGGCCAGACTTTGGATCTGAGCTACTAGCCAGTTCCAAGTACTAAACCTCTAAGTCACAATAAAATGCCAATTCTGCCCAAGGCAAACTAGGGTTTATTTTATTTTATTTATTTATTTGGTTTGTCAATTGCTTACAAGATAATAGGTATAAGTAAAAACATAGTTATGAATACATGGATACATATAAGAAAAATAAAAGAAACAATAGGACAGGGATGGTAGGCACATTGGTGCGCTTATGCACGCCCCCCATCTTCTAGATTCCCTTATGAATCTAGTGGTCCAGCCACAGCAATGTCATTGTTCTGTAAATCTTTTTAGTTATAGTTTTCCCCTTTGAAATACATCTGATTTTTTGAACCTCAAAAAACAATTGAGAAAAAGAAGTAAGGGAAAGAATTTGTACAAAATGTTCTGATCACAACATGACAATTTCGTCGGTTCAGAGTGTTGGAGATAGAAAAAAAAAGGACAAGGAGGTTCTAGACAGACACACCCTGTTCTTCTCTAAATTTCAATGATGTTTATGGTTAAGGTGCTTTTCAAGAAAACATTGGCTGTTTACTTCTTAGTGTAATGAAGTACAGAGGTGGTATTCAGCTGGTTATGGCCAGTTCTGGAGAACCGGTAGCGGAAATTTTGAGTAGTTTGGATAACCGGCAAATACCAGCTCTGACTGGCCCTGCCCCCATCTATTCTCTGCCTCCCATTGAGTCCCAGCTGATCGGCTGGGTCTTCTTTTGTTGCCCTGCACAGGAGAAGGGAGCTGGAAAGCAGGTTAGTGGGCTGGGGAGGGAATGGGATTTTACAGTATTCTTCCCCTGCATGCCCACCAAGCCACACGCACCAAGCCATGCCACGCCTACAGAACCAGTAGTAAAATTTTTTGAAACCCACCGCTGATGAAGTATATACATTTTGTATACAAGTAGTCCTCAATTTATAACTGCAACTGAATCAGAGGTGGCATTCAGCAGGTTCTGACTAGTTCTGGAGAACTGGTAGTGGAAATTTTGAGTAGTTTGGAGAACCGGCAAATGCCACCTCTGACTGGCCCTGCCCCCATCTATTCTCTGCCTCCCAAGTCTCAGCTGATCGGCTGGGTCTTCTTTTGTTGCTCTGCATACGGAGATGGAAAGCAGGTTAGTGGGGTAGGGAGGGAATGGGATTTTTCAGTATCCTTCCCCTGCCATGCCCACCAAGCCACACCCATAGAACCAGTAGAAAAAATTTTTGAATCTCACCATGGACTAAACCCAACATTTCTGTTGCTAAACAAGACAGTTGTTAAGTGACTTTTGCATCTTTTTTATAACCTTTCTTGCCACAGTTGTTAACTGAATTGCTCTAGTTTGTTAAATTAGTAACTCAGTTGTCACGTGAATCTGGCTTCCTCACTGACTTTGCTTGTCCCCAGGAACTGCCATAAATACATGCCAGTTGCCAAATGTCCAAATTTTGATCATGTGACCATGGGGATGCTGCATCGTGAAAAAGTCCCTTTCAGTGCCAGTGTAACTTTGAGTGGTCACTAAATGAGTGATTGTAAGCCAAGGACTACCTTGAGAAATTTGAATAGTTTTTAGTTTTGTAATTGTTCTGCTTCTGTGTTAGTTTGGCTTGTTTGTAGAGCTTGGATTTCTGTGTGGTTAATGCATATATTTCTGTCCTGATTGGTTCCTATTGGGAATGATTGTAATGAAGTTTTAAAAATGTCTTTTAAAAAATCACCCCCTTTGCCGATTTTTGTGCCACTTAGGTGGTAGGTAGCGTATACCATGAAGTGCTGACCCATCTACTCTTGGGGCCCTGCAGTGAAAAATAGGGGACAATTTTAACATTGAAACCAGTGGTGGTATTCAACCGATTCACACAGGTTCTGTTGAACTGGTAGCAATGATGACAGTGGAGACCGAACTGTTCTCTCCGCTGCTCTGCTGTTGGGCCCGCCCGCCTGCCCAGGCTCCCATACTCACCTTTGTCCCCTGCTTTTGAAGTGCAGCTTCTTTGTGTGGCATGGCAGAGTGCTGTGCGGCAGCTGCTGAATGCATGCTTGCAGGAGGTGAGTTGGAATGCCTCTGTGCCCGCACAAAGTGCCCGTTTGGTGCATGTGTGCATGCAATGTGTGTGCAAGCACAAAAAACACGTCCACCAAGCTCCACCCACCGAACCGGTGGTAAATTTTTTTGAATCCCACCACTGGTTGAAACATTTAAGATATTTCAGAGTTTCTTCTAGAGAAAGACTGCTTTCACTTTTAATTCTACTGGAAGACAGCCAACTCCCAACAGTTTAAAACAGAAGTCCTTTTCAATTTCATGGACCTCTTTTGAGAATGGCTGTCATCCAGAGAGTCATGTCAGAAATTAGGTTTGAACTAGAGACATCTAGATTTGCAGTTAAGATTATTATTATTATTTTTGCTATGAAAGGGGATTTTTCAAGGCTAAAAGAAACACTCTGTGTGTGTGTGTGTGTGTGTTGTGTGTGTGTGTGTGTGTGTGTTGCTCCAGGCCCCAACTATAAAAGGAACATCATCAAAACCATACGTCAGTTTCTGAATTGATCAGAGGTTTCCTTTCTGCAAAGCAGCAAAACTAACACCAAGCATTATTTTTCATTGTTATAGGTTTCCCCAGATGTGGTTGCTTATTGAAATATTGACTTCAGTGAACAACCACCACAACAAAACAACTTCAGAGAAAAATGCCATTGACACAAAACACAACGTGAAAAAAAAAAAAAAAGCAATAGGGTAGGGTAGTACTGAAGTTAATATCTCATTCCTGATTTTTCCAAGCTGTAAAAATAGCCCTGGCTGCTGTGGTGACACTTGAACCCTTGTTAAATCATGGTTTTGTTTGCACCGTACAGCAAATTGGCTGGCTTTGAGCAATCACATTGCATTTCAAAAGATTTCACCAGCTCAGCAGACTGCAGGAAACATGCATAGCATCATGTCAATAGGAAAACAGAGGAGACAGGAAGTGACTGAAGGAAAAGGTGAGCCCACTAACAAGGTAGGTTAGAGCTCCACTTGCTGCTGGAGTTGATTAATTGAACAATGCAGCTTGAAATTCCACAGCAGTCTCTAAAATTAGGTCACTAATTCCAACTATTTATTTATTTATTTATATTTATTTGATTTGTCAATCGCTACACAAGATAATAGATATAAGTATAAACATGAATAAGAATACAGGAAATAGGTACGAATAAATGGGGACAATAGGACAGGGATGGTAGGCACAATGGGGCACTTATTCAGGCCCCTTACAGACCTCTTAGGAATGGGGTGAGGTCAATAGTGGATAGTTCGAGGTTAAAGGAGTGGGGGTCAGACGGTGTAACAACAGAGTCAGGTAGTGCATTCCAGGCATTGACCACTCTGTTGCTGAAGTTGTACTTTCTGCAATCAAGTTTGGAGCAGTTTACATTGAGTTTGTATCTGTTGTGTGCTCTTGTATTGTTGTGGTTATAGCTGAAGTAATCATTGACTGGTAGGACATTGTAGCAGATAATTTTGTGTACTACGCTTAAGTCCAACCATAGGCGGCGTAGTTCAAGGTTGTCCTAGCCCAAAATCTCAAGCCTGGTGATACAGGGTACTCTATTGCGAGCAGAGGAGTGTAGTATTCTTCTTGTGAAATACTTCTGGACTCGCTCAATTGTATTAATGTCCAATATACAGTGTGGATTCCAGACTGATGAGCTGTATTTGAGTATTGGTCTAGCAAGAATTTTGTATGCTCTAGTTAGCAATTCAATATTTCCAGAGGAGAAGCTTAGTAAGATTAGATTTACAACTCTTAATGCCTTTTTGGCAATGCTGTTACAGTGAGCTCTGGTGCTTAGGTAATTTGATATGAAAACTCCAAGGTCCTTGACAGAGTGAGGATCATCAGTGAGGTCATATCCACCTAGTTTGTATTTAATTTTTTTTTACCAATGTGTAGGACAGAACAACTACAAGCAGTCCTCACAACACGTCATTTAGTGACTGTTCAAAGTTACAACGACACAGTACAATGGCAGTGAAAGAAGCTTATTTTATTTTATATTTTTTTATTTGATTTGTCAATCGCGTACAAGACAATAGGTGTAAGAATAAACATGAGTATGAATACAGGAAATAGGTACAAATAAATGGGGACAATAGAACAGGGACGGTAGGCACGATTGTGCACTTATGTTGTTGTCAGCTTGGAAGCCATTTTTCTTTGAGGCTTCTGGGCTGCCACATTTAGTGCCTGGGAATTTGGGAGGGGGATTTCAAGGAGCAGTGGAAGATTAGCCACAACAACATTCCTTTCTCAGAAAGTCAAGGACATGTTAAAATCAAATAAAATCCTATGGTATCTCTGGACAACTGAATAACTGGATAGAAGCATTCCTGGCAAACAGACAACAAATGGTCAAAATTGGGAGCGTCCTATCAAATTCTGTACCTGTCAATAGTGGTGTCCCCCAAGGCAGTGTTCTAGGACCAACTCTCTTCATACTCTACATAAATGACCTCTGTGATCATATTAAGAGCAATTGCATTCTTTTCGCTGATGGTGTAAAGCTGTTCAATACCACAGACAATACTGCTACCCTACAAAAACATCTTGACTATGTATCAGAATGGTCAAACAAATGGCAACTTCAAATCTCAACAAATAAATGCTCTGTCTTACATATTGGCAAAAAAAATCAGAAAATAAAATACAAGCTGAATAGTCAAGATCTTGTTGATGACCCAAGCTCTGTAAAGGACCTTGGAATACTCACCTCTAATGATCTAAGTGCTAGAGCCCACTGCAACTACATAGCCAAAAAGGCATTAAGAGTTGTTAACCTAATCCTACGTAGCTTTTTCTCTGGTAATATCACACTACTAACCAGAGCATACAAAACATTTGCTAGACCAATACTCGAATACAGTTCATCAGTCTGGAACCCACATTACGTATCTGATATTAGCACAATTGAGAAAGTCCAGAAATATTTCACAAGAAGAGTTCTCCACTCCTCTACTCGTTGTAGAATACCTTATGCCACCAGACTTGAAATTCTAGACCTAGAAAACCTTGAATTACGCCGTCTTCGGTCTGATTTAAGCATGGTATATAAAATCATACATTGCAATGTCCTACCTGTCAATGAATACTTCAACTTCAACCATAACAACACAAGAGCACACAATAGATACAAACTCAAAGTTAACCGCACCAAACTTGATTGCAGGAAATACGACTTCAGCAATAGAGTGGTCAATGTCTGGAATACTCTACCCGACTCTGTAGTTTCTTCCCCAAACCCCAAAAACTTTAACCTTAGACTGTCTACTATTGACCTCACCCCTTTCCTAAGAGGTCTGTAGGGGGCGTGCATAAGCGCACCAACGTGCCTACCGTCCCTGTCCTATTGTTTCTCTTATTCTTCTTTTATTTTTCTTATATGTACCCATTTCATGTATTCACAACTATGTATACAGTTATACTTATTATCTTGTAAACAATTGGCAAATCAAATAAATAAATAAAAATAAAAATAAATGTTACCCTGCACCCGGAGGGGAGTGACTGGGGGTATAGTCTCCAGCTGTAGCGAAATGACGATTGGACCCTGTGATGGACGATTGGACCAAGTGATGGATGAGGGGTTGGATTTTGGGTGTTCTTTGGGCTAGGGAAAACCCGGAACTCTCAGATTCAGGTTTTCCGCAGATGTGCCAAAATGACATCTCTAATAAAATGTATCTTTGGAAAGATGATATTCTCGGAGTCTTTTTCTTTGGAGATAGTTACTTGGAACACTGACAGAAGTGACTTATGACAGGTTTTCACCCTTATGACCTTATGACCACTCTTACGAGCATTGCAGCATCTCCATGGTCACATGGCCAAAATTCAGATGCTTGGCAACTGACATGTATTTATGACAGTTGCAGTATCCTGGGATGATGTGATCACCTTCTCTTCTGCGACTGTCTGATAAACAAAGTCAATGGGGAACCAGATTCACTTAATAGCCGTGTCAGTAACTTAACAACTGCAGTGATTTATTTGACAACTGTTGCAAGAGAAATAAAATGGGACAAAATTCACTTAAGAAATATAGAGTAGAATAGAAATAGAAATAGAAATACAAGGGACCTTGGAGGACTTCTAGCCCAGCTCCCTGCTCAAGCAGGAGATCCTATATCAGGGGTGCAGGGATGGATTCTACAGGTTCACACTTATTCACTAGAACCGGTTGTTAACATTCTAAGCACTTCAGAGAACTAGTTGTTAGAAGAAATTACAGGCCTAATCCTGTAAGGAAGGCAGGAAGGAAACATTCTGGTGTTGCTTACAGAAACTGCCTCTCTGTTAACCCTTATTACGTTCTTGGCAGGACTAGACTTCCTGTCTCAGGAACTTCTCTGGAGTTTCTTTTTCCCTCCTTTGCTGGTACTTTGCTTGTGTGGAGTGACCATTCAAAGGTACAATGGCACTGAAAAAAGTGGCTTATGACCATTTTTCACACTTATGACTGTTGCAGCATCCCCACAGTCATGAGAGGCCAGGCGAGGAGATGTGTGCCTCGATGTGAGTGATATTGAGTTGGCCATGCCCAGCCAATAACATGACCACCAAGCCACGTCCACCCGGTCACATGACCACCAAGCCACGCCCACCAACTAAGCCACGCCCATAGAACTGGTTGTTAAAATTTTTGAATCCCACCCCTGTAGGGGTGTCAAACTTGCAGCCCATGGGCTGGATGTGTCATGTGCTGGCCCCACCCCTGCCCCGTTTAGTGAAGGGGAAAAAAGTTCCGATACATTACGTGACATTGCCATGATGACACAAGTTTGACATCCCTGCCCTATACCATTTCAGACAAGACACTGTCTAGTCCAGTGAGGGCTAATCTTTTTGTCGTCGTGTGCCGAAAGTGTGCACGCGAAAGCATGCACACATGCCCGCACCCATAATGCAATGCATGCAGGACCCCCCATTCTTCCCTCCGCCCCCTGCACAGGCGCATGCATCTCCTACATGTGCCCTGCTCACCACACATGTGTGGAAGATACCCGAAAATCAGCTGGCTGGCAGGAGGCACGCACGCATGCGCAGTGGAACTGAGCTGGGGTGATGGCTGTAGAGATGGCTCTGTGTGCCACTTCTGGCATGTGTGTCATAGGTTCACCATCACGGCACTAGGATCTTCTTAAAACCGCCCAATGGTGGAGCACCCATGATTTCTGAAGGCACGTTGTTCCACTGGTTGAATGTTCTCACTGTTAGAAAGTTTCTCCTTAATTCCAGGTTGCTTCTCTCCTTGATTAGTTTCCAATCATTGTTTCTTGTCCTGCCCTCTGGTGCTTTGGAGGATAATTTGACCCCCTCTTCTTTGTGCCAGCCCCTCAAATACTGCAATACTGCTATCATGTCCCCCCTAATTCTTCTTTTCTTTAGATTAGCCGAACCCCAAACCTGCAGCCGTTCTTTGTATGTTGTAGTTTCCAGGCCTTTGATCATCTTAATTGCTCTTCTCTGAGCGTTTGACTCACTTAGCGGCATAAATTTTGAACTCAGTTGTGGTCCTATGTTGAGGACTTCTTGTACTCATTCTCACATCCAGATTGTGAACCCCTGCCCAGCACTACTTCTCTGTTTTGTTCCTAAGGAACTAGCTTTTACCTCCCTCCCACACAGATGGCATGTATTTCTGATTCAATTCTGATGGCAGGGCAAGAAGTAATGGATGGACGCTTGTCAAAGAGAGCTCCAACCTAGAATTAAGGAGAAATTTCTTGTCAGTGAGAACAATTAATCAGTGGAACAGCTTGCCTCCAGAAGTTGTGGGTGCTTCATGACTGGAGCTTTTTAAAGAAGAGAATGGACAGCCATTTGTCTGGAATGGTATAAGGTCTCCTGGTTGAGCAAGGGGTTGGACTAGAAGACCTCCAAGGTCCCTTCCAACTCTGGTATCCTGTATTTTATATTCTTTCCAACTTCCAATCAGACACTAAATAATATATGCTCACGCAGAAATTAACACTTGGAATGCTTCTTGGGCTTTGCATAAACACAGCATGAGGAAAAAAATTAAGACCTTATATCCGAAGCGTCTGCTTCATTGCACTCTCAAGAATCAGATAATTGGGAATTTCCATTTGGGTTTCTGGTTTGAAATCCAAAGTTAGCAATTCTAGTGAAGCCTGCAAATCTTTAGGAGGCTTGCTGTCCTTTTCTCTCCTTTCTCCTAGGCAGGTGAAAAAAAACCTTACCTGCCGGCTGGAGTATTTCTGCTGCTTCGCAGCATGAATTATCACCTTTTCTGCCTCACGTTAGTCATTTCCACATTCTTTATAGCGTCAGTTTTGCTGCAAAGCTCCAAAATGCGAGGCCTGGTCCTCAGTCATCATGACTAACTGGTTTTATGCTATTATGTCTGACTGTTGTTTTCCAAGGTTGAAGTTACGGATAGGTGCCTCCGGTTATAAGACAAACCCCCAATCGCCCTGCAAATTATAAACAGGGATGTTGTTTTGTCTAAATCTATGGCTCATTGGGGAGCATGATACTCCCGGGTGAGGTGGATCGAGTGTCTACACAGCATGATGTACGACTCTGTTCAGCTCTCAAATGGTTGGACTGTATTGATCTTTGAGCTCCATGTTTAAATGTCTATTTACAGCCCACCTGGAAAGGAAGGGATATAGGAGAGAGGAGCTATGTGGCAGGATAGTCTGAGATCACTAAAAATTACCGTAAGTAGTTACAACATAGAATAATAGGTTTGGAAGGGACTTCAGAGGTTTTCTAGTCCAACCCTCTGCTTGAGCAGGATACCCTATACTACAAGTAGTCCTCAACTTACAACAACAATTGAGCCCAAAATTTATGTGGTTAAGAGAGACTGTTAGGATTCCGGCAATTGCCCTCATCAAATCATGAGCCTCGAGCCAGACTTCAAAACCTATAATGAATTTATTAGGAGCGAACATGTTGGCAGGACCTGTTTGAAGCCGATTCTGAGACACGTAATTCCCTGTTACCCTTGACCTTGGTTTCCCCCCACCCCTTTGGGTGCATCAAAATTCATATTCTCCAATGAAACATGTCCATGTCATCAATCATGTTCTCCAATTAGAGATTTGCACGACAGTCGCCTGGTTATAATCTCTGCAAGTTATGAATGGAATGCACTTTCAATTCCAAACTGCTGTACTGCTCTTTCAAATTCCTTCCCCTCCCTTTCTGTTGGCAACTATAAAACAGGCATAGAAATGTTTTGTGAGTTGACAGAGAAATTTGTTAAGTGAGTTTTGTTCCATTTTATGACCTTTCTTGCCACAGTTGTTAAGTGAATAGCTGCAATTGGTAAGTTAGTAACACAGTTGTTAAGTGAATCTGGCTTCCCCATAGATTTTGCTTGTCAAAAGGTTGCAAAAGATTATCACACGACCTTGGGACACAACAATGGTCGTGCATAAATGCACCATCGTGCCTCCCGTCCTACTGTCCTATTGTCCCCATTTATTCGTACCTATTTCCTGTATTCTTGCTCATGTTTATACTTATACCTATTATCTTGTAAGTGATTGACAAATCAAATCAAATAAGTAAGTAAGTAAGTAAGTAAGTAAGTAAGTAATGATGATAAGCAATAGCACTTAGACTTATATAATGTTTCATAGTGCTTTACATCCATCTCTAAGAGGTTTACAGAGTCAGCATTTTGCCCCCAACAATCTGGGTCCTCATTTTACCAACCCTGGAAGGATGGAAGGCTGAGTCAACCTTGAGCCTGGTGAGACTTGAATTGCCAAATTGCAGGCAGTTGGTAGTCAGCAATGGCCATAAGTAGGAATTAGTTGTCAAGCATCTGAATTTTGATCATATGATCATGGGGATGCTACAAAGACTGTAACTTTGAAAAATGGCCATAAGTCACTTTTTTCAGTGCTGTTGTAACGGTCACTAAATGAACCGTAGTAAGTCGAGGACTACTTAAAAACTTCCAATGATGGACCATCCACAATTTCCAGAGGTAAGCCGTTCCACTGATTAATTTGTTCTCACTGTCAGGAAATTTCTCCTTAATTTTAGCTTGGATTTCTCTTTAATGACCTTCCACCTGTTACTTTTTGTCCTGCCCTCAGGTGTTTTGGAGTTCTGTTCTGTGGGAGAATGGGTCAACCCAACTCCCACCAATGGCTTGTGGAGTCCTTGGTGCCTCTTTGAGTTTAGTTGGGCTTGGAGCTCATTATCTTCATTTCAGTAGTCCTCACTTAACAACCACAATTATGACTAGCCACTCGGTTGCTAAGAGATATGGTAGATAAGCAAAATGTCACAAGATCATACCAGATTGACTTTGACACAGTGTTATTAAGTCTGTGGTCATTCAGTGAGATTTTTATTACCTCCATTTTGCTTGGTGGAAGCTGGTTGTGCAGTGCCCCAAATGAAGATCATGGGACCATGGGACAGCGCAAAAGTTATAAATGCCCATTGAATATGAAGCACCGGAATCTGGATAACATGATTGTGAAGACACTGATGATAATTAAGTGTAAGAATTGGTTGTGAAGTTACTTTTTCAGTGCCGTGGCGACTTCAAACAGTTGCTAAACAGGGCAGTTGTTAAGCAAGGATTGTCTGTAAACCTGACATTTAAACCTTTTAAAAGGTAGTCTACATCATGTTGATTCTGATTTAAGGCTTGATTGTTTATCCTAATTTAATGAATATTTAGTTAATGTTGATCCTGATTTAATGTTTTAGTGTTGATTCTGATCCTAACCCTGACTTCACAGGTATCTCTGCCATTTTTTTGGAAGGTTATGGAACAGGTTGACCTTCTCCTAGAATTTTTATTTTACTTCTCAGGCCAGAATTGGATTTCCTGGTGGCCTCCCATTCAACCATAGAGAAAATCTTATCTCTCTATGCCTGCGAAGAGTTGATGTTGACATAATGACGCATAACCAGCTGAGCACTAAACAAGTCCAGCCCTTCTTCTTCCGAAGACTTCTAAAGAAATCTGATGAGATCAACTAGTTGAATTTGATGCTTTCAGTGTGGTTTGAAAATAGGTTACCGGCAAATCAAAAGCAGCTCTTTCACAGTTTATAAGGAAAAAAAGTGTCAGTTTCCCAATGGCTGCTGTTACCCATTTTTCTCCCAGCAGAGGGCACTATTGCTTCACGAAAATCCTCATTGCTACCTTGGATGAATAATTCCATCACATACTCCCTTTTCAGTTTTTGTCAAGTCTTCTTTTCAGCTACTCAAGAATTGTGACTTTTTAAGTAAGAGCCCCAAACAGCTTCAAAATCTCGGATCTCGCTTTGCAGGGGGAGAAGTTTGTAGTTTCAGAGGAGGTCTGGCATTGCCCTTGGAGGACACTCTTTTCTTCAAAATAGACATAATCTTTCCGTGCATTCCTTAAGTCTCAGTTCCAGGTTTTTTGAATTGTTGGTGAGGCAAGCAAGGTGTTGTGGCCCACTAGTGGCCAGCAGAGCTGGCCACGGATTTGGACAGTGAGGAGGTTGGGGAGGAACATGAGCCAGTCCTGGAGTCTGGGGAAGGCTCTGACGAGTAGTCTGTGTCGGAGGCAGAGATGAAGCCAGGGCTGTCTGACAGTTATCAGCTGTCTTCGGAGTTGGACATCAGTGAGGCAGAAAAACAGCTGGAGCCTGTTCCCAGTGTGCTCATGCACAGAGTTGCCAGATGAAGGGAACAGCTAAGGAACAAGGGTCAACTTGGGAGTAAAGCCACAGGTGGACGGTGAATGGCCCCTCCCATAGTGAATAAAAGAGGAACGAAGGGGGAGTGGGGTTTTGCAGGAGACAATTAGTTCATTTTGAGTTAAGATCTGTTCCTTCATTCTTGCTAAGTATTGTGGCGTCTGAAAGATATCGGCCTGGCCACTCTCCAAGCCTGATAAAGGTCTGTAATTGTGAACTATCTTGAAAGACTATTGGTCGGGACTTTGCTGGAGAGGAATTCACTGTAAATTAAATAAAAGGGGTTTATCAGGACAAAGACTTGGCTTTATGCTGTTGGGGAAGCCTAGATCAGAACACAAAGTTGGCCTTATCGGGATCTTGAGGGAAATGGTTCTAAAAAGGGCAAAATGAGGATGGAAAAAGCACATCTCCTGAGCCCATCCGGTGATCCTGGATGATTGGAACCAGATCTTATCAGATGGACCACAGTCATTGGAGAAAATGGGGCTGCAAATCGCCATCTAATTTGTGGCTTTCCTGGTTGGGGAACTTTGGACAGTGAAGTCCATTCCATTTAAAATTACTGCCTGATGAAAAACACAGAATTAGGGCCATAATAGAGACTTTTTTTTTTTTTTTGCAGTGGTTGTTAAGGTAACATGGTTGGACGTGGCGATCTTAAAGCAAACACAGCAGTCAATAAGTGAACCTATTGTTCATCACGGGCCGATTTTGCTAAAACCCACAAGCAAATATTGGGCTTTGGAATGTGTTGTCATGACTGTGGGACCAGTGGTGGGATTCAAATTGTTTTACCACCAGTTCGGTGGGTGTGGCTTGGTGGGCATGCTTCGCCTAACACTGGCATGCAGCTTTCCCCACTGAGGCCTGCAGTGCCAACCAGCTGAGAGGATAAAGAAGAGAAAAGCACAGGGGCAAGTGGGAGGGCCGATCCTGTGCTTTTCTCTTCTTTATCCTCTCAGCTGAGGATTTTTTTCCTCCTCTCAGCTGATCTTTAGCTTTTT